>NW_022196915.1:100414449-100457506 GCF_008632895.1 Mastomys coucha | reverse complement strand
AGGGGCCAAGTGGTAAGAGAAGAAAGGGGCCAAGTGGTAAGAGAAGAAAGGGGCCAAGGGTCTAAGTGGTAATAAACCCTGGATGCTCACAAGCAAATCTGTAGTCAAAGCACAAGTGCCCACACAGAGTCAGAAGTGCTAAGTCAGAGTGAAGGTCAATGAGAAGAGAAATGGGGTAACTGAGGATACCCCCAAACTGGAAAACCTACAAAACACATCTATAAAAGGGATTCTGAAACCTAGGGACGGTAGTTTGGTGGTAAGGAGAATAAAACACATGAGATCCAATTCTCCTGAACCAGAGAGGGTTTTGGGAAGCAGGACTAGAGAACTAGAGAACACTATAGTGTTCAATAAATCATACAACGATCTCATGGTAGCAAATTCAAAAAGTGCCCTCTAGCCCTGACTGCTTTCTTACTTCAAAGAGAAAACTCCTGGGGTCCAGTTGGTAAGAGTAGCCACTGATTACAGTTCACAGGTACCAAGGAGTGTGCTTAGCAGTCACATGAACATGGATATAAGTAATAAAAGAGGGACATATCCACCTTCTTGAGGAATCTCATATTATACATATCTCCTAAACACCAGAAATGCAGTTATAAAACAGATGAGAAATATAATAAAATACAAATATACCATGAAGTAACATATAAGATGATGGAGAGGAGAGAATGTGAAACAAAAATTGTGGAATTCAGAAAGAAAATAAAATTATATGGAAAATTTATTTCCCCAAATAACAAATAATAAAAAGAACATAACTGGGGAAATGGCTCATTGCAGGTAAAAGCAGAGAAAATGCAGGCTTAAGGACCCAAGTTTGAATCCTAAAACTCAGATAAAACCCAGAGAGCATTCCTAGAGCAAGAGAAGAGGTGGAGACAAGGAAATTTCCCAGACATTTTCTCACCACCTAGCATGATGTACATAGCAAAGTACCAGAGATGAGACAAATCCAGTTGCAACACAGTGGATCATAAAAAGCATTTTCCAAAAGTTAAGCTCTGACCTTCTCAGCTACACCATTTTATTGCTTTAGTACATATACACCAGATGATCACATTTTTTTAATAGAAAGAGAGAAGAAGATTGGGGGTGAGAAAGAATAAGGGCCATCACAAAAATAAATTCTCTCCCAGAAGATGAGGAAGGAGGAAGAGGAGAAGGATGAGGAAGAAGAAAAGGAGGAAGAAAAGGAGAAACAGGAGGAGGAAGAGGAGGAAGAAGGAAACAAGGAAGAAGAAGAGGAGGAAAAGAAGAGCTTGCGTAATATTTGACATGCTTGTAATCCCAGTACTCAGGGACAGAAAAAGTCAGAGAGCAGCCTTCTATATACAGTGAGATACTGTCTCAATAACAACAAAAACAAAAAGTCTAATTAAAAGATAAAATAGAAGCAGTTGCTGAATAGTATTTTCTACAAGAAGCCAAATTATATATACATATGTATATATGTATTTATGTGTATATACATATATATATGTGTGTATGTACATATATGTGTATGTATATACATATATATGTACATATATATATATAGATATATGATATATGCCTAAGATTAAAATGGTCTCCTGAAGGGTATATCTTTATATTATAATTTTATTTTAAAATAACTATACTTTAGAAAATAAATCAAATTAAGAGAGCATCATTTCATAGCTTAATCAAAGAGGACAATTTACTTACAAAAATGAAAATCAATTTGGCACCTGTTTCCCACAGTAAAAGTAGACAAGAAGAGGAAAAACCCTGCAAGCTAATGAATAAAAGAGATGAGAAGTCCAAGACTTATCCTTTTTATTCTTTATATCTATCAACCCTAAGATCTATAGCTGCAACCAACTACAAATTCAGAAAACACTTAGAAAAAGTACTTCTTGAGGAATCTAGCCAGGACAAAACTCAGTCAGTTTTCTTACTTTCTTTTTCTGTTGCTTTGATAAAATACTCTGACAGAAGCAACCTAAGGGAGAAAGGGTTTACATGGGGTCACCATTCAAGGTTAAGATCCATGATGACAGGAAATTCAGAGCATCATGATTCTGAGGGGGATCCTCATGTTATATCTACAATCAAGCTCAGATAGCAACTAACACATGCTGCTGCTCTATTCTATGTTCTCATGTATATGGTCCAGGATACTTGCTGGAGAAGGGTTCCACCCACAGTAATAAGTCCCTCACTAACTTATAGATTCAAGATATGCCCTTACAGGCATTTATAAGGCTACTTAGTCCTCCAGGGGACTCCAGAATCTATCAAGATGACATCAAGCACTAACCATTACAAGAGCATATTACTCATATTTGAAGTAAACCAAAAGACATCAAATAGATTTGTCTGTAGACCTAATAAAAGTATCTCATAGAATATTTAAAACTCTTTGTACTTATAAGCCTCATAAGGTGCAAATAATCCAACCATGAACACTTGGAGGAAAGGCAACTAAAGCAAGGAAGAACGAATTAGCTTCCTGATTGCCAGGTCGGTAACAGGGGAGAATGGCAGGTTATTTCTAGAACTCACAAATACATTAACCAGTGCTAAAATAAACATTAAGAAATATCCTATTACAAAATCAAATAGCACAAAAGTAGTCAAGAAATTACAAATGGCACACAGCCTAATTTTGTTCCAGGTCGCAGTCAGCCTGTGATTTTGTCGAATATCAAGACTTAAATATATAAATGTGAGGGGGTTTAAAAGTGGATTAAACTATAAAAATAACAATTACAAGTATAAGTTAGCTCCATAAATTAAAATGTAGTCATTTTAACAATATATTTGTAATAATATTAGGAAATGATACAGACACAAAATGTATTAAAATCAAAAGCATTCAGACCTTTAAAAACGCCATGCTGACAGAGCCATAATGAGTTAGTTATTAGGCTATTTCTATGTGACCTTAGTTGCTATGTTTTCATATTTCATGTCAAAAGTTTTTCACAATTTTTTAAAAATACTTATTTTGTTCTGTTTTTATGATCATCCTAACCATCTGATTCTAATTTTGTCCTTGTACCAAATTTTCTTGAAACTTATATGATTCTGGATTTTGTTTTGTTATTGTGCCAATTTGGCTGGAAAAATCTACAACAGACACTCAGAGCAGTACAAGTGCCTCTACACTTCCTGACTATCCTTCAGTATCTTGCTACTGTTGTTTACTTTCAGTTTCCTTGGTTACTTAGTGATTTTTTTTCTTGTAGTTTTGAAGTTATTAATGACATCAGTGTGACAGATAGGCAACAGAGGACTTTCTCAACCAGAGGACCAGGAGTCCATCTAACTTTCTTAACAAAGTTATTTGATACTTGTAACTTTCCAGTAGAAATGGAGAGTTGAAGTTATAAATTTTCCCTGACATGAAAAAATCACCTAAGAACCCAAGTCCCTATTTCAGCTAAGAGTGACGAGATGTGGTTGACAGGACAAGAGAGGTGGCAGTTAAGTGCTCAGGTGGAATGGTGTCTGGACAAATAACACAATTCATCCTACTCTAGAGGGGAACTGTGTATTAGTGAAATTTCAAACTCATGTCACTCTCACCTTTGTTAATGCTCCCAAATTGAGTTAGCAACACCTTGTGATCAACTACATCAAAAACACTTGATAGATGAAATGCCATTAGCAGAACGAGCAGCTATCCATCATCCAGTAAAAGTTCATCTATCACCCATGGACCAAACCCAATTCTGTCTTGGAGGGAAGCACACACATCCACTGAGAACTGTAAACTCCTCCATGACCACATGACAATATTCAAAGAAACAAATGAGAAAGTACATGGATGATCAGTAAAATGGACTTCAGTGACACTGTACACGTTAGCCAAGATCGTATGATTCTGAATACAACACGCATTTGAGTGTCAGAACATGGTGCTAAGGCTTCCTGACAAGAGAATACCTTATTTCATGCGTCATTATACACATCACATACTAGCAACATTGATTTTCTATTTTTCACATGTTTATGCATGCGGTATGCAGGAATCTATGCACATGTCTTCAGATGCAATGTTTGTAAAGAAGAGTCATTGTCACATTAGTACAAGCATGCAGTGACCTAAAACCAACTTTCAAAGCTGTCCAGATCATTCTCTACTTTGTTTTCATTGGGCTTGGGCCTTTCACCGATTCTGTAATTTATGAATTCCAGCTGGTCTAGTTTGCTCCAGAGTGCCCTGTCTGTGCTTCCTAAGGGCTGGGTCCCAGGCAGTGGACATGCTAGTATGACTGCCATGTCTGTTCTAGGGATACTAATTATAGAGCTGGTTTGTCTGATAGGTGCTTTATCCACTGAAATGTTTCTTTGTCACATTCATTACATATTTTCAGATAAAAAAAATGTGTAAGCAAATCTTAGACAAAAGTGACCTTAACCATTTTTTCACGTTTCACATTTAGAAACATGTACAACTGCAGTAGAAATGAAGGTGAACAGTAAAGACATGAAGGAAATCCGACATTTCTCTATGCAGATGTCCAATCCAGTTAATCTTCTGCCAATAGAAACATAGCTTCCATTTATTCTCTTTAATAAATTATTTTTAACAATTATGTAGCTTGATATTTTAACTGTTCCTTTGAAGAGCTTAAGCATGTTTTTTTCCTAGATATTCTTAGATGGACAGTGTGACTTTTTAATACAGAATTATCAATTGTGGCTAAAACGTTAAAAAAGATACCAACTCATCATTGTATGATTCAGATGTATGGCATGAGCAATAATTCTCTATGTAACAATTCACTATATTCCTTAAATTATTTTTCTACATACCCAATGTACACACTTGCATAATAATCATGATTTTCATTATGAGATGAACCACAAAGCTTGGGATAAATTTTACACATAATATTATATATACATATATATTTTTACCAAATACAGAACTCTCTTTTTGTTAAGTTTCCACCACAAGTCAATGGGAATTTTTATCTTTCTAATATATTGCATATTAAAAATGATCTGTGTTTTTATTGATTTTTCAAAGCAACACTTCCAAGTATGAAAGTAATAGCTTTTTGATTGATTTGGTCAAGATGGGTCAGGCATTGAGAACAGAGGGAGAATTAATCTGAAGGGCTGATATAAGACCTGTTCATAGTATAGATTTCCCTTTTTTGTGTCATTGTTCTCTTGTTAGAGACCTGATGGACTGTCTTACCAGGTTGAATGATAAAAAGACTAGAATTTGAGAGGTAGTAAGCAAAGATGTAGGAGAATTAATCCATTGTTAAATTAAAGGTAGAGACTGAGTTTCACATCACAGAATTCTCAGAAGAAACTTTGCAATTTTAGCCAGGAAAATGCTTAACCATTATAGAAAATGATTAAATAAAATTTACATAAGAAATATTAAGAACATGATACCCAGACAATGTAATATACCATATTGAAGACTTGAAATTGACTCAGAATATTTATATTCAGTGTCCATAGCAGCAAATAAGCATGTAAGCATTTAATACTAAGTATTATATGATGAAGAACTTAATTAGCCTGAGTTTGTTGATGGCTTCATAGGGTACAATTATCTAACAAAAGGCAGCTTACATACTTCAAGTCAAAGACTTATGTACCTACAATTCCTATGTTTCTATTTCATCTCAACAAACAAGGACATAGAGATTATAATTTAACATTGTCTTCCTGAAAAGAACAGAGGTTTCAGAAAATATGCCTACATATTGCTGAAATTGTCAACCAAGTTGCACACAATAGTCTAGAGCTTTGACGTTGACATTTATTCATTTCTTTGTTTAAGTGATTCAGAAAATGTTTAGGGACACAGAGAGCACAAGGTTCTGGAAACTCTGTTACACTAAATAAATCTAATTCCTTTCTACGTATGATAATAACAACCCATGTGGTCATACCATAAAGCTCGGGGTCCTCAGCAAAAGCAGCAACAAGATCCTTGGCCACCTGTGATGCAACAACTCACGCAATATTGTCCAGGAAAACTGAATCCCAAAATGATCAGACCTGGACCTGCTTCTCAGAGATCCTAACATAGCTATGAAGATTCAACAGCCTTCCTGTCATCTGAGACAGAGGTATTAATGAATACAGGGAAATAATTGACAAAAGAATATGTTGAAAGCTTTGATAGTTCACAACATAAACAAAATGCTGCAGGAGAAACATCCATGAAGGGCTATATGACACTTCAGACAATAGGAAGGCATCAAACATACCATGTGAAAAAAAAAAGGCAGGGGTCAGGGGAGCTCACATGGAACATACTAGTAACATTGCATAGGGACCTCACAAGGAACATACTTTTAATATGGTATATGAGTCTCACATGGAATATGCAGCGCTGCATGCATTGCTCACATGGAACATACTCATAACACTCCATGACACTATACTTTTCTTCAAGATTTCCTAGCAGCCCAGAAAAAAACATTCCTATGTTACTTTATGAACATAGGAATGGTTTTCTAGATAGGGAAATGACAGGTAATGGCCAAGAAACTCCCAAAACTCTTAAATGACAGGTCACTCTATATAACCAAGATGAAAATATAGGTCCTTTACCACACTGTGGTAGAGTAGTTCTAACTGGGACCCAAATTGGGATGTCATTAAAACATATGACTAAACTATAAAGAGGTTAAAAGGGTGGGATTTATGATGTCTGGGGAAAAGTTGGGCTGGCTTCCTCATCTTGTGTGACCTATAAGTCAGTAGTTCAGTGCAGCAGCCCTGGACCCTTAAGTTCTTTCGTCATCCTAGTGTCAAATCCATAGTTTGTGCCCTCATCCTATTGCAGTTGGAGCCTGTAGATCAGCATTGTGAAGGCAGAGCTAGAAGAATCCCTGCAACCAGCTTGCAACCTAGCAAATCAGGGAGTTTCAGGCTCCGTGAAGTGATCACATCTCAAAAAATAAAATGGAGAGCAATTGAGGAACACTTGAAATCAACCAATGGCTTCCATATGTATATAAATACTCTTTTACACTCATCTCCTGCTCTGTTCACATAAACATATGCAAATATACATACATCAAATAAATAAATAAGAAAACGGACTGTATTGTAAGCACAGCTATAAACATCTAATTCAAGGGATTGTAAGAATAATGAGAGTTAATCCAGTAACTGGCAAAAAATTCACCCTCCTTGGTTCTACATGTGATAAAAACAAATTGGACCTAGAGTTATGCTCTAGACTACTGTACTGGCTGGTTCTGTGTGTCAACTTGACACAGACTGGTGTTCTCACAGAGAAGGGAGCTTCAGTTGGGGAAGTGCCTCCATGAGATCCAGCTGTGAGGCATTTTCTCAATTAGTGATCAAGGGGGTAGTGCCCCTTGTGGGTGGTGCCATTCCTGGGCTGGAAGTCTTGGGTTCTATAAGAGAGTAGGCTGAGCAAGCCAGGGGAAGCAAGCCAGTAAGGAACATCCTTCCATGGCCTCTGCATCAGCTCCTGCTTCCTGACCTGCTTGAGTTCCAGTCCTGACTTCCTCTGGTGATCAACAGCAATGTGGAAGTAACCTGAATAATAAACCCTTTCCTCCCCAACTTGCTTCTTGGTCATGATGTTTTTGCAGGAATAGAAACCCTGACTAAGACAACTACCTTGGCCATGTTCTAAAGTAACAAATATTCAGACCTCTAGAAGGCTCACTGGAAAAGCTGCCTGCTGACATGCTTCATCACCTGCATGATCCTGCCAACATACATGAGAGAAGGGAAGAACCAACTTCTGCTACTTGTCTGACTTCTACACATGCATCAAGGCAGCTGCATTCACACACACATGCACACACACACATACACACACACACACACACACACATGCATGCATGTGCACATACACTAGCCAAATAACTAATAAATAAATAATAAAAAATATATAGTAACCAATACTTTCAGAGTAGGTAAGAAAGCCCTACAGCTTGGTGTCTTTGTATGTTAGAAAAATAAGCAGATGATTTTTATGAAGTGGCTTTATATTATAAATGCCACCATTATAGAAATTTGTAGTTAAATCAATAGTAAAAGATATAAAGATAAAATCTCAAATCTAGTTAGTTTATGCAAATAATGAGTACACATATATTTTTCTTGTGCATAATGACATACCAATACTGCTGTTTACATTTTAAATCTACCTCTGACTAATTATACAATAAACACACACAGTATATAGCATGTTTATAGTATATAAATTATCTGTCACAATTATTAGGAAAATTGAGTTTCATTGCAATAATCTTTTGCGTAGTGTTTAAAGATCTTTATTTTATTCAGTGTAAGAAAAATGCACAAATATTTCAATTTTATCTGAGTATTGTAGTATGACTCTAATTATAAATTTAATTTTGACTATTAAAATAAGTATATAAATATGTGGATAGATAAAATATACTATGAAAGAATTAAGCACTCTAAAATTTAAAAACCAAGTTATTTACAGCATTACTCTATAACCCTACCTTTTCTTGGTGCAGGAAGATTCTTAAATATTATCAGTAGCTTTGGTCCCTGTACTGTAAAGCAGCAGTGTATCACAATATCGCTAAAGGTATAAGCTGGAAAGAACCAGTCTAATAGGAAACCCCATAGCTTAGGCTGTAGTAAATTCCACTTGCTTCAAAAGTCTCCATAGACTCCCAGCATATACAAAAGTGTCCCTAATATACACAGCTCATAAAAACCCCTCAAATGCAGAGCATATCTCTGACCAATATAGCATGGGTTGATTTCATGGACTTCTTACAAGCTTGTCATTCTCTCCTCCTGCAGAAAAATGACACTCGCTTAGACTGTGTCTTTCGTAGGTTATATAGCCCTGGAACTCCTTCAAATCATTGCTTTTCCCAACTGAAGATTCATCCTTCTAACTTCCTCTAACATTTGTTTGTCTTTATCACTTTCAATAAACCCATACACTATCTGACATGAAGTAAAAAATGGAATCCAATGTATCTGCATATCAAATTGCAGAAAATATATTCTCTGTTGTAATGTTCCTTTCAAACTAAGTCTAGTTACATTTTTTTTAAAATTGTGTGTGGGGAAATACAATCTGGAGAAAGAATTTGTAACCTTCATCTCTAGGCACATAAGTCAATAGATCATTGTGACAGCTCCTCCAGCCATAGGAAAGATCGATATTAAGGCATTTACCTGTAGAGATTTCAACATTGTGCCATAGATTTTCAACTTGTTGGCTCACTTTCTGTTCCACAAAAACACAGCCAACTCTAAGGATAAAGTGTATACTAAGAATACAAAATTACAGATTTTTTTTAAATGTTGAAAATTAATTTTGATCAAAGTAAGAGCATGTAAATGAACATAGGTCAAGAGAGTCTAATAATACAAGAGGGCACATTTATGTGATTGGTTATTACATAGTTGTTGACCTAATCATCTGCATTTGCTAAGGATAGTAGATATGGAAATATCATGATGGGTGCAGAAATGCTGCTAAGATAAAAACATGTAAGTTTAGGTAGGGAAGGCAAAAAAATCTGCGTTTGTTCTGCTGTGGCACATCTAGACAAAAGTAGTGCAACACATATGCCAGAATGTGCTCTTGTTTACTTAACTAAACACTGTGGTACAGCTGAGGACCCATCACACCTAGAGAAACCTGTTGAAATGATTTGATGAGCATGGTTTGGAAAGTTCTCTCTGTAGGTAGAGAAGAATGGACCACCATCTGGGAAAGTTTGAAAGCCTCGGTGGTCTTTGTCCTTGGGCTGTTCAGTGGTCTTTGTCCTTAGGCTGTTCAGTGGCCTTTGTCCTTGGGCTGTTCAGTGGTCTTTGTCCTTGGGCTGTTCAGTGGTCTTTGTCCTTGGGCTGTTCAGTGGTCTTTGTCCTTGGGCTGTTCAGTGGTCTTTGTCCTTGGGCTGTTCAGCAGATGGCATCTAAGGACTTATCACAGAAGCACAGACTTTCCAATAAATGGACGACTCAGTTTACATGCCTTCCCATCTGCCTGTTTCCTGTGACCCTGAGATAATTTCAATGCAAGTATCTATGGTATCATTTACGATACCATGACAAAACTACTAGAGTAGTGAGATGAATCTTTGCTTTACAATTTCCCCAGAAAAGGGGACATACTTACATATTATGTGTTACAGGAGATTCTATAGTGCTATGTTATGATGCTAAGACATAACAAACAGCCATACCTTGTTACCAGGCTCTAACTTAACCTAGATTTCTGGGCAAATAAAGGCTTAGTGATCATAAAATGCTGGTTCTTTTTCCTTCTTCTCATCCATAAGAACACGTTTTCCAATACTTTTTGCAAGTAGATAGGTATGTTGTAAATTTGCATTGAAAATGTACAGATAGTATGCTATTACTCCAAGAGGAGCCAAATAGCATGTTCTGATTTAGCCCAACAAGTCCTCAACTGTCATGAATAGGAGAGGAGTAAATAAATGTCTACATAACAGAAAGTATTTTGGTCCCTGAAGGGCCCTTCAGGACCTCTGGGATATGCCTTTATTAGAAGACAGAGATGATCAGAGTAATATACTAAATTTATTTATGAACAGTAATTTGTTTATCCAAATTAATAAAACCATTATGGCACAACATTTATGCCTTGATAAAAATACGTTAGGAATATAGAACAGGAGATGTAAGTAGCAAACAGGCAAAGATGCTCATTTTAAAATAAGTGAATGGCTTATATCATGCTTAAAGTAGTAACTAGAACATTGTATATGAAATGTATTTGTTTATAGGGTTTAAGAGTGGATAAAACAGACATTTTCCTAGAGTTGAATATCTTAGTCTTCTGAACATTTGCAATTTCTATTTGCTTCTCTGTGAAACCTCCTCCTCCATGAACTAGATATATTACATTACAGGATTTTTCCTCTTTGGATACATGTTTCTTATATTTCTATTTCTATTGTAACTTATCCTTTGAGTCTAAGCCTGCAAAGTCCATTTTGTACTTGGCATTGATGCACTCCATCTTCCTATATAATCATATTTTATATTCCTCCCTGTGGATGAAATCTGATCAGTTGACAGAATTCCAATGTGGGAAATTCCATTATCAGTTTACTTGTTATAAAGGCTCCATCATTTAAAACAAAATTCTCCAATCAATGTGGTTTACAAACAAAAATCATTCTTTCATCACAAGGCTGGGAGTGGAAAAATGCAAGGCAAAAGAGTCAGTGTGGTAGATATCTGATGAGGGCCACTTTTCTGAGTTATAACTCTATCCCAAACAGTGGGGGACTCTCGCAGTCTTGAGTTTACTTTACAAAGATTTTCATTCTAATCATGAAGACTTGGGTGTTATAGCTTAATCTTGATGCTAAGATTTATCTTTAAATGCTATCATTTAAAAGTCTAGCTTTTCAATATTTGAGAATTTGGGAGGGGGGTTAAAAACATTCATAGTGCCATCATATTCGGCTCTCATTAGAGCCAGCTAGCCACTGTGGATAGTGACCTTTTAAACAACTCTCACATTCAGACATTATTTTCTTTCCTAATCTACACTGCTATCATGATTTTTTTAGTAAGATTTCTCAAATTGTCCATCTATATTCATAGAGTCTCCATTCAGTCTATTACTTACTGCAATCGTACTATGATTTGTTTGAACAAGTCATCTAAAAAATGCGGTAACTTAAAATTTTTTGTATGAACTTCTATTCTTCAGTGAATGTCAAAGCATTCTCAACTACAAGACACAATTTGCTCTTCTCAGAATTGATTCAACCCACTCTCTCTGTTCTTCTTAACTTAGTCACACAAGCTCTCATGTTTTAAATTTCTCTCACATATCAGTACAAGCACATATTCCTTTATTCTCTCTTGTGGCTATGGCTCTGTCATATTTTTAAACTACACATCTATTGTCCCTTAAATGTTTAATTATCTTTTAGATATCAGGATAACCTCAATAGCAAGTTTTATTTTTGCAGCTTATTAGACTTTTCTTTAATATCATGAAACCAAACTAATTGCACATGTTATCATCTAATTAATCCCATCTATTTTAGTAAACTAACCTTCAGTATAGAAAAGGACCACACCTGGGTCTTATCTCCTTTTGATTTTGAAGAGAACTTATCCCAATAATGCTCAACTAATTTGTGTTTCTGAAATGAATGGATGCACTTCGTGGGTAGATGAGTGTCTGCTCCTTTATTTGCACAAAAACACATCAATGAATGTTTAAAATACAAAAGGTGTAAATTACTCATTACAAAATAAAATGGTTTGTGATGGAGAAAGAAACATGGAGATAATATAAATCTGTTAGTCTGGTTCTGAAATGTGCTTGTGTGATTTTTACAGTCATAGATTAAAGTGTCCTTAGGTTGAAGTGAGAGAGAACATTTTTCAGCCTTCACAGAATGAAGCATTCTGTGAGTATAGCTAAACTGTAGGGAAAGTGATAACCATGCTGTATTCTAGTATTAAATCCATCTAATTTGAAGAATTATAAGAAAGTCTTTTGTTTTTGCTTGAGAAAATGCCAGAAAACCAGAACAGCATTATTCTGGAAGCTTGCACTCAGATGGAGTATATGACCTAAGAATAAAGTGTTCTTCAGGCGCAACAGACCATTGCAACGCAGGTAATGAAATAGAAAAGATTTTTAGTTAAGTGATTTATTTTTCTGGATTTCCCACAACATTTCTGCAGATAAGAGCAGAGTAGAAGAGATGTCCTCTGCTCACTCTTGCTGGGTTTGAGTACTGCTTTCATAACTTGAAGTGAGGTAAGATGCTTGAGATTTAACAAAATGGGGAACATCTGGGTTCCATTCGCCTTTGGAAAGATTAAGATGATTCTTGTCCAACTTTACTCACTTTGGCGAGTAACCACTTCACTGATGACCACAATAAAGTTTATTATTTAATAATATAAATCATTATGAGGACATCTTTATTATTTATGGACCAATTATCAGCTTTGTTTGCCCAGTAGGACAGATGCCTCGGTTGGCTGCTAGCTTTGAAATAAAACTTAAATCTCAAGGTTGACCTTGGAAGACAACCAGTTTTCAAGATGAAAATGAAACATTATCATTCCCAGCGATGTCAGGCAACCAACTCCAATCATACAATACTATTACATTAAATAATGTGTTTGAGAGCAAATGTTACTCACAAACAGTAATTTAGTGTGCACTCTGAAGAGTCAACTGCCAGAGCTCACCAGAGAAAAGTATGCATGAGCCTTGTTCCATACTTAGCTCCTTTATAAGAGCACTTGACTTCTGCTCCTGGAGCCAGGCACCTGTGAAGCATGCTTTCAATTAGCTGTTTAAAATATCCCACCTCTGGGTCTCTGTTAACCTTTTGTTCAAATTTGGTGTTTTCTCAGATTGGTAGAATCACTGAAAATCTTATTCTTTGTGTATGATGCTAGAGTTTATGGTATGATGCAGAATGTTTATAGTTACAGTAGAAAGTAAATTTTCTACTAACTTTTCAGCCTTAAAGCTTCGGCTTAGGAGGAGGATCTCAAGCAATAAGGTATGCATCTGAAGTACCACTATAATTTGCTAACTATCATTATGTTCTCAGATTAATTCTAAGGTTAATTTGAAGGGAGACAAACTATAAAGCACTGAGTAGAAACCTATCAGTAATGTAAAACTACCAGATATATCTAGATTTTTTTACAATTCAAGTGAACATTATTTTTAGCCATACATGGTAATTATTACAATAGCTATCCAGCATTTGACCATACGGGGCATACATGCCAGTGGGAGTGGATCCTGACTACACATCTCAGTAAGAATACTAGGCATGATGATACTGCAATTCCAGCATCCACAGGTGGAAAGAGGAGGATTCCAGTTGGAGGTCATCTGAGCACAGAGTAAGATCAGAGAAACCATGCCGCAGAAGAGGAAAGCAGGACAATGCAAAATAGTTCAAAATGACAGCACTATGGTACTACAAAATATCTTGAGGACTATAAAGGAAAGAAAACTGAAGAGCTGTGTGACAGAATGTGAGCCACAGAATGCAAGGTTAGTGGTAATAGTCCCAGGGTTAAAGCACAATATTCTTAGCTTTCAGCTACAACTCACAATGCATCTGTTCCTCATGTCTCAGTACATTTTAACCTCAATAGTGAGTGGATTTAATTTCTCTTCTGTGGATTAATGGCAGGATTAAATAAAATAACGAGTAAATATCTAATGCATAGTTGGGTACATATAGATTTTATAAAAATGTTTTTATTAAGTGTGAAAGCAAAACATACATCTGCTTAAATATTCTTTACATATGTATAGATATAACAAAGACAAATAGCGTATCAAAAATTATAACTTTAAAGAGTACTATTATTAAAAAGCCAATATAATATTTGAAAATACTTTATTTTATCCATAATCAGTGACTATTAGGTTTTCTTAAAAAGTAACTCAAGTCCTTGGGGAAAATATTTTCATTTTCTTTTTAAAGATGTTTGCCAGCTTGCTCAGTAACAGGTCATCTTTCTAGGTCTGACAGAAGGTACACTCTCACTGAGGATGGTATTCTCAGAGCCTTAGACTGTGGTGAGCTGAATATCTCACTTCGTTTTCAGGTTTCAGAACACCAGCATAAACAAAAACAAGTCAGAGTACATTTTGAGGTGCTGTTTTTCATACAGAGCGAAGGACTTTCTCTTTGGCTGGGTGGAAAACCATGCTGTACTGGGATGTCCAATCTATGATGCAAGGCTTCACTAAGGCAAAGCAGCCACACTGAAAGAAATCCGCCAGGTTCTGTGAATCTGAGGTTGTATGGTGTTTTCCTGAGGGACAATGTTTGTTTCATGTGCCCGCTTTGCTTTAAGAGGCTGATTCTCTCATGGGAGGTTAGGCCCAGAAATACAATCTGAAAGAGTTGATTTATTAATAAAAATGTTGACCATGAGAAATGGTAAGCTGCTAGCATGAAGATATACAGAACCCAGGGAGAACAGGCCACTATATGATTGAGGTAGGTCCATAGTCCATCTTCCTTGAACGCTGTGGCACAAGGATTTGATCAGTAGACGAAAGATCCATATGTGATCCAGTCACATACCATGGAAAGAGAAATCAAGAAGATGGAATGATGATTGCCAAAAGCTATGCAACGTCCAGTCCAAAAGCAGTGCTGATCAAAGCGAGCCATGCGAAAGCTGCACACATGGCAATGGAGTGATCTTAAATCAAAGCGAGCCATGCGAGAGTTGCACACATGGCAATGCAGTGATCTTAAAGGCAGCCTTATAACATGGTGTGCAAAGTGTTCTGAAGTCCAGAGAGCCAGTCTCTGCAAGCGTGATGATATTCACTCTCCTTTTTTCCTCCAAAACTTTAATGAAGCCTGGATCAGTTGCCCAAGTCTTGTAGAAAAAAATAGAGAAAGGCCATGATGCTGAAAATAAAAGCAAAATAGAAAGGGCTACCTGCTGTATCAGGAAAGAATAAGGTATAGGTATATATATATATATATATATATATATAGATAGATAGATAGATAGATAGATAGATAGATAGATAGATAGATATAGGTATATATATAGAGAGATATATGTATATATATATATATCTCTATATATATACCTATCTTCCTTCTGTGAAAAAATCCTATGAAAAAATTAGTAAATGCTTCATTATGTAAAAAAGGGAGTTGTCATATTTTTTTAAATGTTGAAGGAGGGGAATTATCCATAGTAAATGGATTAGGCTTCTTGAAAGAAGAAAAACTGAATAAAAGTATAAAGATTGAACATGAAACCGAATAGGAAGAAAATAGGGAAATTACACAAATTGAATGCTGCAAAGTTAACTGAGCTGATGACACAAGGACACATAGAACCGGAGGAAAATAGCCATGAATATCTTTACGCCAATTACAGGAAACTTGAAAAACACACCACAATATATTTACATTTGATTCTGTTGAAGAATTTCTGGAAATTTGATCTAGGGAGTTCAGAGAAAATGACTTTAAGAAAGTCATTTTCAGATGTTGTTCATAGTGTTTAAATCATATTTTTCCTAAAATAAAAGGTTTTAAAATTTTATGTACACAGTATAATTTTCATCTTTTGTATTTAACACAGTTAAATAGATTTTCAAACTGGAAACTTAACACATGGTTATTGAAGTTACTCCCCTGCACAAAAGTAATTCAGGCACAAATATGACTAATACAATATAAATAGGGCCATGTACTGCTGACTCATGCTTCTTAAATCCTACATGGATTTCCAAAAGTATAGAATACATGGAAAATATAATTTAACAACACATGAATATCTCAAATACCCTAAATCCAAATGATTGTCTGATGGTGGTATCTAAAACAGACACAGGAAACTTGAAAGAGAAACAGTTTTCTGAGAAAAAAAAAAAACTTGAAGTCTTGAGCTTAAAGATCTGTGTGATAACTGTCAGTCTAAAAGGACTACTGAAGATTTTATTTCATGTCAATGAGACTTAATGTGAAATCCAGGTAGGCAGAGATGTAGTTCTGGCAACAAGAGTGCCACCCTATTGACCTACGTGATTATCTTGCAATTAAACAAGGTGACATATTATCTTGGGGCTTGAGGGCTATGTAGCTAGTGCTCAGAATACAGTCTTCTTAAATTTGTATGAAAATTAGAATGATAATGTATTAATTCTGTACATTTAAAGGCTAGTTTACCAGTCTAAGCTTTGCTTTGGGGAATTCTCCTCATATAATAACATTTATTGTTGTGAAGCCTATCTTGTAGTAACCATTAAGAATCTCTACCAATATTCATCTGGGAAATATTAAAGACTTTTAAGGGAAGTCTGATAGTTTATACATCAATTTATCAATATTTTCCAAAGGTGTGTATAAAAATAAACATATAGATGAAGAACCTGGAAAGGCAAAACCAAATTGTGATAACAAATTAATTCAATTTCTTAAAAATAGATACATCTAGAACAAAGGAAAGAGAACAGCAAGAAAATATACTTCTATCAGTTTCAGCTTCTAGGCAAACCATTAAAATGACAGCCAGATACAGACAGCAACAGATGTACCTACCATTACAAAGTTAAATTAAATCAAGTGAAAATCTCAAATGAGATGTTCAGTGAGAAGGAAACGAATAAAATTCACATCTGTTTACAGGATGAGGAAATGAGAGCTTGAAGTGTATGCTGAAAATCCAGATGCAGGTAAGCAGTCTGTGAACACACATTGGATAAGAAAAAGTAAAAGAATTAACTGGCAGATCCATGTAAACCATGATGTTTAACTCTTAAAAATGAAAGAGCTAATACTGCGTAGATTCTCTATGGCAGCTCACACAACAGAGTCCAAACCCTCGACAGACACAGAACATTCTCATCCCAGACAGCAATGGCACACAACTGCTTCCAAACTCATAATTGCAAGTAATTTTTGTATTTTAAGGTTATTTAACTTCATATTCTCAATGTTTCACATAATTTTAAGATAATCCCTCTATGGCATAGACTCAGTTGTTCAAGAACATTTACATTTGCACTGTATTAGTGATATTAACAATGACAGTGTTCACAGCCTAACAGTAGAAGATAGTGGGGTAGTTGAGTGTGGAGTATGGCACTAGGTCTAAATGAGATTGGCAAGAAGAAAAAACAATGGAAAAGAAATGTACATTTTGCCCAACTCTGGAGTCTGGACTTAGAGGCACTGGCAGAGCCTGTTTAGAATAGAGGTTGAATCAACTGTTCTATTCTCAACTCTACTATCATGAAAAATTTTCCAAGCTATTTTCCAAAACTATTCTGTATTTATGACATGGACATTGAGAAGATTGTTTATGAAATACTACTGTATGCTGTTAGTAAATACCATAAAAACCCCTCACCTCTAATGGCCCATCCTTTCACTTTAGCAGTTCTTGTTTTCCTTCTTTATATCTTCCCTTGTTCTCTGGTCTTAATCAAGCTTTGATCACAATGTATTTCTGTGTACTTCCTATATGCACAATTTGTTTTTAAACGCTATTCATAATGGTCCAAGCATTGCAATTATTTCGGTACCACATAACAGATGTGCATTTCAGGAAATCCAGGATGGTAAATGAGAGAAGAGATTTTTTTGTGTTCCCTATCTGCCATTTTCCAAAACTGTGTCTTTCTCCTGTTATTGATTTCTATCATTCCTACTCTGGCCATATTTTAATGATCTAAGCAAAATTAACTGTCCCCTGGTCCAGTTTCTGTATTATCAGCAGACATTGATGTAAACGTAAAAATGCCATGTGTCTAATTGTGAGCTACAAAAACAAATAAAAATTGAGGAATTTCCATTGAGGCCTATGATATGATAAAGTAATTCACAGTCAGTTAGTTATAGGAGGGACACTATAAACTTGACCACATTTTAAACACAAGTATATATTTTTAACTCTGTGGGGTAATGTAGAAATACTCCATGCTGATATTTCTGCTTGATTTAATGGTGACCATAACTAAAATTGAAGTAACATAAAGTCAGGTAGGTAAGCGCTCACTAAAGTAATTTACATTAACTAGGATCCCTAAATGTGCCAGCTGTTTAGAAATTAGATGAGCAGGAGTAGGGTGGGAACGAGAGTGCAGACACATGAGATTAGAAGTGGAAACAGATGAGACTTTTAACATTGCTGTTATTGTTGAGAGCTTAACAGTCTAAGTAGTGCAAGGGTGAAGTAATGGAGAGGAGCTACATGGATATGTATATACATGACTATAAAATTAAACAGCACTGAATTGATTTTTCTCTTTCCCTGATCTTTTTAATAATTTCTTAGGGTGGATATGCATGTCAGATACTTGAATAATATTCCCCAAAACACTTCAATACTTTATCATCTATTGAGCAGTGGTTTCAATGAGAAATAGTGATTGGCAAAGAATCATCCTTTCCAATAGCTCCACTTCCATTTCCCTTTTCCAGTGATGAATATTCAGAGTTGAGACGAGTGTGAGGTGGGGGTAACAGTGACATCAATACTAGTTCTTAGAAACTGTTAGATTTAATACTTTAGATATACAAACTGCAATGTAGAACAAAAGACATAAGCAATTGATACTTGAAAGTGTTGCTGTGCCATAACAAAGGGTATGAATATTTATAACTAGATTGAAACATGTTCTAGTTAATTTATAAAGTCAACAACAATTTTAAAAGGTGAAAAGAAAAAGTTGTTAAGTAACTGCTATGGTTACAAATGTTCTGATTATTGTCTCTCTGTGACTTGTATTATTGATAAACACAGCATATCCATATAACGCCAATATATTGTTGTAACGTGCTAATGTATAATTTTAAATTCTCTAGCATTTTAGAAGAGTAAAGTACTTGTAATGAATTGTACTTACTGAGAATTCTTATCTACCGCTATGGAGTGTGAAATGCAGGATATTAAGAGCTTAAGAAGTGATTATTTAAATGATTTAATTATACCACATTTTTCCACTGATGTTATAATTATGTTTTAATGAACCAATCTTAAAAAAAAACAAGTATTATCTAAATGTTTAACATTAAAACCCTATTTCATTTGTAGCTCACACTAGTTTTCTAGTTCTCAAATGTAATTTTTGTAAGTAATTTAGACTAAATTTTAATTTGCTAAAATATATCAGTATGTGACTTAGAAATCATGTCTTTAAGTCCAAGGGCCTTTTCCACTATCAATACAGTAATATGATTGTCAACAAAAACCCTTCTATGATGATTTCAGCAGGTCAAAATATTTCTATTAAATAAATTCTAAGTATACACTTTTCATAATTGTAAAAAAATTCCTAATAACAAATACAATTGGAAATGTATAACACTTTGATAAATATGGAGGTATTATTAAACAATAGTTTTGGCCTGCACTATTTCTGTGCACAACCTTTTCCAACAAATACATTTATTATTTGCATTGAATTATTAACTAATATTTTGGTAGAATAGAGTATGCTTCAAAAATTATTTGCACCCTGCCCTACTTCCATCACTTACAAGGATAGAATTATCTACTATTTGCCTTTGGTTATTTCCAAGTTATTTCAGTTTGGTGAGTTTGGCATAGCAGGGAAACGAACAGAAGTTGAGTTATTCCACCAAAGTCTGAGGAAAAGTTTTCCAATACGAAATCATTACAGCAATACTAGATTGCCAAAGTATGCCATTGTCCAACCAGGTATCACTTCCACTATAAACAAGTCATAATATTGTTTCAAACATACTGATAATATGTTCTGATGAAATAACACCACTTTACTACAATTACCTCTGGTAATTAATTCTAATTTCAATTGGGATGAGACCCTTTTTAAGTTCTTGGAATTGTATGTATATGTGATGACTCTGGAGGAGAAATCTTACTATAAACTCTAAAATGTGGATTCTTCATTTCTTTGGTTATTATGTAAATATTTGGTTTTTCTATTTGCTCATTTTGTGGTTTAAACTAGTTTTTGAAAGGTGGCATAACCAGTCTTGATTCATATTAAAATAAAAAGAAGGTCTTTTATTTTATGCTACAATTACAAATATATTTGTTAGAGAAATAGAGTGTTTTTAGTCTTTATTCACCACTTTCCTTGGAAGCAAACCCGCTAATTATAGGTATTATTTCTGGAATGTTATAACCTTGACCAGTGTTTTTATTTTCTCAGTTCTATATTCCTCATATTTATCAGAATATTGAGTACAAAGAGCAGAAGGTAATAATTTAATATCTGCCAGGTATTTGATTAATGGACCCAAAATTACAATAATTTTATAATTAATTTCAAGATAAAAATAATTATTTAACTTGAGAATGATTTTAAATAGTTATTATTAGCATATGATATTTTGAGAGATTTGCTCTCCTATTTTTATGTTATATGTAGTGATCCAATTATTAATTTTATTCACATGATTTTATTAACTTTTTGATATTTTATGGTAAGTGGAGATTGTACACAAAAATCACAGTAGTCTTGAATATAAAGATGAATCCTAAGGGGAAAAACCTTGGAGGTTGCAATGCACTTGAAAATCTCAAAGAAGTCTTCTTAGAATAAACTAAAGTGAGAAACCACATGTTCCACACTTATTATTTTTTATGAATGGAACAGTGAAATTAACAGTTGGGTACAGATACTGAACTCTTGGTTATATTAATTAATATTAATACCAAATCCTTGCCAGTGAAAATATTCATATGTAGTTCTGGAAAGCTAGCTTAAGCATTATGAGCACTTGCTTCTCCTGCAGAGGATCCAGGTTCAGTTCCTAGCAGCCAAACAGTCTCTCAATCCCTTGTAAGTCCAAGTCTGAGGAGTCTGCCAACTCCTCGCCTCCAAACATAGATGTGGCTCACACTCAAGATATGCTAATACACAGAAAGTAAAAATGTAATTAATTTGTTTTTTGAAGAAAAAATATATATGATTACCTAAATGGGAACTAAATAAAAATAACTTATTTTTATATATTTGAATGTTTTGCTTATTTTTTATGAAATTAAATTTCGGCTTATATTTGAATGGATGCAAATAAGGATGATTAAGTTCTTAAGACTAAGTTTTTCAAGACTTATAAAATTTATATAATACTTTTAGAATATATTTATTTTTCAGACAATTTAGCCCTTCCTGGTGCTATGATCCTTGTAGAAAAGTCTTTGAAAAGTTTTTATTATTAAATTAAATGTGGAAGTTTACAGTAGAAATTTCCTAGGATTGGTAAGGCAAAGGCAAGTTATGTTGCTTTGCTATGTCCAGCTTATAAATTTATTTGGGACTTGCACAGTTAAAGGCTGGCTAGCTCACTATTATAAGATGTAAGGATAGAAGCTATTAAAGAAGGTTAAATAGGATTCCACTGCCTATTTATTGGGCTTTAGGTCTAGCCATAATAAATATCACACCATAACATTTCAAAATATAATTTTCAAAGATACTTGCTGACCTCACCATGAAGATATACTACAATTCATTGATATAAAATTCACAATTTGTACTATATCTATTGAAACTGATGATGGTTCCACCACATCAGTGCAAAGCACAAAATAAACACAAAATTTATATTCATAAGACTTGCTATATTTTATAGTTATTTTAGTGTATATTTTAATTTGTGCAGAACTCTCAGATGGATTAGTTTCTAATGTATCTTTACACAGATCTTTACCTCTCTTCTTCAATAGTCTATGCCTAAGAAATATCCCAGCGGATTCCCCACAGTCATCTTCCCTCACAAGCCAGCCTTCTTTGTAGGTGTCTTAACTGCTTGTAACCTGCAGGAGGCCATCTGCTTAAGTGCCCCTGCATTGCAAGGAGCGCATCCTGGAACTGCTCTGCTCCGACGCCATAAATCTTCAAAGCACATTCATAAAGTTGGTGTTGAGTGGTTAGAGTAAATTTATTGAACGAGTAAAACATCATTGACTCATCATTTACCTGCAGAAAGCTAAAATTATGTGTGTATGAGTGAGCTATTCAAAAACTACATATGGCAAGGAATGCTGAAAGGACTCATTAGAGAGCTGTGTTTTCCATGCTAGACCTTGAGACAAGAGGTGCCAAATTCTGATACTTTCCCAGAGGAAGCTGTTACTCCTCCCACAACACAATCAAATGTGGGCATACATGATGAAAGGCTGTGTTTTCGTTGACTGGTTGGGAGAGTGGGTGATTTGAAAGCCTTTAGGCTACTATCATCCCTCAACCCTAAATTCAAAGGACTGTATGAATTTCAGTAGATAGCCAGTTATACTTTGTTCCCCCGAGAGCACATAGAACAATGAAAGAAAAAAGATTAACAGAGAAGAGACTGAAAATTACCAGCTGTGAGACAGAGCCTACATAATTGATATCAGTTAAGTATGGCAATGGCATGATTGGGAAGAATAAGGATAGAATAATCTAGGGATTTGTGGACAGAACACAAGTGCTATGGTAGGGTGGGGAGACAAAGAGCAGATGAGTTATGACTGCATGTGGACTGTGTGATATGAGCACAAGATCTCCAGTTCCTCAGACCCAGCACTATGGCAAAATGTTCCTTCCTCCCTGTGTGAATGTTAACAATGTATATACAAAATGTTGACCACACCTTCTTCCTCTTGGATGTTCACACACAGGCTGTGGCTGCTCCCCTTAAAGATCTCCTACAGACATCAGCTAAGCACACTTCTGTTTTCTTGTTCAGCTCTAGAAAAATAGCTCTCTGACTTCTCAGTCAACTGCTTACAATAAGCCCTCCTCCTCACTCTGATGTATTGATCAAGTGTTTTCAAGTTCCTTGGGTTGCAATGGTTTATCTTCATCACATTTTCTGTGCATGTCTTTGGTGTTTCTTCATTCCTGTTATCCCTGAGAGGCCAATCCCTAAACCATGCAGTTGGTAGAACATGAGAAGAATGCTCAAGGATACAATATTTCTGACTCAGGGAGTAGTATTAAGTTGTTTTCCATTACTGTAACAAATTTCTACAGAGAAAGGTTTACTTGGACTCTAGGTATTAATAGGACCTTCTCTTAATAAGGAGGACCCACTGCTTTTAAGCCTTCAAACATATGTAGCAGAAGATGACCTTGTCAGGCACCAATGGGAGGAGAGACCCTTGGTCCTGTGAGGGCTCCATGCCCCAGTGTAGGGAAATGCCAGGACCAGGAAGTGGGAGTACGTGTGATGAGAAGGGGGAAGGGATAGGGGTGTTTTGGAGAGGAAACCAGGAAAGGGGATAACATTTGAAATGAAAATAAAGAAAATATCTAATAAAAATTTTTGAAAAAAAAAAAAAGATTAATGGTGGAGACCAGAGACAAGCACATGCTACAAAATAAATGCAAGTGAGAAACTGAAGATGATAGCTATAGATAAGCGACTCCTTCTAGACAAAATTAAAAACAATCTAAAAACACCTGTTATTCTATTCAAGGTAGATGATCATGAGGTAAAGGAGACAAACAAAAAGATAGGAGAGAACCTTATGACTGCAGTGACTATAAACCTTAAGACTACACCTATGCCAGCATAGGTGTAAGTAAAGTGCTAACCATGTTCCAGGCTTAAAGACCTTTGAATGAGCATACAGGATACAAATCAGAGGTAGGAGGATGGAGTTTTCATGGCCATCTAAATTTGACCCTCCACGTTGCCTGCACAATATGAGAGCAAGTTGAAGTTATCTGAGGCTTAGAGGAAACATGTTGGAAGAAGATGAATAGTTGGTTAGCAGAAAGTAATGAGAATGTCTAGGGCAGTAGAAGGAAAGGAAAAGAAGGCAATCATGTGGTATCTCAAAATAACTTTTAAAGAACTTAGAAAAGGAAAAAGATAAAGATCCTATAATGAGACCAGAGAAATTGCTAAAAAAATAAATCAGGGCAGAGGAGCCAAGAGAGGAAATAAGCTCTATAGGTAGTACTCCTAGACCAAGTGAGATAATTACTAATAAGAAACTGTTGAATACTTAACTGAAAAGGTAAAGATAAGCAGTCAATATAGCAAGAACACTTCCGTAGACTGATGGCAACATCCTCACTGCAGGAGGCCAAGTCATTAACAGTAAGAGAGAACTAAAAATGACTAAAACTTACAAAACTTTGAAGAAATAGACAATTATCCAACTCAGTATTTGAAAAAACATCAATGCAAGCCTTCAGTAAACACCCCTCGGGCTTAAGGATGTCAATTAGGTGAGGTCCTTTCAGACATAAATAACTGATTACTGTAATCTGGAATTCAGTCACTTGCTTTGTGTATACTTACTTTGTGAAGATTGCAGAAAAGTTTGGGTTAGGTTTTTTTGTTGTTGTTATTCTTATTTTGGGTTTTGGGGGGGGTTGTTTATTTTTATTTAGTTTCATTTTTGTTTTGTTTTGTAATTGTTACTTGAAATTATTCAGTGGATACTTAGGTGATGGTCTTAAAAACATTACAATTGCCACTTAATATAGTTGTCACTTTACGAGCCATGTGACCAAACACCAGATCAGAAAGGTTTAAGGTGAGGAAAGATTAAGATGAAGTCCCAGTTCCAGAGGTTCTGGACCTCTGTGGTGGGAGAGAATGTCAGAAGGATTCATTTCAGGATTGACAGGAAGCAGAGTAAAATGGTAACATGAGAAAGCCAGTGTAAAATACGGTAAACGTAGCTTTCAATGGCATGGCATGTCCACCCTGACCTACTTCCTTCAACCATGTCCTATCCTCCACAGTCCCATCACCTCTCAGCACTGTACTCAACTCCTGAGATCAATAGACGAATCATAACATCTGTGATCTAATATCTCTGGGAATCTCCCTACCTCAAGCAGACATACGCATTACTAATTGCAGAGGCCTCATCCCTTATCCCAATCAAGTTGGCAATAATAAACCTAACAATAATGCACTGTATAATCATTTCTGTATTTCATAATTTCTGCGATAATTTAAATCCCAATGGACTTAATTGTCTGAGAAAAGAGAAAGAGTATTAGAGTTAGAGAATGGGAAGGTATCTTACTTCCTTTTCTACTGCTGTGACAAAACACAATAGCCAAGGAAATTTATAAAAGCAAGCATTTAATTTGCAGGCTTACTTTCAGTTGCAGGGGGAGAGTCCATGACCATCATGTTGGGGTACATGGCAGAAGGCAAGCAGGCCTGGACCTGAAGCAATAGCTAAGAGCTTACATGTTGAGAAATCAACTGTGAGGCAGAGAGTTAGAGATAGAGAGCAGGAGATTTGCAACCTCAAAGGCACCTCTCAGTAGCAAATCTCCTCCAACAAGGCTCTGCTTCTAATCCCTCTGCAAACACCAACTGGAGACCAAGCATTCCTATGAAAACCTATGGAGGCCATTCTCATTCAAATCATCACAGAAGGAGTGCTATAAAATGCTGTCTTCTGACATAGCTTGTACACTCATGAATTCTCCATGTCAACGGCTATCTAGAGAAGACCGATACGCGACTGGGTCCACCTGCATTCCATTGCAGATGGAGAAGGTATTCCTAAAGTCTCATGCCTTCCAGAGGGGCTGCAAACAGTTAAAGATTGACAGGGGAGAGGAGCTGTATTCCTCAGGAGTATGCAGCAGAGTCATTGTGTCCACTGAATCAAATAACACTCTAACCACATTCACGTAGGCTACTCTAATTGATTATGGTTGGTCACAAAACAAAGGATGCAGAAGGATTAAGACTTAAGAGGAAGAGATTTGGTGGGGAAAGAAGGAAAATGGGATAACAAGGGACTTTGATCACAGAACATTTTATATGTATATGAAATCATACAAGAATAAATAATTTTAAAAAGTTCTAATTATCAATGTTCTTTCAAATATGTATAAAAAGAAAAATCTACCTGGGAAATTGCTCATTTTATCATGTAAGATCAACAGCCATCCTGAAGTGAGTACAAAGCTTAGCCCTCAGTCAGCACATAACAATTACACACTTTTAAATAATCTGAAGTAAATCAACAATGACCAACGCTAATCTCATTACTTTCAAAGAGAGTTCTTAAGACTTTGTTTCCAGTTGATTGTACACTAATTGAAATGGTTCTTTTATGCTAGCAATTGATTGTTTTAAGTGAACTAGTCAATAGTGGAGTCCTACTACCTTCCACTCCAGAATCAGCTTTCAATTGAATTTTCTCAAACACACTAATTGTTGAATTTGATGGCCATTCAAAGTTAGTGAGGGCTTTCTTCTCAAACATGAGTTAACTGTATGTGTTTTGATGGCTGTTGCATTGCTAATACCAAATGGAGAACTTGTTGATTATGGACGTTAGTACCACCGGCCTAGGGACACCACTACTGTGTGTAACGGAACCATGTGAAGGAGTCAGTATACAGTTTCACTTTCCAGAAGCAGCACAGGATTGAGTAAAAGGAAAAAGATTCCCAGAGCCTGTTGACATTCCAGATCTAAGGGACAGACTGGTTTGATAGCACAGTTAAAACAAGTAGAAAATTTCTAAAATGTTTTTCACAGTAAATTTAGGGAATATAGCTTGAGAACTCCTCAGAAATCAGAAACTTTGAAATAACAGTATCTTTGAAATTCTTGTCATTTATTATACATTTTTTGTATTTGAAAATACTATATTTTATAACTATTCATTGAGATTTAAGTTAGAATCTCTTTCATTCTGTCATGAGTCTAAAGTGACTATTCATCAAATTGGTATTTCACAAAAGAGACAAACATAGCATAGTTGTTCCCTTCACAAAGTAAGAATATCATCTCTGCCTGAATATAATACACTGAGATCACTGCAAAAATGCTATCATATGTATGGTTTTTTTACTCTTTAAGTAATGGCTATGATTTCTTTCCTTCCAGTAAGAAAGTAAAAATTTACTTAATACTTAAAGACATTTTCATGAAGAAGTTTTAATCCATATTAAACAGATGTTTAATAGCAACTTGGTGCTCTTAAATGAGTTAGGTTTGAGAAAACAAATTGCAAGTTAATGGAAAACTGAATGCCACTGCATTTCCCACCCCATAATGAAAACATGCAAATTAATTTCTAAGCAACAAACCATCAACTTTCCTTAAGAGTACTCAGAGGTTGGTATTTGAGCTTCTCCCAGCATTTTCTTTTAAAATGATAGATGTTTAATGTTTAAAGACAGTTTGCTTCAGGAAGAGACTTGGAATGCAGATGGAAGACAAGTCCTGTAATCTAAGCAAAGTTGGATCCAGGTGGAAGAGGGGTAGATGACCTGTTCTCTTTCCTCCAAGATTCCTGTTCACATTGAAGAAGAGCTTTCAGGCAGTGAGGAAACACTGGGGTCCAGAGATGGTCTATGAGGAACTGACTACCTCACTATAGCCCATGGATCTCTATGCATTGGGTCTTATAAATATGCATTGAAAAAGAGAATATAGAAATAGAGTCTGCATTTAGTATATTAAACATATTAAGATTATTCACACTAAAACCTCTCTCTAGGAAGTTTTGAATCTCTTTGTAAATCATCTTTTTTAATTTTAGTTTTTCTTTTATTGGATATTTTATGTATTTACATTTTTTATTGGATAATCTTTATTTATATTTCAAATGTTATCCCCTTTTCCAGGTTCCCCCAGAAACCTCCTAGCCCATCCATTCCCCCTGCCTCCACAATACTATTCCCCTACCCACCCACACCTGCTCCCCCACCCTGGAATTCCCCTACAGTGGGACATTGAGACTTCTTCTTTTTTGTTTGTTTGTTTGTTTGTTTGTTTTTGGTCTTTTCAAGACAGGGTTTCTCTGTGTAGCCCTGGCTGTCCTGGAACTCACTCATTCATTTCCTAATCACTATTATCATCCACCCTCATGACTTTCTTTTACTCTTTCTATATTGTGGTCCATGTTCCACAATAAGGCCAAAAGATCATTATAAAATGTAAATCAGGGACAAGACAAGGCTGCCCACACTCTCTTTATATCTATTCAGTATAGTACTTAAAGGTCTAGCCAGAGCTATAAGAGAACAAAAGAAGATCAATTGGATGCAAATTGGAAAGGAAGAAGTCAAAGCACCACTATTTGCTGATGATATGATAGTGTAGAAGAGCAAATGCCCAAAATTCTACCAGAGAAATCTTACAGCTAATAAACAATTTCAGCAAAATGGCAGAATATAAAATTAACTCAAATAATTAAGTCTTCCCTTATATGAATGATAAATGGGAGATGAGAAAGAAATTAGGGAAACAACACCCTTCACAATAGCCACAAATAATATAAAATATCTTGGTGTAACTCTTATCAAGCAAGTGAAAGATCTTTATGACAAGAACTACAAAACACTGAAGAAAGAAATTGAAGAAGCCCTCAAGAGACACAAAGATCACCCATGCTCATGGATTGCTAGGATTAACATGAAAATAGCCATCTTACTAAAAGCAATATACAGATTCAATGCAATCCCCATCAAAATTCCAACACAACTCTTCACAGATATGGAAAGAGAAATTCTCAACTTCATATGGAAAAACAAATAATCAAACAAAAAATGGAATAGCCAAAACAATCTCAACAATAAAAGAACTTCCGGGGGAATTACCATCCCTGTTCTCAGAGCTGTAATACAGAGCAATACTGATAAGGACCAACTGATTGGTACAGGGACAGACAGGTCCATCAATGGAATAGAATCAAAGAGCTAGAAATAAATCCACATACCAATGATCACTTGATCTTTGAAAAAGAAGCCAAAAGCATTCAGTGGGAAAAAGAAGGTATCTTCAATAAATAATGTTTGCCTAACTGGGAGTCTGTATGTAGAAGCATGAAAGTATAACCATATTTATCGTTTTGTGAAAGCCCAAGTTCAAGTAGATCAAGGATCTCTGCAGAATACCAGGTACACTAAATATAAAAGAAGAGAAAGTGGGAAAGTTCCTTGAGCCCATTGGAAGATGGGAAAATTTTCTGAACAGACCACTAATGGCTCAGGCTCTATGATAAATAATTGATAAATGGGACCTCATAAAACTGAAAAGCTTCTGTAAGGCAAAGGACATAGTCAACTGGGCAAATAGACAACTTACAGATTGGGAAAAAAAAACTTTATTAACCCTACATCCCATAGAGGGATAATATCCAAAATGTATAAAGGACTCAAGAAGTTAACCACAAAAACAAAAACAAATAACCAAATTTTAAAAATAGGCCCAGAGCTAAACAAAGAATCCACTACAGAGGAATCTCTATAGGCAGAGAAACACTTAAAGAAATGTTCAAAGTCCTTAGTCATCAGAAAAATGCAAATCAAAATTACCCCAAGATTCTACATTACACCAGTAAGAATGGTTAAGAACAAAAATTCAAGTGACAGCACATGCTGATGACGATGTGGAGAAACAGGAAGACTTCTCCATTGCTGGTGGGATTGCAAACACATACAACCACTCTAGAAATCAATCTGATGGTTTCTCAGAAAATTGAAAGTAATTCTCCCTGAAAACCCAGCAATACTACTTCTGGGCACATATGAAAAGTTGTCGCATCATACCACAAGGACACATGCTCCACCATTTTCATAGCAGCCTTACTCATAACAGTCAGAAACTAGAAACAAGGCAGATGTCCCTCAACCGAAGAAAGGATACAGAAAATGTGGTTCATTTACACAATAGAATACTATTCAGCTCTTAAAAACGAGTACATCATGAATTTTGCAAGGAAATGAATAGAACTAGAAAATATCTTCCTAAGTGAGGTAACCCAGGTCAAAAAAGACATGCATAGTATATACTCATTGATAAGTGGATAGTAGCCAAAAAGTTCATAATACCTAGGATACAACCCACAGACCTTAAGAAGTTTAACAAGCAGGAAGTCTGAAGGGAGGATGCTTCAATTCCAATTAGAAGGGGGAACAAAATAATAATGGAAGTCAGAAGCAATGAGGGACATTGGTAGAATATTGGAAGGAGAGTTCAAAAGGGGAACAGGATCAGGTATGGGGAGAGGGGGACCAAGAATGAAACTTACAGGGGCATGAAAATGAATGGAAATATCCAGCTTTTGGTGTAAGAGGTGGGGGTTGTTGGCGGTCTAGAATGTCACAGACACCTGGGATGTGAGAGACTCCCAGGACTCAGTAGGGATAATCTTAGCCAAAATGCCTGACACTGGGGAGAGGGAACTCATAGAGTCTACCTCCAGTAGATACACAGGGTCTCAAATGGACATACACATATACCACCCCACAGTCAAAATTTCTGACCCAGAACTGTTCCTGTCTAAAAGAACTGGAGGGACAAAAATGGAAAAGAGAATGAAGGAAAGGTGGTCTGGTGACTGGCCCTTCTCCTGGGAAGGCACATAGGCCTGACACTATTCCTGATGCTATGATATGCTACCAACAGGAGCCTAGCACGGCTGTCCTCTGAGAGGCCCTACTAGCAGCTGACTGAGACTGAAGCAGATACTTACACCCAACCATTGAATTGAAGTCAGAGACCCCTGTGGTTGAATTAGAGAAAGATAGAAGAGCTTGAAGGGGAGGGCAACCTCATAGGAAGAGCAGCAGTCAAACTAACCTGGACCCCTAAGAGCTCCCAGAAACTGAGCCACCAACCAGGCAGCATACAGAGACCCATGGCACATGACCTCCTGGTCATGCCTTTGTGGGAGAAGATGTGCCTAGTCCTTGAGAGAGTGAAGGCCCCAGGAAGGATACCTGGTGAGGGTTGGGAGAGAAAGAGAACCCTCTTAGATGCAAGGAAGAGGAGGAATGCGATGAGGAACTGAGGGAGGGGGCACCAGGAAGGGGGGCAACTGCTGGACTGTAAGTAAATAAAATAATTTAAAAAAAAAAAACATAAATCAAGTTAAACCTCCTCCATTTAGAAAAAAAAATGTGTGCCTAGGGTGTGTGACAGTCTCCCTAACATTTTTACACCTGCCTCCACTGTCTGTTCTCGTGGCTGCAGCCTTGTGGATTTATGTCCTTGAAGATGATAAACTTTCTCTTCAGTCCTTTCACCCCAGAGATCTCACCAACTTTCTGGATTCCTTTCCTTTACGTAGCAGCCCACTCACCCTAAGTTCTCTTGTCAGTATCCTGTGTTTCTTTGTAATTCTTGCCAGCGATTGTCATGCTTGCTCTGAATTTATGTCTTTCTCAGAATGCAAACCCACTGGGAGCAGAAGTATCTACTTTGGTTCACCGTTGTATAAATCTACTATAAAACTTAGAAGTTAAAAGGTATATTTCAAGTGCATTTAATAAAATAACTGTAGAAACACTAAAAATGTAGATATTTCAATATAAGATCTCGTAGACCAACTTGCTTAGTGATTAATTGCAGAAGCCAGAGAAAATGAGGTCACAGCTTAAGCAGGTCAAACACACAGGTGTTTCAGAAATGACATATGGAAGTAATTATTACTAATATCTTTTCTGGCAAAGGATATGGATAGATTATTATTGTACGATCGTATAAAGACAAAAACAAGGGGCACATTAATCTCGCTTATGTAATGTAGCATTTTGCCATAGTGCAGTTACAAATGCAGCTAACATCCATTACAATGAAAACAACTTTTATATGAATACTTACTTGATCATCTAAATCTATGGATTGGGCTGTGAAATATGTCCCAATGTCCATGCCCTCACTTAGTTACCACACTACTCCAGACTACTCCAGTGTAATGAATTCTCAAACCAGAAGATAAGCTTTCTGAACCTTTTTCCACAAATGACACCAGGGATCCTGTTAACTGTCCTCTGCTGCTGCATGTGACACTAACCACCTTGCTGGGCATATACATATTGTTAGGAGTCAGAAGTCTGACAAAAAAAAAAAAAAAAAAAACCCTTTTCTGCATGTGCAGGAGAGTCAGCCTAGGAAGTGGGATATTCTGAGGCACAAAAAGTAATGTTTCTCTGACACCTGCTCAGGATACGAATTTCTGTGATCCTTTATAAAAATCGAATTTTCAGCCATATCATCCCAACAGACGTGAAATTCAGACCTCAAAGGCAGTATGTATTTGATACTTTCTTATAATTCTATAATGAAACCGAAGGCTGAATAATTTGAAATCTGCATACTCATAAAGATGAAAGAATGGGGTGGAATCTAAGCAGAAGCTTAAAAAGTAGGACCATTTCCCTGCAAAACCTTGGAAAGGACATGGCTTTGATATCTTTGCAAGGATTTAGCCATGTTATGCTGCAGAGCAACAGATCAATCACTCATTCTCCACAGGGCTTTCATGAACCTCTGAAGATTGGAGACTGAACCCTTCCTTTGTGTGTACCTTCTTAGGTTTAAGCACTTGCCTATATAACAGAAATCAGCTATAAACTTATTAGGAACCACAAAGCTTCCATATATATAATGTATATATGTCATAGATTATAGATAAATAGAAGATAGATACACAGATAGGCACAGAGATACATAGATACATAGAGGGATAGAGAGATAGATGATAAATATAGGTTGATAGATAATAGATAGATGATAGATATAGAACAGCTTGATTGCATGTCTACTTTATATGTAAATTTTGTTTATTCCACTATACACAATTATCATTGCATCTCTAGATGACGTATTTAACTTCCTACAATAATCAAGGGAATAATGAGATAAGAACTGCCAATGACTGACTTTGGCATCTATGTGGTGGATAAAACAAGACAGGCAACTATAGGGGTTGGTGCTTAGAACCACTGACTAGGGTGGGTCCAGAAAACTACAGGGTCTGCTGCCAAAGGCAGCCAGTGATAAGAGAAGGTACTCAGAGGACATTCTTTTGAGGGAACAAAGATTAATTTACTGATGCTAGCAGTCTCTGTGGTCAGCAGAATTATTATGAACTCTTTTAAGTCCTTAGGGCTGCTGAGAAAAAGAAATAAAGAGCAAAAATTCACACATACACAGACACACACACACACACACACACACACACACACACTGAATGGGCAAAACAAAAGGCAGAGTCCAATAACTTCATACAAATATTTATACACACACACACACACACACACACATACAAACCTACAGACAGACATATAAATTGTCATACATAGAATGGTTAGAGAAAAGCTCCAGCAAGCAGGATCCAAGTATTCCACACATACATAGACACACAATTGTTGAATGGAAGGAACAATGTTCCAACCCCATTTGCACAAACTTTACACATACACATTTAATTGGTAGATGGGAGAAACAATGTTTCAGCCACACCATACCATATTTCATTCTTTCTTCCATAGCTTACATATTCCAAAAACAATCTTTCGAGTATTATACAATTACAATGTGGTTAATTTTAGTTTTCTTCTGGTGAATGATTATGAATAAACAGTGTATTTTCTAATACCTTTACAAGAAATAACATTACATAATACAGATAAAGAAAAGAAATTATTCTATAAAACCCACATACATTCATAACCATGCAACCTGTTATAGATTAACAAAGTGTATACAAGCAAGGTAGTTTTCTCAGCCAGTTTCTCTTAACAGCAGGCAGAAATGTGCAGTTACAAAGAAAGAAGTAATTATTTTATTATTTATCTCTAAAAGTAATCATGTAAGAATCTTAAAAGAATCATAAATTTAAACTTTTATATAAAAATCAGCCATACCTACCTAAAATGCCTATCTACTCATCATCAATTTTAATAAATCCTATCAGGAAGCTTAAGGCAAAAAGGGGTCCAAGAAATCAACCATCAGCAGTCCAGCCTCAGTGAACCCCGTCAGCCAGGGCTGCCATTGTCCTTGTTTCCTGGCCATAACGGTCTCTAGCTTAACTGATAAGAGTGGGCCATTCTGAAGTTCAAATTGTTCCCTGAGATTTTCTACATCAGAGCCAGTCGTAAAAACATCTCAACCTAGTTTAGCTAACAAATTTATTTTGTTCCAAATGTTTTCTAAGGGTGGTGGTCATTGTTAACAATCTACATCTCTAAGGTCTTCCCTAGGGTGGTGACAGAATCAGTCTGCTGCAGCAGCAATACCTGAAGGAGATCATCGTGAGTGCCAGAGACACTGCCCAGTGAGAGACTGGAAGCCCCCTTAGAGTTTCCTTAGATTAAGATAATTGTTAGACTAAGAGCGATGTGATGTAGCAAGCAGAGCAGTACTCCATAACAGTATAACGCCCTCAAGACTCACACTCCTCAGGGCCCTGCCACACTGAGTCTCACCCATACGACTGTGGTAACCCAGGGGCTACCTTCCACTTCTTCCTGCATGGTCCTCAGCAAAGATCATCCCATCTCTACTTTTGTTCTCAGAGATAACTTTGAACACACACTGGGTCACTTGTAAGCCATTATAGAAGTCACTGCACTTATGTCTTGTAGTACAGTGAGATGATTATTGTTATGGCCATTCTGGTTCATTGTCAGCAGTGCACTGTAGTTTCAAGCGACTTATGCTTACAAACCAATCGATGTCACTTTGACCAGAGGAATCACTCTGGCCGCTGCAGATCTTCCTCTTGTCTTGGATGCTGTTGACTTGGAGCTGAGTTAGTAGAGCTGATCCTTATGCCAGGATCCTTAAGCAATGCCTTGTGCATACAGGGGACTTAAGGCATGCCTACTGGACTCCACATGGACAGCCTGATGGACTCTTTCAACCCGAATTGTTGTTGAGTCGCGATGAGATTTCTGTTTTGAACCAGGACAACTACAGTACCATTTTCAGTCCACTACACAATCTTAATTTCCTGTACCCTAATTGGTTCCCAGGACACTCAACCATAAATCCTCACACCATGGTCTTTTCCCAAGAAAAAAATACACAAAAACCTGAAATAAAAGTGTACTCAGCCTGTGCATGCAGTCCCTAATACATTCATGGTGAGCCACAGAAACTCAGGAAGTAAAATAATGTCCTAAGTTTTCTTGAGGCTCATCAGTTTCTCACTGGGTCTAGATCAATTTCAACTGCAAGTGTTCTTCTTGTTTCTGTGGAGAATAAACATTCCAAGCAGAAGACAACTTGCCAGGATGAGTTCCTGGTCAGTGTGGGAGATATAGTTACTGATGTCTGCAGACCACGACTGCTTCTGAGCGACGGATCTCCAGGTGACCTCAGCCCACAGATGACCCCTTCCTCACTGATGCTTCCACTCTGACATGATTGCCAGGCTTTCTGTCTGCAGACACACCTCGATTGCCAGGCTTTCTGTCTGCAGACACATCTAGATTGCTAGGCTTTCTGTCTGCAGACACCCTCGACATTTGGGTCACTGGCAGCATAATGTAGCTGGTTCACCTTGGAGCCTAGTCCTTGAAGGAATTGTTTTGAGCTTTACCTGTGTGATGGAGTTAGGTTTTCCTCAGATATTCCTCAGATGCTTCTCTGTTACACTTATTTTTTTTTTTCTGAAAAGGACTTGGCCCTGGTTCTGCCAAACAAAGGGGTTGCTTAAGTATCACAGTGCATGCAAATGGATAAGCGATGAATCGGTCAGTTCCTCTCACAGGAAGTCTAGCCCTTTAGCCACTAGCCTCTATGTCCCCTCACATAGACTTCCATTGGGATTTTGAGGCTCATGAACTGAGTTCAAATAAGTGTCTCTGAAAAACCTAAATGACCACAGCCATACTGACAAGTCACTCAGATATACCTCACATGCAAATAAAATTCAGAACTAGTTAGATGTTTTGTAGTATCATACTGAAAGTGATCAATTATCTACACCAACATCTGATTCAAATGAAGATGTATACTTACATAAGTTGTTACAGAATGACTACAATTTAAGGAATAATCCTTCTTATAATAAGTAGTGCAAAATATGCAGTGGGGATGGTATTTAAAAATATGTAACATATTGTTCCAAATAATTTTAATGCAATATTCTTTTGTACAATTTTCATAATAAAGCCCATATATTATATGTTAAACACAGCAATATATATGACATAAAATATCAAACAGAAGTATTTAATGAGGGCACACCAGTTAGATTACACACTTACCATGTAAGATGTGAAATAAGTAAATAGCAGAAATGCAGACTCTTCACTTATGAGTTAAGTTTCATTAAGGATATTGCAATGTTTATGTCAATATTCATATAGTCATATGAAAGGCTATTCTGGCTCTTGTGGTCTATGTTTTCTTTAGTGATCATAGCTGTCCCTCAACTTACAGCTTTTCCACTGAAGATGAATGGACCCTAAAAGGTTTATTACTGACATGGAAGGCCTGCTTGTCACAGACACACACCGTTCACCCATGCCACTGGAAGTGAGTTTAAATGGTGATGACTCTGCAAAGTATTTCTGGAACAAGAGATACAAAGAAATCATTCCAAAATTCAATTTAGGTAGGATATAAGGTACACTTAGCAGAGAAATCAAATATGTTAGAAAGCATTTGTATACCATATAAAGTTGATAATAAAATAAAAATCAATAAAATAAAATAAATGTAATAAAAATAAAGACCGTGTACTTACCTGGATAACATGCTTCAATTTATCAATGATCTGATTTGTCACAGGATCAGTTCCTCTGACTCTGACTTCAGGGTTTGCAGACTGAGCTTTGATTCCATTCCCAACCACACGCTGAGCATAGCTAATGGGGTGAAAAGGAAAGAGCCATGATTTAGAGAGCAGTCAGGAGCACCTCAAGAGTGCCTTGAGACACCTGGGTTCAGAATTTCAATCTCTGGGAACAGACAACAGGGCCGTGGTTCTCAGACTGTAGACCTATGAGCCACTGTGCCATCCGACTGAGGTGACATGCTTGTAGGGAAAATTACAAAGGATGTATTCAGCTTATAACTGTGTTTAACAACATGATATAAAGTGTGTGAGTGAGTGGGTGTGCATGCAAGCAAGAGGTTGTGTGTGTGTCAATTTATTTTATGTGGTATTTGGATAATCCCCAGTGTAACACACACCCACACCCCCACCCACACACCCACACAAACACACATACATAAACAGGAATGCATTTAGATACACAAGCCAAAATTATTACAATGAAACAAAATTCACACAATCTTTTGTAGATATAGGAATATAGAAATAATCAACTTTAAGTAATATGGAAACATTAGTAATGGTATGATTTCACAGGCAGTAGATGGTAGTTGAGTATCTGCTAACCTCTCCAGATGAGAGTAATATACATCAACTTTTATCATGAAAATATTTAAATTCACCAGTTGCCAAAATGTATCAAGTACTACTCTATTCAATACTCTGTAACGATAATAGACTTGGTGGAAAGGGAGGTGTAAGGTTTTTTTCTTAAAATGCTCCTTACCAACCTGAGAATATAGAATGTCAATGCTAATTAAATCATTCATTGTTACATTCCTTTGTTAAATCATTCCTTTGTTACATTTTACCAGATTTCAAAGTTACCTAGGAGAATCCTGACATACAACTGCACTTGTTTTCTGGACAGTATACTGTAGTTATATAAGTAAAGTAATCCCTCATACTTTTCTTATATTACTGACAAGGATAACATCCCTGAAAGGGAAATGGAAAAGACATGTGGAAAATAAGAAAGTTTATGAAACCAACTAATATCATTAAAGATGCATTTACTTTGGAAAGTGGTTCTTTTGTTCTAATTAGAACATTTTCCTTTTTAATTTTTAAAGTGTTTTATTTATTTACATTCAAAATGTTGCTCTTCCTCCCAGTCCCCCCTTCAAAAGTTCCTTACCCCATTGCCTATCCTCCTTTTCCTCTGAGAGGGTGTTCCCATATACCTCCCAACCCACTGCCTACTCATCCCTGCCCAACCCACCCCAACTGCATCCTCCTTCGCTGGGGCAACAAGGCTCTACAGGATTAAGTGCATCCTTTCCCCCTGAGACCAGACAAGGCAGTCCTCCTCCGTTACACGTGTGCTCAGGGCCATGGAACATCCTCTGTTACATGTGTGCTCAGGGCCATGGAACATCCTCTGTTACATGTGTGCTCAGGGCCATGGAACAGGCCATGTATGCTCTTTGATTGGTGGCTTACTCTCTGGAAACTCCAGGGGTCTGGGTTACTTGATACTTATATCATTTTATATGGAAAAGAATGTCAGATTTTCTTCACAAATCTCAGTAAACATTCAGTTTTGTCAGCTTAACAGAGGAATAGCAGCCATCACTGGAAGAACGATTTATACAATTTCTTCTAAGAACACAATCACAGTTAAAGTAATAGAAAGCAATGCTCACACTCAACTGCAATGAAGCTATTCATTCACTTGAATTCTATTCATTCACAGACCAGGAAGAAGTTTTACCTGCACTGAGAGTGCTTGGTATTAACTCAAGGAATTTCTTTCTTTTTGGTGTTTTGATTATCACACTTTAAGATACTGTTGATTAATTAAATAAGCCCAGGTATAATTTATCAGAATTATGACTGATGAGGAATCACATTCAGCTACTTTACTATTAAATATTTTATTTTATTTATTATTATACTCCTTATTTGTATAGTAAAAACTTTACAAATTATAATAAAAATTAAAGTGAAATATGATTTATTGAAAGCAGTTTCTTTCTTGTTTTTAAGAGTAATAACAGTATGACATAACAGACTCATGTTCATACTACAATGGTTCAAGTGAAACAGATGGATGATATCAAGAGCACAGGGTGACTAGAACTCTCTTCCATTGTAGTACCTTTTAGTCTGTTCATTGTGGTACTATTTTTCCTTCATATATGCTGCCATTTATTTGTGTGTGATAATATTAATGGTACAAAGAAAACAGTATGATGAAATTAATAAAACACAACTACATTAAAAAATACTGAGAAGTTACATAGCCTAAAATAAAGGAAATATAATATTTATTATATTTTGAAGACTGAGTCACCTTCAAAGACATCCAAGACCAGTGGCTCTCAATAGTGGGTGGTGACTCCTTTTGGATTGAAAACCTTTTAACTGATGTCCCCAAAGATCATCAGAAAGAACAAATACTTATATTAAATTCATAACAGAGGCAAAATTATAGTGATGAAGTAGCAATGAAAATAATCTCATGGTTAGAAGGTCAGCCAAAGATGAGGAACTGTATTAAAGAATCACATCATTAAGAAGGTTGAGAACCATGGCCCTAGAGAGGAATAACATTTACCTTCTTGACTTATTTTTAATTAATCAAGAGTGCTTATTACAATAAAAAGGTACTGAGTTAAAAGGTGATATTTGAACACTCTACTATAAGTTAGACGTATATATTTTGAAAAAATACTTCAAAAATTCTATTATTTCTTATAGTATTTATGAAAGAAAATATTTTTTCATTAAGCAATGTGTTAAATAAACAATACACAGGCAAATATTTCTGTTGTGGTAATTCTCCAACCCAAATATGCCCCAGCAATGAAAACACAACTCAATTAATATGAATACAAGCTGTGTGCTTAGATTGGGCAGATCTACCACTACACTACCATCTTCCCCATCTATGAGGCCCCTTATAACTTGTGGTCTCTCCAGGCCACATGTTTTTGCTCTCTTTCCTTCTCTCTCTCAACTTCCAGCTCCACCTTCCCTTTTTCTGCCCAATCACCAAATCAAACCTTTATTTTACAAACTAAGGTGGGAAGAAGGTTTACAGGAAGTCACCTGAGTGCTGACTCATTCCTTGTTCACAACTCCTCCCAGAAGAACGGAATTAGCATCAAACTACAAATAGCCCCAGAGCTATCTGCAATATATATCAATGATTTATGATTGCATATATTCATTGTACCTGATACAGTATTACTTCAGGATGTTTCATGTACTATGCACTGTATGGTAGGCATGTCTGCCTCACATTTTCCTGTCCTTTAGGCCCTCCGCTTCCAGTCTGACCCTTTTGTTACCCAGACAGTTTTACTTCTAATATCTTGCCATAGATTCATAGGCAAGAAGAAATATTTCCATCATTACTAAACAAATGATTGAGGATTCTAGTTTGATTTTGAAACCTTCCCCCCACAGACAAATTTAGATCTCAAATATGATTTCTAAGTTAAATAAAACTTCCTAACAAATGTGTTTAAATTAATTGTGAAATTTCTATAGATCGTCATTTATTTTCTCTGGATGTAACAGTAATGAGAAAACATTTCAAGAGTTCCCACGGAAGTAATTAATTTGGAAAAAAAAAGTTGAGATTTCATTGAGAAGAGCAGAACAAAGCACAAAGACAGAGAAAATGTTTAAGTATAGAAATAAAAGCCCCAACATGTGTGCTCATTTCTTCAAGGCAAGAGTGGTAATGGATGCTAATAATATATTGGAACATTCACTTGAAGGACCACTTGTTCTCATCATCAAGGACAAAGACAAATACCAGCTATCTCCAAACACACACACACACACACACACACACAAACGCACACACCTAAATATTGATTAGCAAGATTTCAGTTCTCTCTGTACTGGACACTTACAGCGTAAATGCAGTAAGACTATGTACAATGTATCACTAGGAAATAGTAACTCCATTCCTGACTTCACTGGCAATGCCTACTTGAAACCACTGCCATAACCTATTGACTGGCAGATCCTAATTTTGTAGAACGCAATATAATTTGATGCAGATTCATTCCTGAATTACAGTATTTTGATATATAGTTATATAATTTCAGGTGAGAAGTCCAGAGTCTGACTCTGAGATTAAAAACAACAAAAATATCAATCATGGATGTTTTCCCCAGGTCCACTGATACAGGATGCAAAACAGGATGGTAGTTCCCGATGATCAAGGCACTTGATCAGTTGTTTCTCTTTACTAAAACTGCAGTTAAAAATCAAAAGTGGACCCAAGGAGCTGAAGGATTTGCAGCCCCTTAGGAGTAACAACAATATAAACTAATTAGTAACCTCAGAGCTCCCAGGGACTAAAACTCCAACCAAAGAGTACACATGGGGGGACTCATGGCTCCAGCAGCATGCATATAGCAGAGGATGGCCAAGCAGGTCATCAATGGGAGGAGAGGATCTTGGCCTGGTGAAGGTTCTGTGCCCTAGTGTAGGGGAATGTCAGGGCCATTAAGCAAGAGGGGGTGGAATGGTGAGCAGGGGGAGGGGGAGGGAACAGGGGATTGTTTTACCATTTTTTTTTATTATTTTATTTTATTTTTCTTTCTTTCTGTTTTGTTTTTTTGGAGGGGAACCTGGGAAAGGAGATATTGAAAATAAGAAAACATCTAATTAAAAACAAAAAAAGAAAAAAATTAAAAGTGGAAATATAATTGCTGTCCTATTTTTGTTATTTTCACTAAATTTTGCATGAATGATTTTGTAGATTTATATTAAAAATTCCTTTCATATCAAGATCATGAGTCTCAATATTGCTATAAGGTAAAATGCTGATTTTATAATTGGTCTACTAAATGTGTTGCTGTCCGCATACCTGAATGGAAACAGAGGCTGTAAACTACACTATAAGCATTTATCAGTGAGTTTCTTGTAGAAGAATAAATTACTTTTAGACTCTCTCTTTCCTGTCTTTCTCTTTCTGATAGCAAATATGATGTAAATACTGTAGTTTGGCCTCAGGATTTTCCCTTATAGTCTTGAGTTGAACCACATTTCTGAGTGCTATTTTGTGAATGATGCACTTATACAACATTTTTCTCTACATGGAAAGTCCTAATTTTGAAGCCTCAGACTAGAAAGAACTCTGATGACTGACTTTATGAGTCAGATTTATGGAAATAACCTTTTATGGTAGATTGATGCTCACAGGAACTTGAGAGAATAAAGACAATTGTAGAATCAATTTGTAATGATTTAACTTTTTATGGTTTCAAAATCTCACTTCAAATTTTAAGACATATAACCATTTTCAAAATACTGATTACCATTTATTTAGCTTTATAATTATATGTGTCATATGTCAATATGATATTTTATCTTTGATTTTACTGATGTGAAAATGAATATAATTGAGTGAGATATTTTAAAATTGCTATTATTTATAAATAACTGATTTCTGTTATGAATGTAGTAGTTTGTGCTATATTTTAGATCGTGATAATATTGGTTATTTTATTTATTTACATTTCAAATGTTATCCTCTTTCTGGTTTCCCCTCCACAACACCCAACCCTATTTCCTCCTCCCTTCCCTCTGCCTCTATGATGATGCTCCCCTACCCTCCCAGCTACTCCTGCCTCAGTGACCTAGCATTCCCCTATCCTGGGTCAAACCTCTACAGGACTTGGGGCTCCCCTCCCAGTGATGCCAGATAAGAAAATCCTCTGCTCCATATTCAGCTAGAGCCATGAGTATCCCCTGTGTTCCCTTTGGTTGGTGGTTTAGTCCCTGGGAGATCTGGGGGTTCTGATTGGTTGATATTGTTGTTCTTCCTACTGAGTAGCAAACCCCTTCAGCTCCTTTCTCTAACTCCTCCATTGGAGTCCCAATAATATAATTTTTAAAAGTCACTGTATGCTTTACAAATAATGAACTTCCAGCACATCATTGTGATTAAACAATTAAGAAAACATATGTTTAGAAAAACTAGAAAACATGAACTCATTAAAAAATGGGCATGGAACACACAGAGAAAGCCACACTCCCAGGTGATCTAACAAGCTCAGGATCCCAGGATCCCAGAATCACA
>NW_022196915.1:100404912-100413155 GCF_008632895.1 Mastomys coucha | reverse complement strand
TAATATATTAATTTGAAAATTAATATTACCAACATATCCTAATAGATTGAAATCCAATAATATGAGGAGTTGGAAATTTGTTGATTGTTATTCAATGATCTCTCTAATTTGGTAATTGGAGAAATAGGTCCAACATTGTACAATCTATATACACTGTCAGCTTGTTTGTTTGTGACAGTGTCTTGCTGTGTACAACATAAGGGTCTTCAAATCTTGCTTCTATCTCAGCTTCTCTAATAGTAGTATTGTTTATTTCATGTTTTTACACTATACTATGGTTTTCAGAACAGCTTATATATTTCAAAAGTATTTATATACCCAAAAGAAACATATACTATTAACTAGGGAGGTGGCTTGTAAGAGAACAACAAAGTGAGACTGAATGCTTTGCTTGACATTTGTAACTCTTATATCAAATTTGAAGAAGAGGACTTTATAAGTTACTCTTTCTCTGAGATGAGTGCTTTTCCAAATTATTATAGCTAATGAACCAAATTCTTACCCTCGCCTAATATCTGTGCCACCCTCCAAACAGAACTATTGTTCATTGAAACAGTTGGTGAAAGACTTTATGGATAGACCATCTTAATACCTACACCATTTCTTAAATGAATGTAACCTGTTCTCTGTGGGCTGAGAATGAAGTCACTCACTCAAGTCAAATAGCTTTGACCATAGCAGGAGGTCTGTATCCAAAAATAGAGCCTACAATTCATTTCTTGGTACAGCAGAACTATCATCCCTCAGCTTAGCTACGATGGAGATAAAATCTTTTGGTGATGTGAGAGTCATTGAAATACAGCCTTATTACAATAAAACCCAATGTCTAAAAATTGTTCTTATTTTGGGCTTGTACCACAGTTAACAGCCAAGATTTTAAACTCTACTAAATACAAAACAAACAAAAAGACTTTATATATTCATGTTCATTTAAGAAAATGCTAGTAGTGATGTATTATTTTTAGGCATACAGCTAATATGTTTGGAGTTATTTAAAATTTATATTGAGAAAAATGTATTTTCACTATTGCTGTAGACAAGCATCTACATAAGTCTGTTAAATTGATTGTTGTTTTATATCAAACAACTTTTATAAATCTTATTTTTATTGTTATAATATTTTATAAATTTTAAGGAATATGACAAAAGATATTGTAGGTATTGAAGGGGGGTCTATGGGAGGAGCGGTGGTACAAAAGAGGAACAAGAATGTGATTCAATTCTATTTAATTAAATTGTTTTTAAATGTTAACAAATTTAGATAAATTGAAATCATGTGACTTTTGTCATCATAATGAAATAAAAGTTTAAAAAAAAAGATTTTCTGCTCAACATTACAAACAATTCAAAAAGCTAAATACTAATAAAAACATAACCCAATGTGCTGAAGAAGGTATGGTAGAAGGAGGAAGTATGGAGAATGATAACTATCATTAAATACTTTTGAAAATGCTATCTGGACAACTACAACTATAGAATATTCCTAAAATGTATACATAGGTCATAGAACCTAGGGGAAAACCCAGTAGTGTTATTTTACCATAAGGACATAGTAGTAAACTGTCCCCTAAGTTCTTATGTACACAGATTATTGTATATCTCAACCTTCATCAGAGATTCTTTTTGCAGTGGATGGTGATTAATACAGAGTATAAAAAAAAAATTAGAACATTTACACCATGCACCCTCCTCTCAAAGTTCAGAAATCTCTACAGAAAAGAGAATGGAAAAATTGTTGGAGCCAGAGGCAGTGGCTGTCTTTAGCAAAACAAGATTTGCCAGACATGACAGTGTAATTGCACAGAACTCAACAGTGGCTGAGACTGTATACACAAGATCAAATCAGCCAAAATTCCATCGTGGTTGGGGGAGGAAGTCATAGAATCTGATCCCCATGATTCGCTATTTGACAGTTGATGGATTCTGTAAAAGGGAGAGCCCCTTTTTTTAGGAATATAAGAACTGAGAGGCTACCCATCCTCCAATACATAGACCCATACACAGACATGGGAATCACCAAATGGACTCAGTTGGTATTAAATTTAAAAACAGAAAGGAAGTGCATGACATTGGGAGGGAGACCAAGAATCTAGAGGAAAACTGAAGATATGGGAATGAAAGGTAGATTGGATCTAAACAAATTATATGCATTTATGAATGTTAAATAAAATGGTGTTTTTAATCTGGAAAAAAAATTAAAAAAAAAATGGGCATGACTCAGTCTGCTGCCTCACTTTGGCAAGGCATGAATCACTGCTCACCACTTTAGACAAGACAACCACAGGGAAGCAATTTCATAAGAGTGTGTAAAATAAACAGCAGTGTGATCTAGAAAGAGGATATGTCAGCATTTGAAACACCTGAACTACTGGAGTCAGAAACATGCTGACACTTCAGAAAACATTAAGTAAGCAGTGTTGTGCACATGTTTGCCTCTGAAACTTACAGATACATCACAGTAGTTAAAACTAAAAATCAATCTATAATGAATATTTACTGTAATTTATGATTATCTTCCTATAATTCAAAGTGACTTAAAATGTTCTATTCTAGCTCATCAATAAATATAGATTCCTGAAATACTATAGTAACATACATTTCCTGCCCATGAATTTTAAAATTAAACTATGCAATAAAACTTATTGTTTACTGATCTACACTGGCTAATAATCAAAATTATACTTTGTTTTGAATTTTCACTTCAGTGTTTCATGTATTACATGAAAATATGCTATATATGCATACTATTATACAGGCTCTAAATCATTTTAGAACAAGTCAAAATGATTTACAGTATAAATCCAACCTCTATCTATCTATCTATCTATCTATCTATCTATCTATCTATCTATCTATCTACCTATCTGTGTATATCTATCTTTCTATTTTTTCTAGTAATTATCTATCTATCTCACTTGCTCTCTCTCACTGATAACAGAGACATGCTCCACCATTGAGTATATAACCATTCTATAGCCAATATTTTATCGGACAGATAAAATTTTAGATATTGTTGGAAATTTATAACATTTTGTACATTTTTAATTGTAATTTACATAGGAATGTATTCAACTTTTAGATAAAAGAATAGTATCCTACACAAAACTGAACTTATTTAGTCAACAACTGAATACTTTCAAACTCATGGAAACTGAACAAGTCACAACTAATGAAAAATGGGTCAAGACATGAATTAAGACAGAAATTACAGGATTGAAGGAGCTGAATGGGTTTGCAGCCCCATGGGGGAACAACTATATCAACCAACCAGAACCCCTAGAGTTCCCACAGACTAAAGCACCAACCAAGGAGCACACATGGAGCAACCTATGGCTTCAGTAATATATGTAGCAGAGGATGGCCTTGTCAGACATCAGAGAGAGGAGAGGCTCTTGGTCCTGTGAAGGCTAGATGTCCCAATATAGGGGAGTGCCAGGGTGGGAAGGTGAGAGAGTGGATGGGTGGGGGAGCACCCTCAGAGAAGCAGGGGCAGGGGGATGAGAGAGGAGATTTCTGGAGGGAAAACAGGGAAATTGGATAACATTTGAAATGTATATAAAGAAAATACCCAATAAAAGAAAAGAAAATAATAAAGTTATACTGCAGAGCTACAGTAATCAAGCAGCATGGTATTGGCACAAAACAGAAACATTGTTAATGCACTCAGATTGAAGACCTAGAGATAAATCCCCATACCTATGTACACACTGGCGGAAAATGTACTTAATAGAGTGGACTGATCAAACTGGTTGGCTGTAGATAGAAGAATCCAAATAGATCTATGCATATCACTTCGTAGAAAACTCAACTGTAAATGGATCAAAGACCTCAACATAAAATGGGGTACACTGAATCCAGTATGAGAAAAAGTGGGGAATGTCTGTGAACTGATTGGCACAGGAAAAGACTTTTGAACAGTACCAAGTTGTTACAGTAACAGCATAAGCACAGACATTGTGATCAACAGTCAATGAATGAGACCTCACAAAATGAAAGGCTTCTGCATGCCAAGGGATGCTGTCATTTTAACAGAATAGGCAAAGATTTTTATCACCTATATATCCAATAGAGGGCCAATGTCCAAAATGTATCTAGAATTAAAAGGACTAGATGTCAAGAAAACAAATAATCCAATTTAAAAATGGGTATACATTTAAACAGAGAATTATCAACACAGGAATCTCTAATAGCTAAGAAACATTTAAATGTTCAGTACCTTTAGTTATCAAGGGAATAGAAATAAAAACTACTTTGATATTTTACCTTATAACTGTCAGATTATTAAAGATCAATAAAACAGGTGATAGTTCAGGCTGACGAGGATGTGAAGTAAGAACAATACTCATCCATGCTGGTGGCAGTGTAAAATTTTGGCATTCTGGCAGTCACTCTGGTAGTTCAGAAGCACACTGGGAATAGATATATCCCAGATATATCAAGGTCCAGCTATATTACTCTTGAGCATATACCTAAAGAATAATTCCTTCTACTGCAAGACACTTCCTCAACCCTGTTCATTGTTACTCTATTTATACAAGCCAGAAATTAAAATAGACAATAATAATGTGGTACATTCATACAAGGGAATATTACTCAGCCATTAAAAATGAAATTCACAAGGAAATATATAGAACTGGGAAAAAAACCTCATTTTAAGTGAGAAAGGAAGGGAAAAAGACAACAGATGGAATATGAAGAGAGACACTTATATATATATACCAGACATATCAAGGTCAAGCTATATTACTCTTGAGCATATACCTAAAGAATAATTCAGGAAAAGAAGGAGACACGAGGCATAGTACTGGACTGGAAACTTCATAAAATATATACATATTTAATGCAATCTAAATAAAATCACTAAAACTATGCAGGAGATGGAACTCTAGTTGGCCACTTATTCTCATCAAATGAAGCTTACAGCACGTGAACTGGGTTACATCTAATTGAAGTTTTGGCCAAAGGGTTCCATGGGAATCCCCAAACATCTCAGGCTGTGGCTAAGTCTATTAGGTCGCTCTCCACAAAGTGACAGCAAGGTCCCACGGTTGAAGTCAACACCTACACAACTAATGGAACATGAAGAGGTTGAGCTGATGCATACATAGAACGTTCATGCCTGTTATGTTAGTATCTCTGGTACAGGGTATCAATGGTAGTCTGCATGCTACCAAAGGAGAAACATAAACACTAAGCCAGCCTTCATCACTTTGGTCTTCAGTGATAGCCTGCCTGCAAGACATGCTAGGGAAATGTTAGCACAATGCTGTGTGAGTAACCATCCCCAATCTCATTTGACTCAAACCTCACTGCAACAAATGGGACTCATACTCAATACTGCAAGGCGACAGAGACTGAATAGATAGTCCAGGGACCTAGGGTAAAACCAGATACATCTGTTCTACAGGAGAGTGTGGTAATAAAATGATTCCTAGAGATAGTCTACTATACTCATAGATCAGTGCCTTGCTCAGCCATCATCAGAGACATTTCCTCCTGTAGCATATGAGAACAAATACAGGTCCAGAAGATGCTCCAACATGTAATAAGGACACATGTTCTACCATGTTCAAAGCAGCCTTATTTATAATAGCCAGGAACTGGAAACAACCCAGTTGTCCCTCAACAGAGGGAAGGATACAAAAAATGTGGTACAAATACACAATGGAGTACTACTCAGCTATTAAAAACAATGAATTTATGAATTCTTAGGGAAATAGATAGATCTGGTGAACATCATCCTGAGTGAGGTAACACAATCACAAAAGAACATACATGGCATGCACTCACTGATAAGTCGATATTAGCCCAGAAGCTCAGAATACCCAAAATACAATCCACAAACCACAAGAAACCTAAGAAGGTAGACCATAGTGTAGATGCTTCCTTTGTTCTTAGAAGGGGGGACAAAATACCCATCGAAGGAATTGCAGAGACAAACTATAGAGCAGACACTGAAAGAGGGACAATCCAGACACTGCTCCACATGGGAATCCTTCCCATATTCAATAATCAAATCCAGACACTATTGTGGATGCCAGCAAGTGCTGGATGACAAGAGCCAGAAATAGCTGTCTTCTAAGAGGCTCTGCCAGTGCCCAACTAATACTGTAGAGGCTCACAGCCATCCATTGGACTGAGCACAGGGTTCCAAATGAAGGAGCTAGAGAAAGGACCCAAGGAGCTGAAAGGTTTACATCCCCTTAGCACGAACAACAATATGAACTAACTACTATCCTCAGAGCTCCCAGAGACTATACCACCAACCAAATAGCATACATGATGGGACTCATGGCTCCATCAGCATGTGTATAGCAGAGGATGGCCTAGTTGGTCATCAATGGGAGGAGAGGTCTTTGGCCGTGTGAAGGTTCTATGCTGCAGTGTAGGGGAATGCCATGGCCAGGAAGCAGGAGAGAGTGGGTTGTTGAGCAGGGAGACAAGGGAGGGAACAGGTTTTTTTGTTTTGCTTGGTTTTTTCAGAGGGGAAACCAGGAGAGATGATATCATTTGAAATGTAAATAAAGAAAATGTCAAAAAACAAAACCAAGGCCCACAGCCAGATATTACGCAGAGAGTGTGAGACCTAGGAACATTCAACCTTCAACAGGATGTTTCCATGAAATCCCTCCTATAGGCCTCAGGGAACCCTGTGGAAGAGGAGACAGAAAGAACATAAGATACAGAGGACAGAAGACAAATCATCTTCCAAGAAACCAAGGCTCTCTAAATCAACAAGATCGTTCCACATATGAAATCATAGATGCAAGGCAGCATGCACTGGGCCTGCTTGGGTCCAAACCAGATGGGCTAGAAGGGAAGTTAAAGAGTTTAAGTACACTTAGTAAAGTAGGTCTTGAAGGATGTAAGCCTACAGTTAATCTTTGTTTTTTATTATTTTATTATATTACCCCTTAGAAGTCTATTTGTTTTTTAATGAAAGATGAATCTAGATTAGAGGGAAAGTAGGGAGAGAAAGAAAGGGGTAGATGAAGGGAAACTATAATCAGAACATATGTGAGAAAAAAGTCTGTTTTCAATAAAAGCTCAAGTAAATAAATAAAAATAACAAAGTTGTTTAGAAAGTACAATAATTGGTAAATTACTAAAAAAAAACCTCTAGAAATTAACATTTTGGTAATTCCTATCAAAACAAAACAAAATGACAGGACAAAACTATACAATAGAATTATATTCTATACAAGATCATGAGAATTATCTTAAAATAAATCACACAAAATGACCAACTTTTTATGTTTGAGGGCAGAACACCTTTTGCTACAATTCTCAAATATACGCATCTAAAGTTAGGGTGTCTGGATGCCAGACTTTGTCTCCAGGAGGGCTCAAAGGCTGTGTACTCTCATGCCCCTCCAGCTTCCCGTGCCTCCCAGGTGTCACACTCCCTCTGCTAGTTCACTCCCATGCCCCTCCAGCTTCCCCTGTCTCTCAGGTGTCACACTCCCTCTGCTAGTTCACTCCCATGCCCCTCCAGCTTCCCCTGCCTCTCAGGTGTCACACTTCCTAAACTGCTTCTGCTTCATGCCCATCTTCCCTGTGTTACATCAACTCAGCACCACCTGAAAATTCCCTATCTCTAGTGGAAGTCACAGACTCTGGTTTACAAAACCTCCAGAGGCGCTCCACTCTGACTCATTACACAGCTATTACAGAAAAATGTACACACTCTATGAACAGTACCAGAGAATTTCTCCATGAATTTTGTCAAAGTCACATTCACTTATTTCTACATTGAAATTTGTTATTATAAAAAGTTATATTGCATAAAGCATTTACTAAACTATAATATTAACTTTTCTTCTGCCAAACTCCGTGTACCTTAAGAAAACAATACATTCTACTTCAAAAATTGTTACTATAAATATAGCATTTAGATATTCTGTATTTTCAATTACTTCTAATAAAAATTAGTCATATGAATGATAATACAAATCATCCAATATGTAAAGCAGATATTATATCTTAAAATCCAAACTTATGCCCACAACATCCAGAGGAAGCTCCACTCCCAGGTGCTCTGACACACCCAGGATTAGAGGTGAGCAGGAACCAACATCTGTCCCAACACTGGGAGTAACTGGGACCAGCGGGACCAGGCACACAGGAACTCCACCAGCCTAGTGACTTGGGTTCCTTCCGGTCTGACTGGGCTGGGATCCAGAGCAGATCTTGGGCACAAGCTCCGCAGCCAGTCCCACAACACCCAGAGGAATCTCCACTCC
>NW_022196915.1:100403559-100404318 GCF_008632895.1 Mastomys coucha | reverse complement strand
ACCAAATTTATACAATATCTTTCCACAAATCCAGCCCTACAAAGGATAATAGATGGAAAACATCAACAAAAAGAACAAAACTACACCCTAGAAGAAGCAAGAAGGTAATCTTTCAACAAATCCACACAAACCTAATTCCACCTCTTACAACAAAACCAACAGGAAGTGAAAATTACTTTTCTTAATATATTAATTTGAAAATTAATATTACCAACATATCCTAATTGATTGAAATCCAATAATATGAGGAATTGGAAATTTGATGATTGTCATCCAATGATCTCTCTACTTCGGTAATTGGAGAAATAGGTCCAACATTGTACAATCTATATACACTGTCAGCTTGTATGATTGTGTCAGTGTCTGGTTGTGTACAACATAAGGGTCTTCAAATCTTGCGTCTCCTATCTTATCCTCTCTATTAGTAGTCTTGTTTATTTCATGTTTTTACACTGTACTATGGTTTTCAGAACAGCTTATATACTTCAAAAGTATTTATATACCCAAAAGAAACATGGACAATTAACTTGGGAGGTGGCTTGTAAGAGAGCAACAGAGAGTGAAACTGAATGCTTTGCTTGACATTTGTAACTCTTGTATCGAGTTTGAAGAAGAGGACTTTATAAGTTACTCTTTCTCTGAGATGAATGCTTTTCCAAATTATTGTAGGTAATGAACCAAATTTTTACCCTCACCTAATGACTGTGCCACCCTCCAAGCAGAACCATTGTTCATTGAAACAGTTGGCGAATGACTTTA
>NW_022196915.1:100396325-100402809 GCF_008632895.1 Mastomys coucha | reverse complement strand
TCCCAGGGAGTTTAGAGGTCTGGTGGTGTGTGGGGACATCTTTGTGGAGACAGGGGGCAGGGAGGAGATATGAGATTTGGAACAGTCAGAGGGTGGACCGGGAAGGGAATAAAAATCTAGACTGTGAAAAATAAATAAGTAAATAAATAAACTTAAAAATGTAAAAATAAAATAGAATAAAATAGAATCCAAACTTTTGTGCTAGGGCTGTATCTTCATGTTGAAGCACGTGCCCTGCATGTCCAAGGCCCCGGCATTATGCCCAGCACAGCAAATGAAAAAATCAAAACATTCATTCCTTCAAAAAACCCAGATATGGATCCATGTTTTCTAAAGATACCACAGGAACAGCTGTTACAAAGGTGCTCACATTTAATACCTTGGAGGCACTCTCAAGCATAAAAAAATAATTTTAGCCACACTTAAGGCTAGAATAATAGCAATCATGACAATATTCCTATCTAATCAGTTTCATAAAATTAGACATATCCATTAAGTTCATCTCAGTTCTTCCATTTTATTTAAATGACTCAAAACATATATTTAATTTTTTAAGTTGGTTTAAGAATAAAATAGTATTTTTACTGATATTTTGTATTTTTAACAGTTACTTCTGTTTCATCACTATAAGCCTGTAAGGATCCAGAGCAGGCCAAATCTCACACACTGTCTTCAAGAAGAAATATACCTGTAGCAAGAATACAGTGCTTGACATTCATCTCTTATCCTGGAGCCTAATGAATTTCTTTTTTCTGCCTTTGGTGACAACAACATAAATTTAGAGCCAGAAGGGACCTTAAGAGGTCATTCAGTTCAACTCAACCATCTCTTAAAACAAATTGAGGAGGTATATTTATTTCATCCTTTTGTATGTATGTGCTGTGGACTTCTGAAGGCTTCTGAGAAAGCTTTTCATAAAAGTCACAGACTCTATAAAACAAAAAGAAAAAGAAAAAAGAAAAATAACGTAGGCAAGTGCACAAAAATTATATGTGGAAATAGATGGAGAGGGACACTAGCCACTCATCTGAAACTTTGCACAAACTACTTTGTTGGTAAAGACCAGAAAGAAAACCAGAAATCAAATAGATCATATCTCCTACCAATTACCAACCAAAAAGAATGTTTGCCAGCATATGTTTGCAACCATGTTTTGTTCAACTGCTGATCTTCTAAACATGTTTATGGATCTTTTAAGTCACAGAGAGTAAATAATACATTAAAAATATTAACCCAATTAGGATAGATGTACATGGTCCTAAGGACCTAGTGACTTCACATTTCCAGGTGAATTTAGTTAACATCTCGCTAAGTGTGCATTTTTCTCATTCTCCCAGAAGTTCTTTGTAAAGCAGTCTCTGGGATCCTTAGAATGTACAGACTCTACACTCCATGCATTTCCTAATCATGTTAGGGATTACTCACTTGACTCTTTCTGTTTCTTTCTTTCTCTCACTCTCTCCTCCTCCTCCTCCTCTTCTTCTCTATTTTTCCTGGTTTCTTTTTTAGTGTTTTAAAAATTACATGCATATAGTAGTTTTAAGAGAAAGAGGTTGAGATGGGGAATGGAGAGATGATGGAGAGAGAGGAAAAGATAATAGATAATAGATACATTGATAGATAGATAGATAGATAGATAGATAGATAGATAGATAGATAGATAGATTCAGACAACAATTTAAAAAAAAAGGGATGAGATATACTGCAGGGCCAGGGACACTGGAAGTCTTTTGATGAGTCAGAAGAGCAGTTTGTCATCTATAACCTAAAAGCTGCGAGCCCAAGTCTCCAGCTCCCTAGAATTCCTTTCCTCTGTTGCTTGCGATAGCCTAAACTCAGCTTCTTTTTCTATCCCCCTTCTTCCAATATTGTGCATTATCATTTAGCATAACTTCATCTTAATGAAGCTGGGGGATTATGGAGATGTATTATGGAGCAAAATAGAAAATGCTTATAAACAACTCACTTTCAACATACAAACCAGCCATTTAGTCAATTCTTTAAAAAATGTAACCTTCTCTCAGAATTCGTATCCAGAAACCCGCTGAGTGTGTAATCTCTAAAGCACTTGCTCTTGCCTTCTCCTCTAGCTCTCCCTACACATGCGTGCTGATTGTAGAACTATGTATCATACTCAGAAACAGGCAGGATACAACAGGCATCCACATCAGCCCAGCTGCACTGTTCTCACAGGGCTTGCTCGCTACGCAGAGCAACTACAGACATCAATCTCACCTACACTACGGGGCAGAGAACGGCAGTCAGCCATCTTCTCAAAGGTAGAAGAAGAAATTAAATTTAAAAATGGTCATTTACATAAATGATATACAGAAAAAAGATGTGTTTTAAAGAAGAATAGGGCATACGCAAGAGAGAAAAGGGAAAACATGGCCTGAATCATCATGCTTCAGAAAGAGAATAAGAGTATCATGCTGAAGCCTTTTATAGAAAATATCTTTAAGAAGTACAAGGCCAATCAGAAGACATATTGAGAAATTTTCTTTAAACTATTTAACTTTGAGAAGTATGGAGGTCATACCATTTAGGAAATGTGGCGTGAAAGATACAAAGACAAATAGGCCCAGGCGACACTGTGAGAGATGCCTCAGATTGGTTTTACAGGAAACCAAAACTGCAGGAGCAGGTCCTCTATCCACACAGGAATCCACAGAGGAAAGTTCAGGCAGTAATTGAATCGGAGCCCAGGGGGAAAGAGCAAAGTAAAATAATGACAGAGGTACGGGCAGATGGGCTGTGGAGAATAGACTTCTGAGTCAAGAAGAATTGCTGTAATACAAAAAGGAACAAGAAGAACAAGATCTGAAACCGAAATCAAAACCATGAATAATAAAAGGACCACTGAGTTCTTCAGGGGCAGGGAAGAAACAGCAAACAATGACCCACATGAAGACAGTAAGTGGACAAAACCTGAGACCCAATCAAGACAATGTCAAACAAATTCAAAATGCAGGAAGAAGAAGAGGGAGACATGGCTATTTATAAATAAATTAAATGAAGTGCTTATTAAAATTTCCTCCTATTCCATTTAAATTATTAGAAGTCAGGAGGAGTAGAAGAGTTCTGTCATCCTAACTTTGTGGCCTTTGGAGTAGAGTATGAATACTCAAGATTTAAATGATACCCTGGGCTACATAGTGTACTCTTGTCTCAAAACTACAGAATTGATCAGTTATTCAACAAATTAGTCTATAAATATAAAAATCAAACAAATTCAAAATAAAATGGATGGATATTTTAAAAGAGTGAGACTATACTCAAAAATAGTTTGTTGGACAACTCATTATCAAGACCTCTCCCTAGTACAGAGAGGAGCTAACATTCTGCTCAATAAACTGTGCATGCTTGGCCTTCTTAAGAATTAAGAATGATGTATCATATGGTTATCTGACTGCATTTGAAAGAATGACATCTGTGTACCAAATATGGCTCTTGTTTATCTAGGTAATAAACTTCCCTCAATGACATACATGTATAAATTTATAAATAGCAAAATGAATATTTTAAGGATTAGGAAACTCTGACTCCAAATTCCTGGAAGAAGACCACTGATTCAGTTACAGAAGAAGTTAGTTTTACATATTCTGTGTTTATTGTCTCAGTAGCATTGCCCAAGGAATAGCAAGAGGAAATCAAATATATACCAAGCCATGTCATATTAATAAGTAACATTTAACCTCTAAAACAAGTTATTAAAAGTGATATAGAAAAGTAGCATGATTTTCCCATTTTAGAACTCTGTAAAATCAGGTTCCTTAAAAAAAATTACTGTATGCTCTATGCAAAGCATACACAGTAGACTATTGACATAACTGGCCGAGTTGACGATTTCCTCTGATTATTACAACGATCTCTTGATTTGTCAGCTTCTGCTATTGATCTTCTCCAGCAGCTCTTAGAATAGTTGTAAAAAGCTCTTGTAATATAATTTACATCAGTTCATTTCTCTGCTTCAAACCTTTCAGTGGTTTCCATCTCATTTTGAGAAGCTCCCTGAAGCCACATGCTGACCTCCAAGGTATTTAACTCCACGAAGTGTTCTTCGTGTTTCTTTCTCTAATGTTGTCTTCTGATATCCTCCTCTCATCACTGTGCCCAAACTGGTTGACTTCCTTGGTGATATTCTTAGAATAAGGTCACATGACTCTTGTTCAGCACTTTTAGGACAAGCTCTATTCTATTTTCCCTTTTGTACTATCTTCTTAAACTAAACCTACCAAGATTTCTCCTGTTTTGCATGGCTCTCCCAATCATTTTTCATCTAATGCCTAATTTCCACATGTAAAAGTTTTCAATGGGGTCGTGAAGTAGAATGCTTTTACAAGCTTTTCATTGAATTCTGGGTAATTTTATTACCCAGTGAGAGATTTAGGAACATGGAAGAATTATTACTTTAAGTTGTGTAATTCTGGGAACCACACTAGACTTCAATTGAGAGTTCCAGTCCAATAACCACAAAGATGGCCCTGGCTTACCTCAGTGGGCTACAAAAACTACCATAATACATAAATCTGGGGAAAGGACACCCAGGGATGGAAGGATAACAAGGTTGATGGCAATGGGGTGAGAAGAAAGATATATTACACAAATTTATCAAATTGCCAAATAAATTTAATCAGCACTGAAAATAGCTAATGAAGGAAGATAGAAGGAAGAAAGGAAAGGAAGAAGGTAGGAAGGAAGGAAGGGAAGGAAGGAAGGCAGGAAGGAAGGCAGGAAAGCAGGAAGGAAAACAGGAAGGCAGGCCGGTAGGAAGGAAGGCAGAAAGGAAGAAAGGAAGGAAGAAGGCAAGAAGGAAGGCATAGGGCAGAGAAAGGACCAGGTTGAGGCAACTATCTTTGTTTAAACATGTATTATTTTCTAAATAAAAAATAAAGCTGATTTTCTTGAAACTATTGCAGATAAAAAATGGCTTGCCTCCAATCAGGCAATGTACATGACTGAGAAGAATTAAACCACATTACTTACAAAGAAAACTATTGGGGACATTAAGGTAGGAAGACAGAGAATGAGACAATCTTGAAAGCCAACCACATAAAAGCCCTGTTTGGAACATACAATGGTGTAATTAGACGTTTGTAATACTCTGTGATTGGTTGAGAATTTAAAATTTTACTAAAGAGGTAGGTTTTACTTGCTAAAACAGAAGATGCCCAAGCTGCCCCTGACTAACTTTGAAGCTCTGGTCTTCCATCTCTGGATGAAATGAAACCACCACTGGCCATTCAGTACTTGAATATGTACCTCAAGCTGCGTATATATAAATCAAGGTTAAAAATGAACCAGGATCAAGGGCATCAAACTGCCAAAAAGCTAACATGTGACCTGATGACAGTACCTAGCTGGGGAGCTAGCATGTGACCTGATGACTGTACCTAACATGTGACCTGATGACAGTACCTAGCTGGACATCTATATTTTTACCTATTTGCTGCCAGAGGAAGCCACCCTGTTAAAGACTAAATAAGGAACTGATCTGAGTAGAGCAAAATATTATTAACAGTTCTTTTACTGATAATTATTTTTCATAACTAAAGTCAAAGTATATCAAAGACTTTAACCTAAAACCAGATACACAGAACCTGATAGATAAGAGAGTGGGGAAAAGTCATGAACATACTGGCACAGGGTAGACTTTTTAAATAGAGCACCAATGGCATGGGAACTAAGATCGATAATTAATAAATGAGGCCTAAAGAAACTGAAAGGCTTCAGTAAGGCAAAAGATAGTGTCAATTGGACAAAGCAGAAGTGTACAGAATCGGAAAATATTTTTACCAATTGCACATAAATAGATATGTGAACTAATATACAAAATATACAAAAAACTCAAGAAGCTGAGTCTCAAAAAGAAACTCAAATAATCCAATTAAGAGTACAGATCTAGCTAAGCCGGGAGCAGCCAGCACAGGCCCCACGAGTCCCAGGGGAGCCGCAGGGCAGGAGGGACAGGATCCTCTCAGCTTCCAAGTGACAGAGGTGGATCTGCGACCTTCACTGCCCCTTCCCTGCAAGTGGAAGGCCTATCTCCAGGGAGTGCCTTGACCTGGAGTCTCTGGTGAGAGCCACCATCTTCTCTCCGGTGAGTTCCTAAGCCGGGAGCAGCCAGCTGGGAGGCACAGGCCCCACGAGTCTCAGGGGTCTTGCAGGCCGGTAGGGACAGGACAAGCTCTGGTCAGAGTCACTAAGAACATCTAACACCAAAAATCAAGAGATGGTGAAAGGCAAACGCAAGAATCCTACCAACAGAAACCAAGACTACTTGGCTTCATCAGAACCTAGTACTCCAACTGCAGCAAGTCTTGGATATTACAAAACACCAGAAAAGCAAGTATTGGATCTAAAATCATATCTCACAATGCAGATAGAGGAACTTAAGAAGGACATGAATAACTACTTTAAAGAAATACAGGAGAATACAGGTAAAGAGGTACAAGCCTTTAAAGAGGAAACAAAAAAATCCCAT
>NW_022196915.1:100370408-100392577 GCF_008632895.1 Mastomys coucha | reverse complement strand
AAAAAAAAAAAAAAAAGAAAAGAAAAAAAATGTAATTCCAACCCCGCAGATTAGTAGTGAAGTCAATTTAAGGTTACAATTTAAGAATTACATTTAAGAATTTAAGAATTACATTTTTTTAAGTTTACTAATTCTTGTAAAAATTTTAAGAACTATTTAAGCTATCTGTTAAATGCTTCATAGATAATTTTATGAATGAATAATAGTAGTAAAAATGAAGACAATATAAAAATATTAGAATAAGAATTTTTCTTCAGCTAACTTTAATATTCAAAATAGAAGTTTTGTATTAACTCTTGATAAACTTAGTACTCAAAGAGATGCCAATTTAAATCTCTATTTATCAGTAATCATCCAACCTTACAATTTGAGATTTGAGGCTAGGCATAGAAGGGTGATTTACTACTAAGAAATAAACGTTAATAGAAGAAGGCAATCCAACAGCAAACTAGACTATTCACCTTCTACAACTATAGATAGAATGGTTTTACTGCTCCAAGTTCATATCCTAAAAGAATTAATCCAACAGAATGTTATCAGAAGGCTGAGCATTGGGGGCTGATTGTCCAATGAATAAAGCCTTCTCTGTTTTGATGGATTCCTTGAGAGATTCAGAGAACTGCTTTACACCTTTGACCACTGTGAAGAGATGGACATCTGAGAACCATTACTCCAGCACTTAAAACAATTTTCTTGCAGAAACTTCTAATCAAAATTCAATACCTCTAAAAATGAGAAATATATCTCTATTTGTGTTCTAGTCAAACACACTAAGATATTTTTACTTCAATTCCAATAAAAATATAATAAAACAATAAAAATAAATTTTGGTAAAGAAACAATAGCATGAAATAAACCTAAAAAAGTAATTACAAGGTATGAATTAAATAGTTGTTACAAAAAAATCAAGTACTTTAATATTACTTTATTCAAGAGAGCAATAGTACAGCAATGAACATCAGTGCTACCTATACACGACAGGCTGAATGAATGGTCAGGACTAGTTTTAAAAACTAACTTTTGTCCCCACTGCAACCCACTCCCCAGTATACACTCTGCCTGCATCCCTAGTAGCTGTCTGCCACTGAAGACAAAGGTGAGGACAACCAGGTGGTTTCTGAGACCAGGGTTTCTGTGTGAAGTTCTGGCCATCCTGGAACTCACTATGTAGATCAGGCTGACCTCGAACTCACAGAGATCTGCCTGCCTCTGAATGTATGCAAGCACTGCCCAGGTAGTGGCAATTATTTTTATCCATAAGGAAAACCATTCATTTTATGATGGCTCTTAACTAAAGGTAATATACATAAACCAAGGAAAAATACCACAAAAACATTTTTAAAAAATATTTAGTTAGCTTTATGTGACCATTACATGTGGAGTATATTGTTAGTGCACTATGTCAAAACATAAATAGGTTTGTTACTTTGCACAATGCCAGAACTTGCTTAAGAACAATAAACTCACCAGGTTCAGCAGAGCCTACCACAGTGATCTAGAACTCCAGTGGAAATGAGCAAAGCTCATCTCTTTCCATATATAATTACTAATATTGACTCTCATAGCACACATTATATGTACATAAATAAATCAATCAAGCAACACACGTACCTCTCTGCCTGCCTAAACACATTTGCAGTTTACAAAGAGTAGAAAAAGAGATTAGTGCAGAGTTTGAGAGGTTTCAGCAGTGTCCTGATAGAAGTACATAACCTATATTAATTAACATAATGAAACCCGAACCAGCTACTGCAAAAAGCTACTGCTATGGAGAGGCCAGATAGAGAATGTAGATGCGGTCAACTGTAGAGACAAAGGGGCCAAAATTCGTTGTAGCAGAAATAAAAGTTTGGGTCCAAAAGAGTGAACAGGTGGACAGGCAGACGATAGTCAATGATATAGCCCATGTCCTCCATAGGGGGCCATAGTGAGCTAAAGCATAGGTAACAGAGTGGAGTTCACTGTCTGTTGGTCCCTGACTTACAGTGCTAGGTTCCCGTCACCTCATGGGGTCAAGGTGAGGAAGTTAAACCTGTTCTTCAGTCTGGCATGTATAATAAGTTCTCTCACCTGGTTTCCCTGATATGATTTACATATTCCATTGTGCCCTTAAGGTCTTCATTTACATTGATCACTAAATAGATGGTGCCATTTCTACTTTTAAGTATAAGTCATTTGTCAGTCTGCTTTACATGAGTAGTGTTGCTCACCGGTCCACTCTTTAAGGCAATCAGCCTCCATCTCAAAACAGAGTCCAAAGCCGATTGCAACATGGAGTCTATTAGGGCAAGACAGAGCCTGAAAAACCAGATACAATAGCAAAAAAGTGTGCAGCTCAGTGTTCACACTCTATCCCTTGGGTCCTGAGGGGAAGGCCCAGTGGATCCCCAGAAGAGCAAATGTTTCCTTTTGTTTTGTTAGTGTTGCTGTGTAATTTCTGAAAATGTAATTTCACACTGTTTCAAATAACTCAGACTATCCTTTATGGAACTAAGTTTAACCATATTCCATATTTCATGCTTTTAAAAAAATAATGGATTATCATTGTGTAAAATATTATTTTCAGCATATTCAGGGTCACTAAAACATGATGTTTGCCTGCAATTTGCTTGCAATTTCAAGATAATTTTTAAAATCAATTCAAACTATAAAGAACATGTTGTAAGAAGAGAGAAGAAAAGCTGTGAGAAATATTATAAAGAGAAATGTTAGAGAAATATCTAATTAAATTGTACAAAATGGAAGGGTGAGGGAGAAATACTGAAATTTTACTTGAAACTATTTTAATATATAATATAAAATAAAATATCATCTCTAAAAAAGTACTCATAAATTAAGATGCAGAAATTATCTTGTAATCATTCATGTACCTCATCTTATAATTTTTTAAAAAATCAATTTATAATTTTAGTTTTACTTGATCAAAGCAGAAACTGTATAATGTTTAACATCCCTCTATCTGTAGTCCCACAAACTATTAATTAATATTAAAAATTAGATTAATTTATATGGCTTTCTATAAAACAATCCTGATGTTCCTGGGAAAAATGCAAACAAAGAAAAGACATGAAATTGTCAAGCCCAATTAGAATAAAATAGAAGCTCACAGATTCCAAACACATGGAACTGCTGCTTTATGTAGACAAAAGGGCATCTAATATAGGACTCCTATGAGCCATTCCTCAGGAGACCAAGCCTCAGAGACACAAGTCTGACATTTCCTATTTTCTTTAAAACAATGCTGCGAATCTCTCAGATCCCATAGCAGCTGCCTGGGAGAGACGGGAGATTACCTGATAATTTCAAAGCTGTTGTTTGACACAACACTGACATGTTGAATATTTTCCTTCAGCCACAGGAGATCTCCTACTTCTGCCATTGCAAGTCAAAGGAGCACACACTCAATTCGTTCTTTGTTATTGAGTGGTTTGTTTTTGCTGGATAATTGATGGGAAATTAGCGTGGAATGACAGCCTAGATATGGTGTAGGAATTGCAAGCAGATGAGAAACCTGAACAGCATTACCAGTACCAGACAGAAAAGCATACCACAACCAAGGTCAAGCGATAGAATTAACCCAGGCTTTTATGCACTGTCAAGTCTGAAATGCAGTATCAGCAAAACCCTGAACTGGGTTATTTCATAGAATTTCTTTTTCTCCTTATTAATCTATATTTTGAATTGCTCCACAGCTGAAGAGACATGTCGTTATCAAAATCCTAACAAACATCTAACTTTACCATTTGAACTTTACAATAGTGAATGATTCAACAGAAAGGAATTCACTATATGTGAATGAAATGCCATGAGTGTATTACTTTACTGTTCAAAAGCTAAAAATAATCCAAGTATGCACAGGTGAAATGTGAGATATTTATTCTAGGAAAGTATATACATAGTGAAAATATTTATTTAAAAGTTAATGTGGAAAAATTCTGAACACAACAAGCTATGGTGATTTAAAAAGCTGATTAAAACTGCTTAGTGATATTATCTCAAACAAATGGAATTGTTAATAGCACAAAACATGAAACTTTTAAAAATATAACATTTATTGTCCACATAAAGTTCCTACAAGAGTGAAGGAGCCTTTGCCTATAAACAGTCTCCAGATCAACAGGTTTAAGTAGAAACTGCTGAGGAGAAATATTGTTGAAACAAGTGTGTCACTGGGGTAGGGGTAGGGCTTTTTGAGGTCTTAGGTGTTCAAGCCAGGCCAGTGGCTCACATTCTCTTCCTGCTGCCTGCCAATCTGGGATGTAGACGCCACGATGCTTCCTGCCATTCTGAAAATGGACTAAACTTCTGAAGCAGTAAGCCGGCTCCAATGAAATGTTTTCCTTTATAAGAGTTGCTATGGTCATGGTCTCTCTTCATCAAACTAGAAACTCTAATCAACATATTCACCCACCTCCATTATTAATCACAATAAATAAATCCAATTTATTGTGATTGATTTAAGCACTTTCTATGTGTCACACAAATATACAACAAGGTAACTTAGCAGCAAATATTGAAACTCACAATTGGCAAATGGGGGTGCTTAATCAAAAGACATTATACATACTATTGAACCTAGTGAGCTAAATTTAAGACCAATCTGGAAGGATATAAGATGAATCCAGTCAATCAATACATACACACACAAACACACACACACACACTCCTCTGAGCAATGAAATGAAATATACCCAATTATTTTAAAAAACATTTGGAAAAGTATTAATACTTTTGCAGTGTTTTGTAGATACTCAAAGCTAATGGCAACTTGTTTCTGTATTCTAAATAAATAAATAAATAATACTTTAAGTTTCAACAGATAAAGCAAATACTTATTTACAATCTTTAATACAATTCAAAAATATAAAATGATTGATAGTAATTGATAAATAAATTCACTGAAACTAAGTACCTTTTAAAAATTATTGCCGGGCGGTGGTGGCGCATGCCTTTAATCCCAGCACTTGGGAGGAAGAGGCAGGTGGATTTCTGAGTTCGAGGCCAGCCTGGTCTACAGAGTGAGTTCCAGGACAGCCAGGGCTACACAGAGAAACCCTGTCTCGAAAAACCAATATATATATATTTACTGGTTTTATATATGAAAACATCACTTTCCTTTTATCCTTTCATCTATTTGCCCTTTAAAAGACACCTATTTAATTTTTAAATTCATAAAATCGTGTGTGTGTGTGTTTGTGTGTGCATGTGTGTGTCCACCTATGTGGACAAAGCTTGCATGTAGAGGTGAAAAGACAACTTAGGAAATTCTGTTCTCTCAATCCACCATGTATGTCTTAGGGATTGAATTCTGGCCACCATGCTTGCCAACAAGCACCTATAACCAACTAAGACATCTTTCAAGTCTCTGTTTTTTTCCATCACTACTGTATCTGCCAACACTATTTGCTAGGTATAATTACAACATATTGTCTATGCTTAATACATGCTAACAACAATATTAAAGCATAATCAGATCAAGCATATTGGCTATGGAATATATAGAATTCCAGTGGTTGTCAGCACGTACAAGCTCGGAAGACAAGATGATCACTTACAAGAGCCAAGAAGCTTATGAGAGGCTCAAGCCTCCTGGTACATAATTCTCTGTGTAGCTGACAACATACACTGCAGGGTATGCCAAGGAACAGCTTTTGTGATTTTCACCTATGCTCCTATGACCTTTTGGTGACACAGCTGCTCTTAGGTTAATCATGATCCTGTAAGGGACACTGCCTTAGTTAGGATTTCTATGGCTGCAACCAAAAAGCAAGTTGGGAAAAAAAAAAAACCTGTTTATTCAACTTCCACGCTATTGATCCTCACCGAAGAAAGTTAGGACAGGAACCCAAGCAGGATAGGATTCTGGAGGCAGGAGCTGATGTAGAAGCCTTGATGGGATGCTGCTTATTGTCTTCTTCCTATGGCTTTCTCAGTCCATAGAACCCAGTACTTCTCGTCCAGGGATGGCACTGCCCACAAGGTACTGGGCCCTCCCTGACTGACCACTGAGAAAATGCCTTACAGATGGATTTCATGGAGGCATTTCCTCTACTGAGGCTCATTTCTCTCTGATGACTTCAGCTTCTGTCAAGTTGACACACAAAACCAGCCAGTATAGGTACCAAACTTGAAGCTAGACTTGTATGGAAACACATCATTGAATTGACATTGGTGGTCTCTCTGGGGATAAAAAACAGTTATTCTACTACCTTCAGGAGATGTCCCAAAACAGCAGGCCATGCTGAATATGCTCTGCAGCTACAGTAGAAATCAACTAGAATGTGTGCCAATACTGTGTCACTTCTGTACGTTATGTGTATGTGCACATACATGTGTGCATGTACAAAGCTAAGCATACACTGTAATGTTTTCTTGATTGCCATACACAGAACAACATTTTTTCTGGTTGAATACACAGATTCTATTTTTTCACAATTAGGTTTTATTTGGGGAGCAGGTAGGGGGGAACAAGGAAGATGACTCAATAGGGAAAGGAGCTTTCTGTCAAGTCTAATGACCTGAGTTCGGTCACTAATAAACAGAGTGGAAGGAGAAAACTAACTCCGGTAAATTGACCTCTGACTTCCATGTGTGCACCACAATAGACTGCACATACACATAAAACAAAGTGTTAATTGTTCTTTAATGTGGTCATGTTCTTAATTACCTACAGTGTATTATCACATTACCTCCTCTCTGTCCCATTCTCCCATCCTTCACACCTGCTAGATTCTTTGCCTTTCCAACTCATCCTCTCCACTCATCCTCTTGACACAACAGTAAAGGGCACATGTGCATATTCTCTCTTTACACTAAGAAAGAAACAGGAAGAAATAGGGATGCTTGTATTTGACAGTCCAATATAGATATCTTTTCAAACACCCCCCAGACTCCTATAGATTATATTTTTTGTGAATTTTTTTCTTAGAGATAACTGGGTTGCAGAAGTCCTCACTGCATCCTTGATTCAATGAAATATTTCTCCATGTCTACCTTTTCCGCACAAGTTTATCTTAAAACAATCCATCTATGGCACATAAAAACAACATCTAGTCAGTACTAGAAAATCCCAATGGCAGACAGAATGCTGAACTCAGCCACCTCTTGAGAGGAGAATGATTTCAGGGGATCTGAAGTGACTCCCAGCTCCCTTCAGAATTTTTGGCAGGCTATGCATTCAGCTGCTCCTCCACAGTTGATGTTCACAGTCTCGGTTCCCATTCAATTTTGTTTCTCCACCAGTGGATAACCTCCTCTCATGTAATTCTTTTCTTATCTGTCAGACTGGACCTTCACATTCTTTCAAACATTCTGTCACACCGTTTAGGCAGTTTCCCTGTTATTGACAAGTAAAAGCTTTATCTATAGAAACAGGCAAATACATTTTCTCTCACTCATTCCATTACTATGTAAATGAAAGAAGTATAGGTAATTCTAAAACTACACGTGTCAGTAATGCAAAAATCTAACAGAAAATTATTAAGCAATATAATTTGAATATATATGCATGAGACTATAGTAAAACTAATATACTTAACGTTAAAACTATTCACACATAGTCAAAAAATAAGTTAGACTTTATGTATCCAGGTTTTCTAATATTAAAAGTATTGAAGTCCATTGCTATATATTTTAATTTAGGCTAATGTAGTGGGTTTGTTTGGTTGGTTGTTTTGACTCCAATCAGAACACTGAGTGAGGTGAATAACATTTTCAACCCCATGCTCTTTTAGGAATTATTATTCAAGCACAAAATCAAAAATTTCCCTCAAATGCACAGGTAACTGTGTTAATTCTCCATGTATTTTATGCATAATAAGTTCCTAAACTCTAAGTGAATTCAACCACACAGAGAAAATCTTTCTTACAGTTTCCAGAGAATGTGACTTGGGTCAAAGATGCTGAATGAGCTCATTGTCTCCTGAACAGATTCCTTCTGGCCAATGCACCATTAGCACCAGTAAAGTGAAGTGTATTGTAAGTACCCTGCCATGTGCTTCTGAGCAAGACATATACTTGATTATATTTCTATTCATCACTATAAAAGCTCACTCACGACCGTTTATTATTTCATGACTGAGTTTCTTTACTTTTTATTACTTTTAATACCATCACATGATTCATCCCTGTTGTAAATAACTCTATGGACTGATAAAACTAAAATTCAGTATACAAAAGTCCTTATTTGTATAAGTACTTTTATCTAATCGATTTCTAATGAGCACTCTTGTCCTCAAAACACTTCCTACTCTTTGGTATATATTGGGTTATTCTGCTTTAGATATCTAGGAATGAGTTTTTTTTAAAAAGATCCATTCCTTTCTCCTTGTACAAAGCTCAAGTCCAAGTGGATCAGGGATCTCCACCTCAAAGCAGATACATTAAAACTAATAGAAGAGAAAGTGGGGAGGAACCTCGAGCAAATAGGCACAGGGGAAAATTTCCTGAAGAGAACGCCAATAGCTTCTGCTCTAAGATCAAGAATTGACAAATGGGACCTCATAAAGTTGCAAAGCTTCTGTAAGGCAAAGGACACTGTCAATAGGACAAAACGGCAACCAACAAATTGGGAAAAGATCTTTACCAATCCTATATCTGATAGAGGGCTAATATCCATTATATACAAAGAACTCAAGAAGTTAGACTCTGGAGAACCAAATAACCCTATTAAAAATGGGGTACAGAGCTAAACAAAGAGTTCTCAACTGAGGAATACCAAATGGCTGAGAAACAACTAACAAAATATTCAACATCCTTAGTCAACAGGGAAATGCAAATCAAAATAACCTTGAGATTCTACCTCATACCAGTCAGAATAATTAGGATAAAATACTCAGGTGATAGATGCTAGCTAGGATGTAGAGAAAGAGGAACACTCCTCCATTTTTGGTGGGATTGTAAGCTGGTACAACCACTCTGGAAATCAGTTTGGCAGTTCCTCAGAAAATTGGACATAGTACTACCTGAGGACCCAGCAATACCACTCCTGGGCATATACCCAAAAGAAGCTCTAATATAAAACAAGGACACATTCTCCAATATGTTCATAGCAGCCATATTTATAATAGCTAGAAGCTAGAAACAACTCAGATGTCCCTCAACAGAGGAATGGATACAGAAAATTTGGTGCATTTACACAATGAAGTACTACTCAGCTATGAAAAGCAATTAATTTATGAAATTCTTAGGGAAATTGATGGATCTGGAAGATATCATCCTGAGTAAGGTAACCCAATCCCAAAAGAACACACATGGTACGCACTCACTGATAAGTGGATATTAGGCAAAGAACATGGGATGATACACCTCACAGACCACATGGAGCTCAAGAGGAAGGAAGACCAAAGATTGGTTGTTTCAGTCCTACTTAAAAGGGGGAACCAAATTAACAAGGGAAGTAGAGGGTGGGAGGGACTTCTGAGGAAGAGAATCTGGAGAAGGGAAAAAGAAGGGAAGAATCAGGTGTGGGAGGAGATGGAAAAGATGTACAAAGGGTCAGGAAATTGAAAAGAGGGGTGTAGCCATGTGGGGTGGGGAACAGGATATAGCAACCAGAAAATCCCAGATGCCAGGAAAGCCTCCCAGGACCCCATGGGGATGACATTAGCTGAGATGCCCCACAAAGAGGAAAGAGAACTTGTTGAGGCCATATCCAGAGGTTAGGCATGGTCCCCTGGTTGAAGAATGGGGCCAACCCAACTATCTCCAAAATTTTAACCCAGAATTGCTCCCGTCTAAAGGAGATACAGGGATAAAGAGTAGAGCAGAAACTGAAGGAAATACCATCCAGAGAATTCCCCTCCTGGAAATCCATCCCATATGGAGACACTAAACCCAGACACTATTGGTGGATGTCAAGTGCTTGCGGACAGGAGCCTGATACAGCTGTCTTCTGAGAGGCTCTGCCAATACAGATGCTGATGTTCACAGCCAACCATCAGACAAAGCACAGGGACCCCAATTGCAGAGTTAGGGGAAAGACTGAAGGAGCTGAAGGGGCCTTATCTGGCATCAACAGTAGGGGAGGCCCTTGATCCTGTGAAGGCTTGATGCCCCAGAGTAAGGGAATGCCAGAACAGTGAGTCAGGAGTGGGTAGGTGGGTGGGGGAGCACCCTCATTGAAGCAGGGTAAGGGGAGATATGGATATGGGGTACGGGGAAAGGGCATAACATTTGAAATGCAAATAAACAAAATATCCAATTAAAAAAGAGTGTGGTTACTTGAATAACAATACTCCAGTTCCAACACACTATTCTACGTATGCCATTTGCACATATATATATATATATGAACCTATAAACAATTCCCTTAAAATTTCAAGGAATTGGTTTATTTGCAAGTATATTACACACTGATATTTACTTAGATATTTAATTAATTCTTCCTTTGAAATTACAAAATTTACAACTAATATTGTAGAAATGGAAATATTTGCTTACTAACATTTACGGGAAACCCTATTTTTAAGGTGTATATATATATATATATATATATATATATATATATATATATATATATATTGGTTAATGTAGAATGAAATTAAGTGATCTTGATCACCAATATCTAAAATGTGAAGTTTCATTTAAAATCTTGAAATAACTTTCAGATTAAATATCTTCAAAATAACCTAATCCTTGTGCAATTTAAATTGTTAAATCAATAGTTAAGTGCATTGACTGATCAAAAGGAAATATGCAATATATTTGAAGTTTGATTAAGTCACAATGACTCTGAAACCCTTTACTTTATTCTAAGAATTAAAGTATTTGAAATAGGACTAAAGCTGAGAGTTACATCAGCAAATCAATCACACTTTCTGTGTTTGATGCCCAAGTCATAAGTGTTTTAGTTATGTCAATCAAGTGTTAGTGTACATGGGAACTTTAAGGAAATACTGTTCATTTTATTCTTAACCACCTACTCAGTTTTGAATGATTTTATCATTTTGCATTAGTAAATTGCAATGACTCATATAAAGTAAGCAGTCTTTGTTCCATTATGACTAACTGCCCATAGCTTTATTAAATCATGAAATAGACTGACTTCCTATGCATGTTATATAATTTGATATAATAACATTGACTGTAGACTGCTGCATTGGCTGGAATGCTAGTGATAAAGAACACAATTCACAGACAACTGTAAGGAAGATTAAACACAATTTCATTACTTAGATATGAACATAAAGTTAAGAATGCAAAAGTCAGTGAAGTTTGAAGCTGTTATTCACATTTTGCTTTTTCATTTTTTCCTCATGGTAAATACATAATAGTTAGAAAGAGATGTCAAGAGGTACAGAGAACAAGAGATTTGGGAACCTTCAGTCATAAGTGGGAAGTCTTCATTAAACTGCCTCAGGACTCAGTGAGAGAGAGGAGGCAGAAAGACTGTAAGAGCCAGAGGAAATGGGTGACAGCAATAAGCAGTGTCATCTAGACACAATAGAATGGTGGATATATGAACTCACAGAGATAGTGACAACATTCATAGAGCCTACTCAGGTTCAAGCCACACAGCATCCCAGCTCTGAGAGGGAGAAGTAGACACAGGCACATGCCTAGCCAAGAAGCTTGCTTCAGTGAAATCTCACTAGGTATTATTAATCAAACTTATTCATAGGCTCCACGTCCAACAGTAGGTGTACAACCAAATGAATTCAATGGTGTTTGCAGATGTTTTGCCTAATATTGCTTTGTTAGGACATTATTTTGGGAGACTTATTGTCTTACAGTTTCCTATTTTCTGTTTTTATGGATAATGGTTTAGTGTATGTTTCTTATGGGCATTTTTTATTTATTTTTTTTTGTGGTTTAGTATTTTTTTCTATAGAAAGACACAAAATGGTTTGTAATTGGTGCATACATGGTATAGACAATCTTTGAGAAGTAGTGAAATGTGAAACCATGATCAGAACATTTTATATAAAAAAATTCAATAAAATTTCCATGTGAGGGAGATAAACTCTACCTTCTAGTACCTATAACTCTTATCAATTTAGTCATTTTTCTAAGTTTTAACTATAATAAAAGAAAACAAGATTAATACAAATAAATCCAAGGTTTTGGTAGCAGTAGAAAGACTCCAGTATTATTGTTCTTCACATTTGAACATACAGTGATATCAGCATTTAACACAGCTGCCACATAAAACAGTTAACAATAGAGAGACCCAGTAAAACTAAGGATGTCTTAAAAGTAGTGATTGTCAGAACATTATTTTAGGAAGTGTTGAAATTAGCCTTGAATATTTGCAATAAGCTTTCAAATGCATCCATTAATACCCAGGTTTTGATGATTACATTTCACATTCAATTCTCAAAAGTAAAAAGAAACTGTTAAGCCATTCCTGATGGTTTGATATTAGAACATTTGCATTTTTGCTTTTCCTGTTTGAAATTGTAAGTAGTAAACTTGCTTTTTCAAAACTTTTGATTATAGAACTATCCAAAATATAATTTATCTACTCACTCATCTGCTCAGAGAATAATGTAATTTGTATTCTCATAACACACACACACACACACACACACACACACACACACACTCACTTGTTCATATAACACTATTCTTGGCTTACATTATGTCTGTCTTGGAGCATAAGGGAATAAGTACAAAGATATCCTTTTCCCAGCCAAGAACTAGGAAAAGAAGAATGATATTAAAATTGGAAGATTTAAGGAAAGCTATTTATGTTTCTCTGAGGAATACAAATCAATAAAAGTTCATGGCTGAGAAGTTCTCATTGATTGGAACATACTGGTAACACAGTAATTTCAAACTCAATGTAGGGTTTGTCAACCACACCACATTTTCTGATTGTGTCCAATAAAATGTTATGACCTAAAAACAGCTATCTCTAGTATAAGTTCCTTGAATGACTTTATTTTTTATTCTATCATGACTGAAATCAGAACATTGAAAGCACAGTTACAAAGAATCCTAGAATATTTTATGTTTCATAGTTCAATGACAATTTCATGAGTGTTGTTCATGGAAACTAAACTTGTCATGCTTTAAAGGTATTTGAAGAATAACAGATAATAATTTGACCATCCATCCAGAATTTTCCAACAAGCCCTATAATGACTATAGCTATTATTATATTGCTATATAATAGGCTGTTAAGTTTCCTGCTGCACTTGACCTAGTGTAACCTCTCCACATCTCAGTGGTAAGGTCAAGTCTCATGTCTGATTTTAAGGGCTGGGTGGTCACTTTTATAAGAGCTGCTCTAATTTTCTATGAAGCTTTCAAATATGACCCCTTATTCCCCTTGCTAGTCAAAGTACCTTCCAAATTAACTACAATATTTTAAGTATGAATAAAATCAAATTTCTCTAAGAAGAAAATTTTCAACCACACTGATTATTATGTTCTGGGGGAAAAAAATAAAAGAAATCCTCAAAAGGATAGTTTTAAAAATTAAGAACATACTATGGATTTTCTTGAATAAATTTCTAATGTAGATCAGTCAACAGTAATATAATTCTGTGCTTTTACAAATATTTCATTAGTTTCCCACTCAATACATTGATCTCTGTGGCCATCACTCTGTTCACAAAGTTGAAACTGTGCGACACTAAAGATGAATATTCACAATCAACTGCTTCTCTAGATAAGCTATGTGCATACAAATGGCTTCAGCTATCTCTCTTGTATTGCCTCCCTTGCTGCTATCCTTTGGATGGCTAAAATAGTATCTACTCCAAATGTACAGAGTATGTAGGTGATAAATAATATACAGAAATTGATAATCTGCAATATTCATATCTTACTAATATGTTTAAAAGTTTTTAAGTCACCCATTCCATCCTCTTTCCTAATATGTAAACACATTTTCCCTTCCAGAAAGTAAACATTCTATATTATAACATTTATTGGTCAACTAGTTAAACATGACCTCCCTGTAATCCTAACCTGTGTAACTTTCCTGTACCATATAATAAAAAGGAAGCCACTAAGGTACATAATGTTTTAATTTTGAAAACTTTCAGATATATTCTTTTTTGTGTGTGTGCTACACTTTTATTTTTTTAATTAGATCTTTTCTTTATTTACAATATCTCATTTCCCAGGTTCCCCTCCAAAAATAAAATAAAATAAAATAACAAAAACTAAACAAACCCCTGTTCCCTCCCCCCTCCATCTGCTCACCACCCAACCCCCCTCCTGCTTACTGGCCCTGGCATTCCCCTATACTGAGGCATAGAAACTTCACAGGGCCAAGGGTCTCTCCTCCCAGTGATGACTGACTGTTTGTGCTATACAAATGCTCCTGGAGCCATGAGTCCCACCATGTGTACTCTTTGGTTGATGTTTTAGTCCCTGGGAGCTCTGAGGGTACTAGTTATGATATACGTTCTCTGATAAGTGGATATTAGCCCAGAAGATTGGAATACACAAAGTATAAACCACAAACCACAAGAAACTCAAGAAGAAGGAAGACCAAAGTGTGGAAACTTCCTTACTTCTTAAAAGGGGGAACAAAATACCCATGGAAGGAGTTGTAGAGACTAACTATGGAGCAGAGACTAAAGGAAGGGCAATTTACACACTGCTCCCCCTGAGAATTCTTCCCATATTTAATCATCAAATCTAGACACTATTGTGGATGCCAGCAAGTGCTGGCTGGCAGGAGCCTGATATAGCTATCTCCTGAGAGGCTCTGATAGTGCCCGACTAATACAGAAGTAGAGGCTCACAGCCATCCATTGGACTGAGCACAGGGTCCCCAAGGATCTAGACCCAAGGAGGGATTGCAGACCCTTAGGACAAACAACAATATGAACTAACTTTCAGGTATTTTCAACTTGTTATTGAGATATCAATATCTTGATTGAAGGATCACTTCCAAAATTAGACAATACAAAATATCTCTCTATGTTGAATATTAGACATAGAACATTTTATACACTAAACAAAAGTGATCGTGTTTATCTAATTTAAACATACATCTAAAGGAGTCAGATGCAGATACTCACATCCAACTAATGGACAGAACCAGGGACCCCTGTGGTTGAATTAGAGAAAGGCTGGAAGAAGCTGAGGAGGAGGGCAAACCCATAGGAGGACCAGCATTCTCAACCAACCTGGACCCCAAAGATCTCTCAGACACTGATCCACCAAGCAGGCAGCATACACTAGCTGACATGAGGTCCCTGACATATATACAGCAGAGGACTGCCTGGTCTGGATTCAGTGAGAGAGAACACAGCTAACCTTTGAGAGACTAAGCCTCAGGGAGTGGAAAAGCCTGGTAGGGTCGGAAGGTGGGAACACCCACTTGTAGAGCAGAGGGGCGTTGGTGGTGGAGAAATGAGATGAAGAACAGTTAGAGGACAGAGTGGGAGAGGATTAACAACTGGACTGTAAAAACAAGATTAAATATTAATAATAATTTTATGTCATAATATAATAATATCACAATACACATCTAAAAGTGTTATTTGGTTGTAGAATGTTATATTTATGTGGAATTAAGAAGAAATTCATATACTCAACATAAAGATGAGGGAAGTGAGGGTTAGAAATAAAAAATTTATTGCTTACTTGTAAGTTGCAACAAGGATGACTCTACCAAAAATATTTCTTTATCCCTGCTTCCAGGATACAAAACTTGTATTTCATTGTAATCTTTTGAGTAATAATTATTTCTGTCTCTTTTAGGATAGCAGTTTTCTGATCAGAATTTTCTCGTAAATCACAGCACTCATGTCTGGAAAACTCTCTCACCCTGAAAAGCTGGCAATCCTTGAACTATTATAACCAATAATAATGCCATTAGTTAATGCTATCACTTCATTGAAAAATGGTGACATCAATATTTTTGTCCAAATATAATTTAAAATCTATACAATAAGAAATAATTTACCCTGTATGTGAACTTTGCCCGTTTTGGGTTGACATAGAAAAGAATTTTTCCTTCCAGTCTGTGCTACTTTACCTTGTAGTTGAATTCTGTGGCCAGCCCTCCAGCCCCCAGAGGAGGCCCCACTCCCATCCACTCTAGCATGCCTAGGATCTTAGGATCAGGAGTGAGTAAAACACAGCATAAGTTCCAACACCACTAGGAGTAACTGGGACCAGCAGGATCCAGGGACACAGGAACCCCACCCGACCAGTTGCACTGGTTCCTTCCAGTCTGTACCTGTTTACCTTGGGCTTGAACTCAGCAGGCAATTGCACAGCCCCCAGAGGTGACTCCAATCCCAGGCACTCTAGCACACCCAGGATCACAAGATCACAGGATCCCAGGAATCCAGGAGCTTGGTCACACCAGGAACTCGGGGTCTCAGAGGCAGCTTGACTCCCAGGAAATCTGACTCACCCAGAATTTCAGGATCACAAGATCCTGGAATCACAGGATCACAGAGACAGCTGGATTTTGAGGAGTTCTGACTCAACAATGATTACAGAAAGAACAGGCTCCAGTCAGATATAGCCAGGGCAGGGAGCACACGAGACAATCAGATGGCAGGAGGCAAGAGTAAGAACAGAAGCAACAGAAACCAAGGTTATTTGGCATCATCAGAATGCAGTTCTCCCACCATAGCAAGTTCTGGACACACAATCACACCTGAAAAGCAAGATTCGGGTCCAAAATCACTTCTCATGATAATGACAGAGGACATTAAGAAGGACATAAATAACTCCCTTAAAGAAATACAGGAGAACACAGGTAAACAGGTAGAAGCACTTAAAGAGGAAACACAAAAATCCCTTAAAGAATTACAGGAAAACACGAACAGGCAAAAGAAATTAACAAAATAATTCAGGATCTAAAAATGGAAGTAGAAAAAATTAAAAAAATCACAAAAGGAGACAACCTTGGAGTTAAAAGACCTAGAAAAAACAAAACAAAACAAAAAAGTCTCATCCATGTTAAAGCATATACAAGTCATTTTAACAAAACAAAACAGAAAACCTAGAAAGATCAGGAGTCATAGATGTAAGCACCACCAACAGAATATAAGAGAGAGAAGAGAGAATCTAAGGGGTAGAAGATACCATAGAAAACATTGACACAACAGTCAAAGAAAATGCAAAATGCAAAAAGATCCTAACCCAAAGCATCCAGGAAATTCAGGACACAATGAGAAGACCAAACCTAAGGATAATAGGTATAAAAGAGAACAAAGACTCCCAACGTAAAGGGCCATTAAATATCTTCAACAAAATTATAGAAGAAAACTTCCCTAACGTAAAGGAAGAGATGCTCATGAACATACAAGAAGCCTATAGAACTCCAAATAGACTGGACCAGAAAAGAAATTCTTCCTATCACATAATAATAAAAATATCAAATGCATTAAATAAAGAAAGAATATTAAAAACAGTAAGGGAAAAAAGTCAAGTAACATAAAAAGGCAGACTTATCAGAATTACAACAACTTCTCACTAGAGACTATGAAATCTAGAAGATTCTGGGCAGATGTCATACAGACCCTAAGAGAACATAAATGCCAGCCCAGACTACTGTACCCAGCAAAACTCTCAATAACTGTAGACAGAGAAAACAAGATATTCCATGACAAAACCAAATTTATACAATATCTCTCCACAAATCCAGCCCTACAAAGGATAATAATGGAAATAAATGGAAAACACCAACACAAGGTAGGAAGCTACACCCTAGAAAAAACAAGAAAGTAATCTTTCAACAAACCTAAAAGAAGATAGACACACAAACATAATTCCATCTCTAACAACAAAAATAACAGGGAGTAACAATCACATTTCCTTAATACCTCTTAACATCAATTGACTCAATTCCCCAATAAAAAGACATAGACCAACAGACTGGATATATAAACAGGACCCAACATTTTGTTGCATATAGAAAACCCAATCCAGTGACAAAGATAGATGTTACCTCAGAGTAAAAAGTTGGAATACAATTTTCCAAGCAAATGGTCCCAAGAAACAACCTGGAGTAGCCATTCTACTATCAAATAAAATCTATTGTTAACATAAAGAGGTCAAAAAATATAAGGAGGGACACGTTATACTCATAAAAGATAAGATCTACCAAAATGAAGTCTCAATTATCAACCTCTATGCTCCAAATGCAAGGGCATCTACATTCATGAAAGAAACTTTACTAAAGCTCAAAGCACACATTGTACACCACAGGATAGTAGTGGGAGACTTTAACACCCCACTCTCAGCAATGGAGAGATCATGGAAACAGAAACTAAACAGAGACACAGTGAAACTAACAGAACTTATGAAATAAATGGATCTAACAGACATTTATAGAACATTTCATCCTAATGCAAAAGAATATACTTTCTTCTGAATACCTCATGGTACCTTCTCCAAATTTGACTATATAATTGCCTACAAAACAGGCCGCAACAGATACAAGAAGATTGAAATAATCCCATGGACCCTATCAGATCACCTTGGCCTAAGGCAGGTCTTAAATATCAACAAAAACAACAGAAAACACACATACACATGGAAACTTAACAATACTCTACTCAATGATAACTTGGTCAAGAAAGAAATAAAGGAAGAAATTAAAGACATTTTAGAATTTAATGAAAATAAAGACACATTGTAAAAAAACTTATGAGACACAATGAAAGCAGTGGTAAGAAGAAAACTCATAGCTCTAAGTGCCTCCAAAAAGAAACTGGAGAGAGCTTAGACTAGCAGCTTAACAGAACACCTGTAAGCTCTAGAACAAAAAGAATCAAATACACCCAAGAGGAATAGACAGCAGGAAATAATCAAACTCAGGGCTGAAATGAACCAAATAGAAACTAAAGAACTAAAGAAAGAATCAACAAGGGACCAGAGGAGCTGGTTCTTTGAGAAATTTGATAAGATAGATAAACCCTTAACCAGACTAACCAGAGGCACAGAGACAGTATCTAAAATAATAAAATCAGAAATGTAAAAGGAGACATAACAACAGAAACTATGGAAATTCAAAAAATCATCAGATCCTACTATAAAAGTTTATACTCAACTAAACTGGAAAATCTGGATTCAATGGACAATTTTCTACACACATATAAAGTGCCAAAGTTAAAATCAGATAAACCATCTAAACAGTCCCATTATCCCTAAAAGAATAGACGCAGTCATTGATAGTCTCTCAACCAAAGAAAGCCCAGGACCAGATGAGTTTAGCGGAGAATTGTATCAGACCTTTAAAGAAGACCTAATACTAATATTCTTCAAACTATTCCTACAAAATAGGAACAGAAGGTCCACTACTCAATTCATTCTATGAAGTCACAATTATGCTTATACCTAAACCACACAAAGACCAAAGAAAAAGAACTTCAGACCAATCTCCCTTACGAGCATTGATGCAAAAAATACTCAGTACAATTCTTGCCAACCAAATCCAAGAACACATCAAAACGATCATTCACCACAATCAAGTAGGCATCATCCCAGGAATGCAGGGATGGTGCAATATACAGAAATCCATCAATGTAATCCAAACATAAATAAACTCAAAGGAAAAATTACATGATCATTTCATTAGGTGCTGAAAAATCATTTGACAAAATTCATCACTTCATGTTAAATGTCTTGGAAAGATCAGGAATTACAGGCCCATAACTAAACATAGTAAAAGTAATATATAGCAAACCAGTAGCCAACATCACACTGAATGTGGGAGAAACTTGAAGGAATCCCACTAAAATCAGGGACTAGACAAGGCTGCCCACTCTCTCCCTACCTATTCAGTATAGTACTTGAGGTTCTAGCTAGGGCAGTTAGACAACAAAAGGAGTTCAAAAGGGTACAGATTGGAAAGGAAGACATCAAACTATCACTATTTGTAGATGATATAACAGTATACTTAAGTGACCCTAAAAATTCCAACAGAGAAGTCCTAAACCTGATAAACAACTTCAGCAAAGTAGGTAGATATAAAAGTAGCCTTCCTCTACTCAAAGAATAAACAGGCTGAGAAAGAAATTAGTGAAATGACGCCTTTAACAATCATCACAAATAATATTATATTCCTTGATGTAACTCTAACCAAGCAAGTGAAAGATCTTTATACCAAGAACTTCAAGTCTCTGAAGAAAGAAATTGAAGAAGATCTCAGAAGATGGAAAGATATCCCATGATCATAGATCGGCAGGATTAATATAGTAAAAATGGCCATCTTTCTGAAATCAATCTATAGATTCAATGCAATCCCAATGAAACTTTCAATTCAATTCTTCATAGAGTTAGAAACAGCAATTTGAAAATTCATTTGTAATAACAAAAAATCTAGGATAGCAAAACTATTCTCAACAATAAAAGAACTGGGGGAAATCACCATCCCTGACCTCAAGCTGTATTACAGAGCAGTAGTGACAAAAACTACATTGTATTGGTACAGAGACAAGCAGGAAGATCAACGGAGACCCAGAAATGAACCCACATACATGTGATCACTTGATCTTTGACAAATGAACTAAAACCATCCAGTGGAAAAAAGACAGTATTTTTAACAAATGGTGCTTGTTCAACTGGCAGTTAGCATGTAGAAGAATGCAAGTGAACCCATACTTATCTCCTTGAACAAAGCTCAAGTCCAAGTGGATCAATGATCTCCACATAAGACTAGATACACTGAAACTTATAGAGGATAAAGTAGGGAAGAGCCTAAAACACAGGGGCACAGGGGAAAAATTCCGGAACAGAATACCAATGGATTATGCTGTAAGATCAAGAATTGACAAATGCTACTTCATAAAATTGCAAAGCTTCTGTAAGTCAAAGGACACTGTCAGTAGGACAAAAAGGCAACAAACAGATTGGGAAAAGATCTTTACCAATCCTACATCCAGAAGAAGGCTAATATCCAATATATACAAAAAAACTCAGGTGACAGCAAATGCTGGCTAGGATGTGGAGGAAGAGGAATATTCCTGCATTGCTGGTGGGATTGCAAGAACTCAAGAAGTTAGACTACAGAGAACCAAATAACCCTATTAAAAAATGGAGCACAGAGCTAAACAAAGAATTTTCAACTGAGGAATATTGAATGGCTGAGAAGTACCTAAAAACTATTCAACAACCTTAGTCATCAGGGAAATGCAAATCAAAACAACCCTGAGATTCTACCTCATACCATTCAGAATGGCTAAGATAGAAAACTCAGGTGACAGCAGATGTGAAGGAAGAGGAATATTCCTTATTGCTGGTGGGATTGCATGCTGGTACAACAACTCTGGAAATCAGTTTGGCAGTTCCTCAGGAAATTGGACATAGTACTACCTGAGGACCCAGCTATACCACTCCTGGACATATACCCAGAAGATGCTCCAACACATAATAAGGACACATGCTCCAGTATGCTCATAGCAGCCTTATTTAATATAGCCAGGAGCTGAAAAGAACCCAAATGTCCTTCAACAGAGGAATGGATACAGAAAGTGTGGCACATTTACACAATGGATTACTACTCACCTATTAAAAATGGTGAATTCATGAAATTCTTAGGCAAATGGACAGAACTAGAAAATATCATCCTGAGTGAGGTAACCCAATCACAAAATAACACACATGGTATGTACTCACTGATATGTGGGTATTACCCCCAAAGCTCCAAACAACCAGGATACAATTTACAGACCACGTGAAGCTCAATAAGGAGGACCAAAGTGTAGATACTTCGGTCCTTCTTCGAAAGAACAAAATACTCATAGGAGCAAATATGGAGATAAAGTGTTGAGCAGAGACTGAAGGAAGGTCACCCAGACACTTTCCCACTTTGAGGGTTCATCCCATATACAGTTATCAAACCCGAACACTATTGTAGATGCCAAGAAGTGCATGCTGAAAGAGACTGATATAGCTGTCTCCTGAGAGGCCCTGTCAGAGCCTTTCAAATACAGACTCAGATGTTCACAGCCAACCATTGGACTGAGCCCAATTGTCCCATTGGTTCTCAATAGAGGAGTTAGAGAAAGGACTAAAAGAGTTGAAGGGGTTTGCAACCCCATGGGAAGGACAACAACAATATCAGCCAACCAGAGCCCCCAGAACTTTCAGGGACTAAGCCATCAACAAAGGAGTACACATGGCTCCTACTGTGTATATAGCAGAGGGTGGCCTTGTTATGTGTCAATGGGAGGAGGGGTCCTTGGTCCTATGAAGGCTCAATAGATGCTCCAGTATAGGGTAATCAAGGACGGGGGGGGGGG
>NW_022196915.1:100369998-100370398 GCF_008632895.1 Mastomys coucha | reverse complement strand
TATGTGCATGCGTGGAGAAACACCCTCATAGAATCAGAAGGAGGGTGGATGTGATAGGGTCATTCTGGGAAGAAACTGGGAAAGGGAAGGGATAACATTTGAAATGTAAATAAAATATCCAATAAAAATAATAAAATTAAAAATAAAAAATAAAATCCATTAAAATAAACAACTTAAAAACCAAAACAAAACAAAAAAAGAAAAAGAAATAAAAAGAAAAGAAAGGAAATTTTCAGGCCCTAATTATGTCAGGCAGGCCTTTTAATTTCTTTTTTATTATTATTATTATTATTAGATATTTTCTTTATTTACATGTAAACTTCTACATTCCTAGTTTCCCCTCCAAAAAACAAAGAAACGAACAAAAACAACAAAAACAAACCCCTGTTGCCTCCCCCCT
>NW_022196915.1:100368881-100369088 GCF_008632895.1 Mastomys coucha | reverse complement strand
AACCTCTGGTGGAATCACAATCCCAGACCTTAAGCTGTACTACAGAGCAATTGTGATAAAAACTGCCTAGTATTGGCATCGTGACAGGCAGGTAGATCAATGGAACCAAATTGAAGACCCAGAAATGAACCCACGCACATATGGTCACTTAATCTTTGAGAAAGGAGCTAAAACCATCCAGTGGAAAAAAGACAGCATTTTCAACAG
>NW_022196915.1:100368704-100368826 GCF_008632895.1 Mastomys coucha | reverse complement strand
GGTGCTGGCTCAACTAGAGGTTAACATGTAGAAAAATGCAAATCGATTCATTCCTTTCTCCTTGTACATAGCTCAAGTCCAAGTGGATCAGAGACCTACACATCAAAGCAGATACATTAAAA
>NW_022196915.1:100368297-100368694 GCF_008632895.1 Mastomys coucha | reverse complement strand
GTACTGTCAGAGCCTCTCAGGAGATAACAAACTATAGGCTGGCTAGCCCTTCCTTCAGTCTCTGCTCCATAGTTAATCTCTGCAACTCCTTCCTTGGGTATTTGGTTTCCCCCTTTTAAGAAGGAGTGCACTGTCCACCTTTTGGTCTTCCTTCTTGAGTTCCTTGTGGTTTGTGGGTTGTTCTTCCTGTATTCCAAACTTCTGGGCTAATAACCACTTATCAGACAGTGCATACCGTGTTTGTTCTTTTGTGATTGGGCTACTTCACTCAGGATAATATTCTCCAGATCCATCTATTTCCCTAAGAATTTCATAAATTTATTGTTTTGAATAGCTGAGTAGTACTCCATTGTGTAGATATATCACAATTTCTGTATCCACTCCTCTGTTGAGGGAC
>NW_022196915.1:100341102-100367011 GCF_008632895.1 Mastomys coucha | reverse complement strand
AAAACTCAGGTGACAGCAGATGCTGGAGAGGTTGTGGAGAAAGAGGAACATTACTTCATTGCTGGTGACATTACAAACTGGTACAACCCCTCTGGAAATCAGTTTGGCGGTTCCTCCGGAAATTGGACATAGGCCTTTTAATTTCTGTACATCAGTGTAACAGCTTTCTGTAATATATGTTTGATAGTCAGTGATTTTTCTATACTATCTGAAAATACTTCCTTCCCCTCCACTTTGGATTTGAAAGTCTGAGGGTTATTTCTAACTGTAGCAGCTCATTGGTGAAGTTTTCCCTCTGCTTCCCTCTCCAATCTTAATCTTCCTGCCTCAGTTTCCACTTGCCGGAATTATCAAAACTTGCCATCGACACCTGCCTTTGCTTCAGTATACTTAACTCTATGAGTGTTTTAAGCAACTCAGTAGCAGAGGCAAGAGTGTACTATTTAGCTCTGACTGGAAATCTTTATCCTTGTGGTTTAAAGGATTAAATCAAACATCTTCTGTCCCTAATTGAGTTGGTATAAATGAACTTCATTGATAAAAGTTAAGTCACTTTCTGGCACCCTCTTTACTACCATCCTTTGTCCTTGTTTATTGTTTTCTTTCCATCTCTACTCCTGTCCTCTGGCAGAGCCACAACCTAATACAGACCATTTTCCTGGCAGTATGGCCCCTCCCAGGCAAGGCAAGTTTCATTTTTTTCCCATTACATAAACTTGGACTTGTATACTGAAAAGAATTCTGAAGTCAACTCGGAGTAACATGTCTTTTAAAGACCTTATTTTTACTGTTCCTATTGATATTTGAGAGTATTCGATTGATATGATATTAATAAAAAATAATAGTAGTGTTGGACAAGTTTATATTACAAGTGAACTGAAGATACATACTCAGATGTTGTCATTTTTCTTTAATAAAATAGAATGTGTTATGTTTTATTAGAGAGAAGGCATGAGTAAACAAGGAACAAGATCAGAACTCAAATAGAATTTCACATTTACTTGGTATCAAATGTATTCCAACTTGTACTCTTGTATTAAAATATTTTATTGTCTGACAATTTATATAATGAGTTTCAGTTATTTTAACTCCCAGTCTCTCTCTCATTCCCTCTTTGTACTACTGTAAAACTTCTTGTCAACAAATGCCCTCCTCTTTCTTGTCGTTTTATAATTGACACAATGAGGTAATGTTTAAGGCTAAAGAACAGTAGGAAAAATTATTTGTTGAAGCAAGAAAAACTTATCAGCAGCTACATTGTTGATAACAATGACTTCCCCAGTAACCATTAATGATCAATAGTCCCTCAAGGGGGTAGGGTGGAGTGTAAGACTGAGAAGGAGACAACCTGTCAAATGATTCTTTTCTTTCAATCACAGAAAATGAAAGGATACGAAAACAGAAAAAACACGATTTTAGCATCTGGATAGCCAAAGTATGTGCAACTGGAGTTGCATTCTCCAAAACAATAAAAAATGAATCATACTAGGCATAATCTATTCTTCTAAGACTATTTATTTCACAAAAATAGTATTTATAGTCATCAAAGGGTCTTTAGTTTAGAAATAAAGTTTTAGAATTTCTTATCACAGCAAGCCTTTCTACATAAAATAATTTAAGAGCTGATTGGAGCAGAACAAGTAACTTACAGTTCTATGATTATCAGAATAAAGAAAAATTGTTTAATCATTAATGACTTACTAAATCTGTCCCTAACTTAGTGTTATATTTGACCATTAGTTTTCAGTATTCTTGAGAATTTAGTAACTTTTAACACTACATGTTAAAACCAAAGAAATGTACCTCATCGAGTTTTTGAATAAAGAAAAATAATTTCACTCTAAGCAATAAACAAATGCGATAGTAATTAGGAAAGAGAACAAAGTCTATGCTTTATTTTGTCAACTTCCCCTTAATAGTTTTCTTATTTCTCAATTGAGATGTGACATGCTTAATGGTCATAATCTGCTCCAAAGTGGGTAGGCTTAGATTTTTTCAAAACCTACTTTCATAAGAGTTCTTAAATACTTCCACGTCCCTTCTAGCCCACATACTAGAGGTAGGAAAATTTAAAGATTAATAAGAAACTAGAGTTGTGGACCTGTTTAGAATTATACTAAATCTAACAGAAAAGAAAGTGGGAAAGAGCCTTGAACTAATTGGCACAGGGGAAATTTCCTAAAAATAACTCTAATGGCTTATGATTTAAGATCAAGAATTGATAAATGGGACCTCAAGACACTGGAAAGCTTCTGTAAGGCAAAGGACATAATCTGCAATCTACAGATTGGGAAAAATTCTTCACCAACCCCACATCCGATAGAGGGCTAATATCCAAAACATATAAAGAACTCAAGAAGTTAACCACCAGGAAACCAAACAATCTGTTCAAAAAAATGGGATATAGAACTAAACAGAGAATTTACAACAGAGGAATCTCAAATGGCGGAGAAGCACCTAAAGAAGTGTTCAAAGTTCTTAGTGATCAGAGAAGTGCAAATCAAAACAACCCTGAGATTCCACCTTACATCAATCAGAATGGCTAAGATCAAAAGCTCAGATGATAGCACATGTTGGAGAGGATGTGGAGAAAGAGGAACATACCTCCATTGGTGGTGGGATTGCAATCTGGTACAACCACTCTGGAAATCGGTCTGGAGACTCCTCGGAAAACTGAAGATAGATCTTCCTGAAGATTCATCACTCTTGGGCATATACCAAAAAGATGCCCCACCATTCTACTATGTTGATTGCAGCCTTGTTTGTGATAGCCAGAAGCTGGAAACAACCCTTGAGAGACTTGAGGCCCAAGGGAATGGAGAGACCTGGCAGAGTGTAGGGAGTGTGTGGGGGTGGAGGTATGGAGACATCATCTTGGAGAGAAGGGATGAGGAATGAGATAGGAATTGTTGGAGGGAAGAAAGGAAGCGGGATAATGACTAGACTGTAAAAATCTATTAAAGATAATAAAATGTAAGCTTTCAGAAATTATAAAAATGAAACACTATAGAGTTGGCACAAGAGTTTATTTTTCTCCAACATAAACATGTATTTTTACAATTCTACAACAATTTCAGAGGTTATGAAATTAATCTTATGGTATATTAAATGCTGGCTATCTTGTATAGTTTAATAAGTCACATGTGCATGTAGTGAAAAAATTAATTAGTATGTAAAGTCTCATAAAATTAGGTATGGATTAGGTATAATGTTTGGAGGCCCATAATCCCTTGTGAATAGGAAGTTTTTCATGTGCTCTTCAATTTGTGCACTGATTCCACTCTCTATCATATGCCTTTCTGATGATGTGGAAATATAATGAGATAAGATTACAAAAATGAATGTCAATTAAAATTCAAATTTAAAAGTGTTATTAGCAGTGTTCTTATTTTAACTGCGATCTAATAATCTTCTAGTAGGATGTCCTACCAGCTTAACATTACCAATGAAAAGAAGCTAGATGAACTGAAGTAATTCCATGCAACTGACATTAACTAGTAAATGAGACATTTTGAATTTTGACTGAATTCTCTCTTGGGGAGGGTGACAAAAAAGTTCTGTTAAATAGTTGTTATAAATTGAGTAAAATGTTTTTCCTTAAATTTTTAACAGTTTCCCAGAATACCAATTGTAGTTTGAGTCTAGTCTACTTGTTATTCTATAAATACATCAAACATTTGCATACTTCAGCATCTGGGCTCCTATATTTTTGCATGACTCTTTAACCTTCTCATAAGTTTTAATATTGTAATACTTTAAAAAATTATGTTTCCCTCTGGTGAATATATGATCTGATTTAAAATTTATACAAATTTTAATTTGAGAACATCTATATAAAATTACTCTATATAATATAATATTACTATATAGTACATATAATTTTGCCTGAATTTTGGTCTCCTTACAATGTTGACTAACTACCTACTTTAAGAGATCATTAGTACATCAAATTTCATTTCTTTTTGGTGTGGAAAAAGCTTTATAAAAATCTAAATATATTCTTACTAATTTTACAAAGGGGTCTTGTAGTGAGCAACTGTGACAATGATGTTATGTTTCATAATAAAATAATCATTAAATATAAAGCAGATAGAGGTATAAATTAAGTCAATGAAATACTTCAAAAACAAAAATCCATAGCTATAGTACATAAGCATTAGCCAATGTAAGATTGTAAATTTGAATTATGTTAATCTAATTTCAAATTACGGCAAGTTACTTTATCTGGAGGAAAAAAATATCCTGATAAGTAACTCTGCTTTGAAAGAATGCATCTTATCATTTGTAACAGAATGCTCAGTTCAGGTATTTGAGAAGTAAAATACAAATTTATACATGCAAAATAAAATCATTTTTATAAGTCAACATTGCCCCTAAGATTCCTTGGAAAGTATTGTTTTGTATTGAGAAGAGAGTATTTCAGACTAGAGGGTTTTTGAACATTTCAGAACTAATTATTTTCCTATGATAATCTTTTGAAATAAAATGCTTTAAAATAGTTCATTCTTCTATCAATGTTTTTCTCTAAGTTTCCTTGAAGCAAGTCACCAGAGGAGTATCATGTATGCTGAATATTTGTTGCTATAGTTTTCTTGTTTTACTCTCAGCCCAAATAATTATAAACCAAAAAGAAACTCTTTTCTGAGATGTTTCACAATGCAAGGATGAGTGGACTAGACAAAAAAGAGGATCAAAACTCTTACAATGCAAATTCAGTTGTATAGCCCAGGTGTGATAGAAAAAAGAGGACACCTAAATGTTCTCTTTAAAATAATGAAGTCCACAAACTGGAACTTCCATTATGAGACACAGAGAATGATTCCCTAAGTCTGGGTGAAACGCAATATGCCTGGAGAAAATTAAATCTGACCTTAGATTGTGAACATCCTCCAGGACCTGAAATGCTATCAGTGCATTGTTTGTGCCATATGCAGTAACCAACGATATTCCTTCTTACCATTTCTTTTTGCCTTTTTCATGTGTCTTTTCCCTTCAGTTTTTGTTCTTTTGGAACAGACCTATATATTTTAATCACTGAAATAAATCGGGCAATTTTCTAAAGCTTTTTATATAAAAAGTAAATTTCTAAGTAATATTCACTCATCACATTGTAAAAACACATGATTTCTATAGCAACTGAATTTCCATAATCTTTAGATAAAACAAAAATGATTTAAGAAACATAAGCAGCATTTGGTGAAGTATATTACTTTGAAAAACTGATGAATTTTTTTACTTAAATGGCTACCCAGGCATTCATATGACAGGTAACCATTCAAATTTCTCCTTCATGCTGAGGAGTTCTTGGATAGCAGAGGTATCTGTCTTTATCTAGCCTGTCTGATTTCTCACTCCATATTCAGCAAGACATGCTCAGATTCTCTTCTTATTCATTTTATTACATGACTCACTGAATGTACAGTTTTTACTGAATGTAGAGTCCTCAGTAAATATACAATCCTCACTGATGTACAGTCCTAACTCGGTATAACATCTTCATTAAATGTAGAGTCTTTACTGGACCTACAGTCATCCCTGGATATGCATTTCCCACTGAATGTACTTTCTAGAATCCTGTGAATGTACAGGATGCACAGTATACCTGGATGTTCAGTCTTAACTGGATGCACAGTTTACATGAAATGTACAGTCTTCACTAAGTGTACAGTCTCTGCTGAGGATAAAGTTTTCCCTAGATGTACAATATTCACTGAAAGTAATGTCTTCACAGAATGCATAATCTTCCCTAAATTCCCATTATTTTGAATGTAGAGGCTTCACTGAATGTACAGTCTCCCTTTAAAACTGCCTTTCCCCTATAATAGTCTTCACTGAATGTACAGGGTTTACTAGAGGTGTGTTATTCTTCACTAGGTGTACACTAGTACATCCCTGATTTTACAGTCTCCCTTAAGTATACACTCCTCTCTGAAAGTATAGACTTCCCAGAATACAATATCTTCAAGAAATGTAAAATTTTGGCTTAATATAAAGATGTGGCTTGATGCAAAGTTTTGGTTAATGTACAATCCTAGCTACATGCATAATCACTGTTGAATGTAAAATTCTCCTTGAATGTACAGTTTTCCTAGGAGGTAGTATCCTCAGGATGTACAGTCTTTCCTGTACATCTTTACAGGATTACAGTTTTTTTCTGGAATTACAATCTTTGTTGAATGTACAGTCCTTATTTATTTATTTTTTAATCAGAGCTTCTCTGTGTAGCCCTGGCTGTCCTGGAACTCATTCTGTGAGTCATCATGTCATCATGGTTGTTCAGACTCCATTGGATGTACAATCTTTGATGGATATGTAATCTCCATGAGATATACAGTTTTTACTGCATGTACCATCTTACCTGAATATACAGTTTTTGCAGAATGTACTCTCTTCACTCAATATAAAGTCCTCAACTGAACGTACAATCGTGATTGAATGTACAAGTATCACTGAATGCACAGTCTTTACTCAGTGGATAATCTTTGCATGGAGCACGTCTTCACTGGATGGACATTTTTGCCAGGTGTTCTATCCTCACTCCATTCACTGTCCTCGCAGTATGTCCATTCTTCACGAGAAATTTAACTTTTATTGGTTGTCCAGTCTTCACTGCAGGTATAGCCTTAACTGAGTGTCCAGACTTCACTGATTTTACAGTCTCTTATGGATGTTGAATCTTCAACGAATGTGCAGTTTTCACTGATTGGATGCACAGTCCTCACTGGTTGCATGACCTTCACTTGGATGTACAGTCTTCACTAGATGCACAGTCCTCACTGGATGCACAGTTCTCACTGGATGCACAGTCCTCACTGGATGCACAGTTCTCACTGGATGCACAGTTCTCACTGGATGCACAGTTCTCACTGGATGCACAGTCCTCACTGAATGTTCAGTCCTCACTGGATGCACAGTCCTCACTGGGTGTACAGTCCTCACTGGATGCATGACCCTCACTGGATGCACAGTCCTCACTGGATGCATGACCTTCACTGGATGCACAGACCTCACTGTGCACATGACCCTCTCTGGATGTACAGTCTTCACTTGGATGTACAGTCCTCACTGGATGCATGACCCTCACTGAATGCACAGTCCTCACTGAATGCACAGTTCTCACTGGATATGCAATCCTTACTGGATGCACAGTCCTCACTGGATGCACAGTTCTCACTGGATGCACAGTCTAGTCCTCACTGGATGCAAAGTCCTCACTAGATTTACAGTCCTCACTGGATTTACAGTCCTCACAAGATGAACAGTCTTTGTTGGATGTATGATTTTTACTGCTTATATAGTTTTCACTGAATAAGCAGTCTTCCCTGACTGTACAGTCTATTATAAGACTTTTTGTAATGTTTTATCCCTGCAATGAAAATCCATTTTCTTGATAAGAAACATAGTGATGACCTGACAGGTAAGTATCCTTACTCATCTGTCTATATGACCAAGCTCTTCTCTCTGAGCACCTTCAGAATTCATATATGGATTGTTCTGTGTGTATTAGCATCTGCGGGGAGCCTGGCTTTCATAGCTCTGAAATAAAAATTCATATATTTCACAATCCCAGAGGTAGCAGATAATAATCAAGTTGAAATATTATGACTACACTTTTGTTCTGGCTCCCAGGGATATAGCAGCAATTTGTAGGTGAAAGTATTTTCAACATAGAATGCACTTCCAGAATCTTAGAACTGACAATCTTTGTAATCACAACGTGTTGTTACCAGTAGAGTTCTTTAGTCATTATTCACATTCAATGCAGCAATAAATCCTATCTTTAAAACTAATATTTGAATATTATACAATAGTTAAAGGTATTTAAATGTCTTTTAAAAATACAAAAATAAGAATTCAGAAATCATTGTGGCTATCATTGTAAACTCCAAAAGCATATATATTATATATGATATCATGAAATAGCAAATATAATTATAAAATAACATGCTCAGATGTGATAAGTTAAGGAGAGGGACACAAACAAAGCCACTTTTCCCTGTTGTTTTGGGATTTGTTTGTATAGTCTATTTAAGTGTTTTTCTTCCCAGGTTAATTTTTTTAAAGAGCGTACTGCCCTAAGATACATCATGTCCTGACTCCTTCAATTAGATAGTCTCAGGATTTATAAGAGATTGAGGCAATTGACAGCTGTACCTTCTCTAGCCCGATTTACCTGTGAATTAAGTAGCCTACTCCATCTACACACTTTCCTTCTCCCAAATGTTACTGAGAATCTCATCTTTGTGAGTCTTTATGGAAGGTACCAAATAATATATAGGGACACCAAATGAAAGATAAGAAGTGCAAAGTTTCTTATCGGTAGAGAGAAGATAACACACATATGATATGTATTCATAGTGATAATAAAAATGCATGCCTAATTGAAAATGGTAAAAATAAACAAAGGTTTAAAAATACATTAGGAAGAAATTGCAGTTGAGCTTATTCCTGTTTTGAGTGAATCATAGCCCACCCCTAGGCTAAAATGAGGGAAATTCATTCTAACTCAACCCTACAGCAATATTACATAAAGGTATTTGGAAATGTGTTGTGTCCTAAGGGTAGAGAACAGTTTGCTTGTGCTAGCAAAGAAAAAATAAGCAAGAAAAAAAAATGTACAAATTAAGGCCCAAACCATAGTACTAGGATTTCATAACTATTGTCTCTAACTTCAACTTTATTCATTGTCACTGGATTAGGTGCAAAATTCCAAGACCTGAAAACATTAAAGAAGCCAGACTATACCAAAAGGAGCCAACAGAACTCTTATCACCCTGTGGTAACTTATAATTCACATTGATTGAAGAGTAACATCTTCATAATGGTTTAAAGCAATTTTGAAGCAATACATTCCCCCTTTTATAAAACATAATTTTAGCATCAACACTCAAAGTTCTTGTGTATGCATGGGTTGCTAATCAAGAGAAGCAGACCAGAGTTCTGAAACAGCCAAAGCATGTGCATTAAAGACTGTTTGAACCAGTTTGTCTTCTATTCAGAAAGTCATCATCTTATAACTCTCATGGTTATCTTCAAACGCGTCTCCAGGTACATATGATTAACTTTAGTCATTTGTACAACGAAAAGAAAACAATACCTGGAAGCCGTTACAAACTGAAACTGTTACGTACTGCGCAGGAAGCAGACAAACACATCTTAGTAGACGACTTGAGAGATATAAACCTACCTCAATGCATTGCTAAATACCTAATACAATATCAAAATCCCCAAATTTGATTATATATGAAATGTATATATCAATTAATCAAACATATATTTTATCAAACATACATGTATATGCGACCCTTATAGAAATATTACTCTTTTTACAAAGATGTACATTGCTATTTATAACAGGAAAATAGAAGTAAAATAAATGTTCTTTAAGAAAAATGTTAAACTCAGTGAAAGCAATTATTGAAATTATACAGTTTGACAATATAAATCAACTATGTATATATCAAGTAACCTCTTGAAAGACTCAAGCATGTTAAGAGATAAAAGTTAGTTTCTGTGTACCAAATAGAATATTCATATATCAATAAATTATTAACAAATATCTTATTCATATGTCCATATGGAAAAGCACAGGAAATTGTAGGGGAGGAACTATGTTGTATATTATTAGTGTGAACTATTCCTTGAGACATATTCATTGTTCTTTTTAAAAACATATTTTGTAATTAGCACAGAGAATTACAGGACTTTACATGGCATTTTCATATACACTTCACTTTGGTTGACGCTTCTGCCTTGGCAGGCACATTTTCAAATCCCTGCCTAGAACTTCCAACCTCAGTACTTCTACTTCCATGTAGTATTTATCATATGGTCTCTCCAAACACCTTCACTAAAGACACCATTCCCCCTGGTCTCTGAATTCCTGGCTTCTGATAACAGTTATTCACACTTAAATATTAATATTTAATCATTAGAAACTAAGATCTGTACCTCCATGTCCTTTTTTATTTTCACTAAATTCCAAGTATGTGAGAAAACATGGAATCCTTGTTTATGAGATTGGTTTATGTCATGTAAAATAATGATTTCCAATTCCATCTATTTTTCTGTGAATACCATAAATTAATTTTAGAACTGAATTTTATCCTATTGTAAATACATTTCATTTATCCATTCAACCACTGAAACCTCTGATGGGCATCTACAACAATGCCATAATTTACAAGTTGTGAATGTTTTGTTCACAAACATGGTATAGGTATCCCTATAGGCAGATGGCTCTCATATTTGGGGTAGAAACACAGAAGTGTTATATTTCTTATTACACATTAGTTCAGACACAAAGAACACAATTTAATAAATCACCCTTATGAAACTGAAAAACTTCTATACAACAAATGACACCATCACACCATACACTCTGCGAAAAGCTCTTCACTAACTCTATGTACAATAGATGGCTAATATCCAAAATATATAAAGAACTCAAGAAGTTAGACACTAGCAAACCAAATAAGTAAATTTTAAAAATGGGGTATAGAAACGCCAAACTGAACTCCAGAGTGGTTGTACCAGCTTGCAATCCCACCAGCAATGAAGGAGTGTTCCTCTTTCTCCACAACCTCTCCAACATCAGCTGTCACCTGAGTTTTTTTATCCTAGCCATTCTGACTGGTGTGAGGTGAAATCTCAGGGTTGTTTTGATCTGCATTTCCCTGATGACTAAGGATGTTGAACATTTCTTTAGGTGCTTCTCAGATATTCGGTATTACTCAGGTGAGAATTCTTTGTTTAGCTCTGTACCCCATTTTTAATAGGGTTATTTGGTTGTCCGGAGTCCAACTTTTTTAGTTCTTTGTATATATCAGATATTAACCCTCTATCAGATATAGGATTGGCAAAGATCTTTTTCCAATCTGATTGTTACCACTTTGTCTTATTGACAGTGTCCTTTGTCTTACAGAAATTTGTAATGTTATGAGGTCCCATTTGTCAATTCTTGATCTTAGAGCAGAAGCTATTGGTGTTCTCTTCAGGAAACTTTCCCCTGTGCCCAGGTGCTCAGGGTTCTTCCCCACTTTCTTTTCTATTAGTTTCAGTGTATCTGGTTTTATGTGGAGGTCTTTGATCCACTTGGACTTGAGCTTTGTACAAGGAGATAGGAATGGATTGATTTGCATTCTTCTACAAGCTAACCGATAGTTGAGCCAGCACCATTTGTTGAAAATGCTGTCTTTTTTCCACTGGATGGTTTTAGCTCCTTTGTCAAAGTACTACCAGGGAACCCAGCTATACCACTCCTGGGCATATACCCAGAAGATGCTCCAACATATAATAAGGACACATGCACCACTATGTTCATAGCAGCCTTATTTATAATAGCCAGAAACTGGAAACAACCCAGATGTCCTTCAACAGAGGAATAGATACAGAAAATGTGGTACATTTACACAATGGAATACTACTCAGCTATTATTAACAATGAATTCATGAAATTCTTAGGGAAATGGATGGATCCGGGGAATATCATCATCAGTGACGTAATCTAATCATAAAAGAACATACATGTTATGCACTCTCTGATAAGTGGATATTAGCCAAGAAGCTCGGCATACCCAAAATCTACTCCACAAACCACAAGAAACTCAAGAAAAAGGAAGACCGAAGTGTGGCTACTTCATTCCTTCTTTAAAAGGGGGACAAAATACCCATGGAAGGATTTGCAGAGACAAACTATGGAGCAGAGACTGAAGGAAGGGCAATCTAGAGACTGCTCCACCTGGGAATCCTTCTCACATTCAGTCATCAAATCTAGACACTGTTGTGGATGTCAGCAAGTGCTGGCTGACAGGAGCCTGATATAGTCGTCTCCTGAGAGGCTCTGACAGTGCCCAACTAATACAGAAGTAGAGGCTCACAGCCATCCATTGGACTGAGCACAGGGTCTCCAATGAAGTAGCTAGAGAAAGGATCCAAGAAGCTGAAGGGTTTGCAGCTCCTTAGGAGGAACAACAATATGAACTAACTAGTACCCTCAGAGCTCCCAGGGACTAAACCACCATCCAAAGAGTACACATGGTGGGACTCATGGCTCCAGCAGCATATGTATAGCAGAGGATGGCCTAATAAGCCATCAATGGGAGGAGAGGCCCTTGGCCCTGTGAAGGTTCTATGTCCCAGTGTAGCGGAACACCAGGACCAGAAAGCAGGAGAGGGTGGGGTGGTAACCAGGGGGAGGGGGGAAAGAACAGAGTTTTTTTGTTGTTGGTTTTTCTTTTTCTTTTTTTCAGAGGAGAAACTGGGAAAGGAGATATCATATGACATGTAAATAAAGAAAATATCTAATAAAAAATGGAGTAGAGAGCTAAACAGAGAATTCACAACAGAGGAATGTCAAATGGCTGAGAAGCAGTTAAAGAAATGTTCAATGTCCTTAGTCATCATGGAAAGGCAATCAAAAAGACCCTGAGATTCCACCTCACACCAATCAGAATTTCTAAGATCAAAAACTCAGGCAGAGGAAGAACACTCCTCCATTGCTGGCTGGACTGCAAACTTGTACAAGAACTATGCACATCAATCTAGCCTCTTCTCAGAAAACTGGAGTAATATTTGGTGCCTGCTCGAGTTTGTACCAATTCCTTTTTGTATCTATGTAATGGCCAATGAGCATGGCATTTTGTGGGATGTCAAAGAGTGATAGGTCATATGCTTCTGATTCCTGTGCCTACGCTGTGGTAATTTTTCTCATTGTGTTGTCCAGGCCTGGGACGAGGGCGTTTGTTTTGTCTTATTGTATCTTGTTTTGTCTTCTTTGGTTCGGTCTCTTGGAGGCCTGATCTCTACTGAAGAGAAACAGAGCAGGGATGGAACTGGGAATGAGGGGAGGTTAGGGACACTGAGAGGCCTAGAGGGTATAAAGACTGGTCAGGATGTATCTTATGAGAGAAGAATTTAGTTTCATATTCAAAGAAAATTAAATTCTCAGCTATCTTTGTTACCATATTAGAGCCAACTTGAACTTTGTAGTGAATGTGTTTTGAATCCATTATGAAGAGTATAATAGTTGTTTAACTGAAAACAGACTTATGACTGTGGAGTAAAGTTTAACAGATTCGGGAAAAGTTGTGAACTTGAAATGATGGTCGGAGTTATGCAATACTTTCCAGTGGCTAAAAATTAGCCAACATATCAGGGAAAGAAAAAAAAAAAAAGCAAGCTTCCAAGTTTGTGTCTTTCTTGCCTTTTTGTTAATTTAATGTTCTCCCTGTGGCCAAAGGGCTAATGAAGCTTCAAAAGTCCCAGACCATAACTTATGCAGAAGATGCTGGGTCATTAAACTAAAGGTCTCGGATCAGTATCTTCTCTAACAAGCATAAAGGTGACCCCGACCCATATTGTCACTCAGGGAATAGATCCTTGACTCCCAGTAACAGAGCTGTAATAGAGTCCACACAGGGGCATCAATGAGACCAAAAGCTTTGGGTGATCTTTAAAACGTCCTTTGGAAATTGAGATTTAAAAAAAAAAATTAGGGAAGAAAAATCAGGATTTTGGATGAATAGTAAATTAGACATTCATTTAATTTCACAGGAAGGTACACACAAATATTAGAAATAGAAAAAAAATCTTTTCTCAGAGGAAAAAACACAAGCCAAGATATGCCAATTATGCATTGTGTCTTAATTTCTGATTCACCTGTTTCAAAATTCTTTAGTAATTTAGATGAATATTGATATAAATGATACAAAGTTGCTGGAACATCCTAATAAAAAGTGTTAATGCAAATACGGAAGTATATGTAAACAGAAAGTGGTATTTAAAAATGAAATAAACCAAAACTATATTTTAAGTGATACTCCAATATACTGAAATTTCTCTTAGTAGTAGCATTTGTGTGGAATAAAATAATTAATGCTCTCTAACCCTTCCCCGCAATCAGAGAGCTGGCCTCCAGGGCATGCTCCAACCCAGGGACTCAGGTGAGATCTCCATTTTCTTTTATTTTTATTAGATATTTTCTTTATTTATATATAAATTCCTCCTTTCACAGTTTCCCCTCCAAAAAACAAAGAAACAAACAAAAACAAACCCCTGTTGCCTGCCCCCTCCCCACCCAGTGGGGAGTAAGCAGGGCCAGTAAGCAGGAGAGTGTGGGATAGTAAGCAGGGAGTGGGGGGGAGAGAACAACGGTTTGTTTTTGTTTGTTTTATTTTATTTTATTTTGGTGAGGAACCTGGGAAAGGAGATATTGTTTTACATGTAAATAAAGAAAACATCTAATAAAAAAAATTTCATGACTGGAGAATACTGATACATGTGTAAATGTATTCTTCTTTCTTAAGAAGAGCATGTTGACTAAACTGCTGAGCATTGAAACTTCAGTAATGGAATGATGGACTGGATTCTAGTTAGAAAATTGGGTATGTGTTCAAGAGAAGGACCAAACAACCCTTACAGGGCCCAAGGGCATGCCTTTGCTTCAGAGCTGTGGAAGGAATATTTTCTGGTCTGTGGATATTAGTGAAATGTTATTAATTATGTATAAAATATGAGAAAATTAAAGAGGAAGTTTTACACAATGACCAGAAGTCAATAGTATGAATCATATCTTATTTCTTGAAAAAATAATCACTCAGGCTTTGGAAATAGTGATAACCACATCCTCCTGTGGCATTGCTGTCCTAACACCTTTACCTTTAACACTTGGACTATTTACTGCCAATATTTTTCTAATAAACACATAGAAGCATTTAGTAATTAAATGTATTTTAAGATTTGGGCCCAGCAGTGGTGGCACATATCTTTAATCCCAGCACTTGGAAGGAAGGGGCAGGCAGATTTCTGAGTTCAAGGCCAGCCTGGTCTACAGAGAGTTCCAGGACATACAGTGCTACACAGAGAAACCTATCTCTTAAAAAAAAATGTTTTTTTTCCTAGATTCTCTTCCTTGGTCAGTACTTCCCACCATTACCACACTTCAAACACACTATCACAAATCTCTAAGGTAACTGTAAAGTATTATACCACAGTAGGGTATGTGAGCAGAAGCTAACACAAAGTTGTAGATGTAGACTATTTACAATCAACAGTTGTTTTTATTTGTCATAATGGCTATAGGCAATGTCATATATTTAATTAATTTGATACAGGTTTTGTCCTCTGAGTTGATAAATATACACTTAATTTGGAGATTAGTCACAGGTTTCCAGAGAAAAAGAACCTACTTTAGATAAATATTTATTCCAGGGAAAAGTTGTGTAGTCTTAATTATTAGGTTTCAATATTATAAGTAGAAACCTTTACAAGGATTCTTGTATACCTTCATCAAGACATAACAATTACTTTTGCTTTCCCCAATTTATTCTACATCTTCATCTTTCTCTGACTCTTCAACATATGCACATATACTATGGTACTATATATATATATCTTTTTTATCAATAATCAATAATCAAAACCAGTGCCTGTTCCCATCCTCTCTCTTCCCTTCCTTATCTCTCCCCTCCCCCAACTCTTGATTTTTATCAGCTCTAAGAGTTGAACCCAAGGTCTAAGGCATGCAAAGAGAATGATGTGTAACTCAGATACAGCCACGGCCCTTGCTGTTTTGAGAAAAGACCTTCTTATGCATCTGGTCTTAGGATTGTCTACAATCGTCTTCTTCAACCTAGGACACATTCAGGCTCTTAAACGTGAATAACTATCACACGTGACATTAGTAGCTCACATATCTATCTTTACAGCTATCTATTTTTATCTTTTGTTCTTCATTAGGTTGTCCCTTGAAAATTTTAAAATATTGGCATTTGTCATAAACTCGCAAAAAATTGCTGAATACAGATTTTTTTTCATGTTTACTCTGTTGGGTCTTTGTTTTCTTTTAGCATAATTTTTATTTATGTTTATTTTATGATCCATCCTCTGTTGACTTTTGTATGATGCAACAGATATATAAAGTCACACCCAAATATATATTTATCTGAATATTCATTTACAGCTTTTCCATTCATTTTATTAGCTGGTGGTGTTAACAAAAATAATTAAACTTATTCTCTGTTGGTGAATTATTTGTGCCTTTTAAAGTGAGCTCTGTATTTTAGTAGGTAATGGCTTTACCTTTATTTAGATTTACAGTAGTATAAAAATTCCCCTAATGTATACACAAACTTCAAGCTTCCTTTAGCTATTTTATGCCATTTTACATTTATATGTAGATTTCATAATCATTTCTTCATTGGTCATAAGATGACATCATTGACTTTAATATGCACAATCTTCAATCTTTTGGCAATCTAACTTGCTATATAATCCTCAAGAGACAAAACTAAAACTTATTTTTTGACAAAGCTTCAAAAAATTTCTTCCCATTAACTTTTATCTTAACTTTTTCTGACTAAAAGTAGTTGTTTTCATCCAGTATGTACTGTGACTCTCTAAATCCTGTGGTGCTCATTGTTTTACTCATCTTTGTTTTCCTCATGGTAATTTCACTATTCTCTTTGGGTATCCTGCTTTGAGATTGTTCATCTAGTTTATTGTTTGGCTGTTTTGTTTTCATTAAATTTAGGACTCTTTGTCTATTCTCCAAATGTTTTATGCCTCTTTCAACATTCTTAACTACACATGTGGCTAAGTGTCTCCCATGGTCCCACTTGCTCATGAGTTTGTTTTTTTAAGAACATCATTACTTTTCTTTATTACTGAAATAATTATGTTGTGGTTTATTAATAAATGAGAGCAAAGTGATAGTGAGCAGTATTTCAAAAGCTGAGCAAAGACAGCATTAACAGGACTATATACATTGGAGGAAAAAAAAGGGGTGGGGGCAGTGGCTTGGAAAAGCCAGACAAAACCAAAACTAAAACCAATCAAACAAAACCAAACAAAAAACTAGGACTAAACACATGGCCTTTCATTCTTCAAGATCAAAGATTTTGGGTATGATCATATAAAGATGAAGAATCAAGTTTTGCAACCTAAAAATATTTACTTCTTAAAACTATATTAATACTTTAGTCAACTATACAAAAAAGATGAAAGAGGGCCAGCAGGAAGCCTGCCACAAGCATGTACTTTATAGAACTGCATATCAGTCAGGCCAGATCCGGGAGAGGGAATTCCCAGCATGACCTCATTCATCTGTGAGGACACAGAGCAATCCTTGTTTGGACATACATCATCTTCTCCTGCGTGAGCGGGTCTTCACCCCTTGATGGCTTCCTTCTATACGTGTGCATGTCTACTTGTTCTGCTTCTCAGAGCAGACATTTACCTTCCACATCCACCAGCCATTTGAGGATGGCTTGGACCACGAAAGTGACTGATCCGACCCATTCTTCGTGGCGGACTTCCTGCTGGCCCTCTTCCATCATTGTATCTGGAATCAAAGGCGCTCCTGTAGCCTCTTCTTTTCTTCCTATCTTGCTGAAGCAGAGTTTTGAAAAAGAAAACCATGAATTCTGCTATTCCCCAGAAGAAATCTGTTATGAAAGACTATCTCCATGGGGACAGATTCCGGCTGCCCAATGCTTGATCATTCATGATGTAAACCATCTTCCCTCTGTTGCCTGCTTCCTAGTGACAGAGAAGACCCAGACCCCCTGTTGTTGACGTCAAGAACATCTTTTCTTTTTATCCTTTGTTAGGATAATGCCAAAGCGTTTGTACTTAAACACACTTACTCTTAGCATCTCTCTCCCAAAGCATCCTGTACACATTCATTTAGCTTTGATTTTCAGAATTCCCACATGTGTCTCTCTACAGATAGGTCAACAGTGCCACAAGTGTCCTCTCCACGTGACAAGTGCTTCAAGTCTTCCAGCATACCCAGCAGTCTGTGCACCCATCAGATGTATGGTGACTGAATTCTAAGTTACTTCCCTTTAACATTTAATCCTCCTTCCTATAATTGTCCCCATAGAAAATTATTATTTTAACTTTAGATTGAACATTGTGGATTATATAAAAGGCATTGGTGTTACCCTCTTGGGCTTCTCGAAGAAGTTTTACTTCTCATAGTTAACTTGGCTCTGGTGATGTGGCGGATTGTGTGATGAGCTCATCAGGACCTTCATTCTTCATCTTCCTCTCGACTGCCATGGTATCTAACGGTATCTGGAAACTCGCTACCTTAACTACCATAGAGCCATCCACGGGAATGAGAAGTCCTGTGCTTTCTTCACTCTAGGTTTTCCTTCTGGATTTCTTGAACACTGACAAGCCTATCTTCAAAGTAGACTTCATGATCTGGATCCTGAAGCCACAGTATGAGATATTTTTTCTTAAATTCTAGTTACCTGGAGTTCTGGAGTTTGGACAATGCCTTTTGCCAAAGTCACATGAATAAAGACCTCATCACCTACCCTTCTCTGCTTATGAACAAATTTTTTGTGCTCTTTTTGTTTTTGTTTTGTTTTGTTTTGCTTTTTGAGTTTATAATTCTTAATTCCAACTCTGCTGCTATTATTGGAACTGGAAAAGAGTGCTTTTGTTTATTTTATTCCAGTTGTCATGAGTGTTATGTTTCAAATATTTTCAATCTATAAATCTGACAGCTTATCTTCTGACTCCGCCAGGAATAGCTCAATGCTCTTCCCTATACACACAAATGTGTTTAGACACCACCAACAAAGGCTACATTTAATCCTAAAAGCAGCTTTGCAGACAGGCATGTTTATCTTATTTTACACAGAATGGGGGAAGACTGAGAACCTGCTGCTTGGAAAAGTTCAAAGGTTGTGAAAGGAGTTAAAGAGTAACATTAGCCACATCTTCCATTGTGATATAGTTCTCCCTGCTCTCAAATCTGTGAATGTTAGCAACACTAATGAGTATATTCAAAAAAAAACATCACAATTTAATGATTAAAATCACAGGCTTCCAAGTATGACATTGTTTGTTGTCATGGAGCCTCCATATGTAACTAATCAATTCTACAAAAGCAAATGACATAGAAAATTGCCATGAGAATTAAGTGTGTTCTCTCAGCCATATGTCTGATCCATAGAGAAAGTGGTCAGCATGAAATTTTGCAATAACCATTGAATAAGTTTTATTATAATATTATATAAAAATTTAATCTCCTTCAAAAAATAAGAAAAATGTTTTGTGATATGTATAAAGCAATCTATCATAACTGGGAAAACCATTGTTGTGCTATGAAACAGAAATAGAAATAGGCATTTGTTGGAGATATAAACTAAAAACTGAGTCAGGCATTTTGATTATATTTTATTTCCCCAATTCTACAGAGTAAATAACTAACTCTATCTTTTCAGATGAAGACAATGAGTCAGGCATAAAATACTTAAAGAGAAGTTACCCAACATCAAAAAGCAAGAATTTCTCAGGCAGCATGAGAACCTTAGTTCATATAGCACATTTCACTTCTCTATGGAGCAAAGATGGGTTCCTGTTACTCTATGGTCAGTACAGAGTCGATGCAAATTCTAATTATCTGACTAATTATCTAACATTATCTGACATTTCAACACATTTCAGAGTTTCCTCCTCAGTTTCGTATCCCCCCACCTCTGCAGTATGGTATTCTAATTTCCTCCTTCAAATATAATGCCAACATAATCTGATTATAATCTGATCTTTCTGTCATTGTTTTTATCTATTTTTTTCACCTTTACTGGATTGGCTCCTAAACTTATTATTATTATGTTCAAGTCTTTTATGTTGAACATAAACACATACTTGTACTGCTTTAGGCAATGGAAGAGTGAATTAGACTAATATAGTCTTGTCTCATTTTAATGGTTTTAATTGTCTTAGTAAATCATACATGATCACTTACTGCTTTACCTAGTGAATGCATTCCATATAAGCCAGTAACATGGTCTCTGTTAGAACACTTTGCAGAACAAACAACCCCAATAATATTGATATTTGAAAGTGGTTCAATCGTTATAAAAATGTATTCAGTACTACAAATATCAGATATTATATATAATATTCAAAGCATTAGGTCTAGGCATACTGAAGGACTAGTGAATTGGAACAGTAGTCACATAAGTGGGTGGATATATCCCAGCATAAAATGACAATGGGTTATGAATGAGAACAACATTAGATTTAAGTCAACAGTACTCAAAAGTGCTTTTTCTTACCAGAAATTGGCCTGTTGAATTTATACTACTTGATAGAGATAGTCATATTTTTTTATTATTAAATTTATTTATCTACATTCCAAAAGTTTTCCCCATCCTGGTCCTCCCTCCTTGAGTCCTTCATCACATCACCCTAACCCCATCCCTGAGAAGGTGCTCCCTATCTGTCCGCCCACCCCCACCTGCCTGTCCACCCCAACCTCTTTCCTGGGGCATCAAGTTTTCACAAAATTAAGCCCGTTCTCTCCCACTGAGACCATACAAGGCAGTCCTCTGCTACACATTGATACCTTTACTTCTTCCTTTCCAGTTTGTATCCCCTTGTTCTCCGTTTGTTGTCTTATTGCTCTAGCTAGAGCTTCATGCATTATATCGAACAGATGGGGAGAGAGTGAGCAACATTTTCTTGTTCCTGACTTTATTGCGATTGCTTCAAGTTTCTCTCCATTTAATTTCATAGTGGGAGTTGGTTTGCTGCATACCGCTTTTATTATGTTTAGGTATGGGACTTGAATTACTGATTATTCCAAGACATTTAACATGAACGTGTGTTAGATTTTGTCAAAGTCTTTTTCAGCATCTAATGAGATGATCATGTGAATTTTTTTCTTTGAGTTGGTTTATATAGTAGATTAAATTCATGGAGTTGTATATATTGAACCATCCCTGCACTCCTAGAATAAAGTTTACTTGGTCATGGTGAATAATGATTTTGATTGTTCTTGGATTAAGTTTGTGAGAACTTTTTGAGTATTTTTGCATCTATAGTCATAAGTAAAAATGGTCTGAAGTTCTCTTTCTTTGTTGAATCTTTGTGTAGGAATTAGAGTAACTGTGGCTTCATGGAATAAATTAAGTAGTATTCTCTGTGCTTCTATTTTGTTAAATAGTTTAAGGCATATTGGAATTAGCTCTTCTTTGAAGGTCTGGTAGAATTCTGCACTAAAATCATCTGACCCTGGGCTCTTTTTGGTTGGAAGGTTTTTAGGGACTGTTTCTATTTCCTTAGGGGTTATGAGTCTGTTTAGATGATTTACCTGCTCTTGATTTAACTTTGATATGTGGTATCTGTCTAGAAAATCACCTATTTCATCTAGAATTTCCAGTTTTGTTGAGTAGAGACTTTTGTACAAAGAGCTAATGATCTTTTGAATTTTCTCAGTTTCTACTGTTTTGACTCCCTTTTTACTTCTGATTTTGTTAATTTGGATACTGTTTATATGTCCTTTAGTTAGTTTGTGTAAAGGTTTATAAGTCTTGTTGATTTTCTCACAGAAATAGTTCTTTATTTTGTTGACTCTTTAAATTGTTCTCTTTCTTTCTAACTTGTTGATTTCAGCTCTAAGTTTGATTGTTCCCTACTATCTACTCCTCTCAGATGTGCTTGCTTCTTTCTGATCTAGAGCTTTCAGGTGTGCTGTTAATCTGCTAGTATAGATCTGTCCAATTTTTTATGAGGCCACTTAGTGCTATGAATTTTCCTCCTAGAACTGATTTCATTGTGTCCCATAAGTTTGGGTATGCTGTGTCTTCATTTTCATGGGATTCTAGAAAGTCATTAATTTCTTTTTTGCTTCCCTAACAAAGTTGTTATTTAGAAGAGTTGTTTAGTTTCCATGAGTATGTGAATTTTTATTGTGGTTGTTGTTATTGAAGTTCAGCCTTAATCTGTGGTGATCTAATAGGATGCATGGGATTATTTCAATCATCTTTTATCCTGATATTGACACTTGTTTTATGACCAATTATATCATCAAGTTTGGAGAAGGAACCATGAGGTGCTGAGAAGAAGGTATATTTTTTTGTTTGTTTGTTTTAAGATGAAATGTTCTGTAGATGTCTGTTAAATTCATTGGTTCATAATGTCAATTAATTTCATGGTGTCTCTGTTTAGTTTCCATTTCAAATGACCTGTCCATTGGTAAGTTGTTGCAGTCTCCCTCTGTTATTGTGTAAGGTTCAATGAGTGTTTTGAGCTTTAGTAAAGTTTCTCTTATGATTGTTGGGTCCTTGAATTTGAGGCATAGATGTTCAGAATTGAGAGTTCATCTTGGTGGATCTTTTCTTTGAGGAGTAGGAAGTGTCCTTCCCCATCTCCTTTCAAAATTTTTGTTTAAAAAAAGTCTATTTTATTGGATATTAGAATGGCTACTCCAGCTTGTTTCTTGGGATTATTTCCTTAAAAAAATTTTTTTCCAGTCTTTTACTCTGATCTGGTACTGTCTGGCATTGTCACTGAGGTGTGTTTCTTGTATGGAACAAAATGCTGGATCCTACTTGCATATCAGTCCGTTAGCCTATATGTCTTTTTATTGGGGAAATAAGTCCATCGATGTGGAGAGATATTAAGTACCAATGATTGTTGTTTCCTGGTATTTTTGTTGTTGAAGGTGTTGCTGTGTATGTGTGTGTGTGTTTCTTTTTGTTTGGGTTTGTTATGAGATGATCAATTTCTTGTGCTTTCTTGGGTATAGAGAACTTATGTTGGAGTTTTCCTTCTAGTATCCTCTGTAGGGCTGGAATGGTAGATAGAGATTATTTAAATTTGGTTTTGTCACGGAATATCTTGGTTTCTCTATGAGGATTGAAAGTTTTGCTGTATATAGTAACCTTGGCTGGTATTTGTGTTCTCTTAGGGTCTGCATGACATCTGTTCAGGATCTTCTGGCTTTTAGAGTCTCTGTAGAGAAGCCTGGTATAATCCTGATAGTTCTGCCTTTATATGTTACTTGGCCTTTTTCCCTTACTGATTTTAATTTTATTTCTTTGTTCTGTTCATTTAATGTTTTGATTAATATTTGACAGGGGGAATTTCTTTTCTCGTCTGATCTGTTTCCTGTTCCATAGGCTTCCTGTACATTTATGACCATCTTTTGCTTTGGGTTAGAGAAGTTTTCTTCTATGATTTTTTAAAGATATTTTCTTACCCTTTAAGCTGGGAATCTTTACTCTCTTGTATTCCTATTATTCTTAGTTTTGCTCTTTTCATTGTGCCCTGGATTTCCTGGATTTTTTAGTTTAGGAGTTTTTTACATTTTGTATTTTCTTTGACTGTTGTGTCAATATCTTCTATGGAATCTTTTATTCCAGAAATTCTCTCTTCTATCTCGTGTATTCTGTTGGTTATCCTTGCATCTGTAACTCCTGATCTTTTTCCTAGGTTTTCCATCTCCAGGGTTGCCTCCATTTGTGATTTCTTTATTGTTTTTATTTCCTTTTTTAAATCTTGGACTGCTTTGTTCAATTCCTTCAACTGTTTCATTGTGTTTTGCTGTATGTTTTTTAGGTCTTCTACCAGTTTGCCTGTGTTTTCTTGTATTTCTTTAAGTGAATTATTTATATCATCCTTAAAGGCCTCTATTATCTTCAAAAGATGAGAATTTAGGCCACTTTCATCCTTTTCAGGAGTGTTAGGTTATTCAGGCCTTGCTGTGGTGAGAGAATGGGATTCTGTTGGGGCCAAAATATTTTGCCTTCTGTTGCTAATGCTCTTTCACTTGCCTCTTGCCATCTGGTTATCTCTCCTGTTAACTGGTCTAGGTGTCTCTGTATGGAGCCTGTCTCCTTGGAGGCAAGTAGAGCTCTGTGACCTGGATTAGAGCAGGCCTCTTGGAGGCAGGCAGTATTGACTCTGGTGGGGATGAGGGGCTTCTGTGTCCCTGGTTAGGGCAGAGTTCCCGAGACCTGGTTATGACAGACCTCCTGGGAGACAGGCAGGCTGTACTGTATCGTTGAGGAGCCAGCATGCCAATCTTCCCATGCAGAAGTGCAGAACAGAATGAAAATGGACATGATGCAGATGGGAGAAGTACCACATCCACTGGGCTCCATGTTATTTGCACTACTGTCTCAAATGTCATCCTGGTTATGTCATATCCTCTGGGATACAGGCAGGCTGTAAGATGTGGGGGAGGAACAGGCACCCCAATAAGTCCTAGCAGAGGTGCAGACAGGAAGGGCAAGTTATAATTTTTAAGAGATTGATAAAACAGTGCCTATAACAATGAACATTTAAAGTTAAAAAATACAGATATAAAAACTGACAAATCACTGGGCAGAAAAGAAACTGGTTCAGATATGCACTCTGCCTTAAGCAGTTAATATATATTGGTGGATATTATGTAAGGATTCTGAATTGTAATAGTGTATCCATTTGCTCTTGTGAGTTCTGTGGCAATGGTGCTGTAGGATATAATAGGGCATAAGAGATCTATTGTGCCAAGTCCACATGTGAAAAGCATCAAGAGACAAAATCACACACTTTCTTAAGAATATGACTTACTTTCATATTCATAACTAGACTATGGTAAATGGAGCTACAGATCTGTGGAGTTTCTGCATGATAGATAGATTATTTTTCATGTATCCATACAACATATAAAGCTTCCAGCTAGGTACACTGAAATGAGAGAGTAAGAGATGTTTCCATAGATCTCATTTTTATCACAGTTACACAAGGTAAAACCTGATCATCAAGGGCTGTGTCTTCTACACAGTCTGAGGATTCATGTTCCTCCTTGGTTTTCAACCTTAAATTACCAAAGTACTGACCTGAATCTTTCTATTGTTTCGTAGATGTTGGAACCTAAATATTTAAGACATTTAATTTGGATTTAAATAGATAATTCTGAAATGCTTGCATTTAGTCTAGACATCACTGAAGCTCTGTAAGCAAATGGTGTAAATTAACTTAAAAAGAATCTTTGGCATAATAAATTGGCTCTAATTTAAAACTTAAAAAAAAATAATTGTTATATTGCCAGTTGAGCAAATCGATCCATTCCTATCTCCTTGTACAAAGCTCAAGCCCAAGTGGATCAGGGACCTCCACATCAAAGCAGATACACAAAAACTAATGGAAAAGAAAGTGGGGAAAAGCCTCATAGGCACAGGGGAAATTTTCCTGAACAATACACCAATAGCTTCTGCTCTAAGATCAAGAATTGACAAATGGGACCTCATAAACTTGCAAAGCTTCTGTAAGGCAAAAGACACTGTCAATAGGACAAAAGGGCAACCAACAAATTGGGAAAAGATCTTTACCAATCCTATATCTGATAGAGGGCTAATATCCAATGTATACAAAGAACTCAAGAAGTTAGACTCCAGAGAACCAAATAACCCTATGAAATAATGGGGTACAGAGCTAAACAAAGAATTCTCAACTGAGGAATTCCAAATGGCTGAGAAGCACCTAAAGAAATGTTCAACTTCCTTAGTCATCAGGGAAATGCAAATCAAAACAACCCTGAGATTCCACCTCACACCAGTCAGAATGGCTAGAATAAAAAGCTCAGGTGACAGCAGATGCTGGAGAGGTTGTAGAGAAAGAGGAACATTACTTCATTGCTGGTGGGATTGCAAACTGGTACAACCACTCTGGAAATCAGTTTGGCAGTTCCTCCGGAAAGTGGACATAGTTCTGCTGGAGGACCCAGCTATACCACTCCTGGGCATGTACCCACAAGATACTGCAACATGTAATAAGGACACATGCTCCACCATGTTCATAGCAGCCTTATTTATAATAGCCAGAACCTGGAAACAACCCAGATGTCTCTCAGACATCTCACAGAGGAGTGGATACAGAAATTGTGGTACATCTACACAATGGAGTACTACTCAGCTATTAAAAACAATAAATATATGAAATTCTTAGGTAAATGGATGGATCTGGAAAATATCATCCTGAGTGAGGTAACCCAATCACAAAAGAACAAACATGGCATGCACTCTCTGATAAGTGGTTACTAGCCCAGAAGCTTGTAATACAGGAAGAACAACCCACAAACCACAAGGAACTCAAGAAGAAGGAAGACCAAAAGGTGGAC
>NW_022196915.1:100301452-100340713 GCF_008632895.1 Mastomys coucha | reverse complement strand
GCCCTGTGAAGGTTCTGTGCCCCAGTGTAGGGGAATGCCAGGGCCAATAATTGGGAGAGGGAGGGGTGGCAAGCAAGGAGAAGGGGGAGGCAACAGGGGTTTGTTCTTGTTGGTTTTTCTTTTTTCTTGGAGGGGAAACTGGGAAAGAAGAAATCATATGACATGTAAATAAAGACAATATCTAATAAAAAATTCAAAAAAATTTTTATAAATAAAAGAGAGCTACCTAGCCTTGAATTCATAATTTAAGTAATTTTTGGCTGAAAGTAGAACCATTCTAATTTTGAAGTAATTGTAATGTTTTTCATGCAGCAATTAAACTTTCCTTTTGTAATGACTACTCTTTGAAAGGAACCCCCATAATATTCTGAATAATTAAGATCATAATAGTATTTTCAATAACTAGAACTATTTTTAAACTGTGAGAAAAGGCTAATAATGGAGTAAATTATACATTTTTTTGGGTTCTGAGGATATTTGTGTGACACATGAGAACATGAAATTAACAAAATAGCAAACTATAGCATAAGAAAAGACACTTCAAAATTTGAATAAATGGGGATTGGCACATCATAATGCCATTACCAACCAAAATATTTAAGCATTAAAAAACAGAAGGTTGGATAGATGATAAATGAGAAGACAATCAGGAGGTAGCAAATGAAAAGTAATATTGATAAAAAAGTAGACTATAAATTAAAAGAAGATATAATTGCATGTTTGCAAAGTGTTAAAAACTAATTTCAACCTGATAGACTCTAGAGGCAAGTCTACCTTAGGTAGTCTTGAGAAGCAAACCTCTGAGCATGTCTGTGAGCACATGAGTCACTTAATTGAGGTGGGAACACTCACCCTAAGTGTCCTCCGTGTTCTGGAATAAAGAATAGGGAGAAAGCAAGATATCCTGCCACACCCATCATACTCTTACAGACTGCAGCTATCTTAAGTGATATGAATACTGTATTTTAGTTTTGGTTGCTCTGTGCAACTTCCCTAATTTAGACATTAAGTATTCCCCCCAAAGGTCACATGTTAAAATGTTGACTCTCAGAATGATAATGCAGGGAGGTGGAGGGTCCTAGGCCAAGGAAGCTTGTAGGAAGTTCTTAGCTCTGTGCCGCTGTGCCTTTGAAGGAGACTGTGGCTTCTGGTCTCTTTTACTTATTTTGCCTCATATCCCTGAGGTAGGAAATCTAATTTCACCACATCTTCTACCACGATGCTTTATCACAGCCCAGAGCCAATAAAGGAAGCTATCATAGACTGGATTCTTTAAAACTCTGAGTCAAATAATATCTCTATGCTAATGATCTCAGTTGACTTGCTATAATAAAGAAAAGATAACTAAAATACCGGTAAAACAAACAAACAAAAACCAAGAATAAATGGCTTTTTTACATAAAAGCTTAATTTAAATAATTTGAGAAACAAAACATTTACATGAAAATCTTTGATCAACTTTATGTGATAATTATTACAATATTTTAATCATCTGAGCTATAAAGTGTCATTGTTCATGAATAGGTAGGAGCTATCAAACTCAGTGGTACTGGTTATTAACTCTGAAAGCTAATGCAGCATTTGATGAAAGTGGATGTGGTCTGGATGAGTATGGTTTGGATGCATAGGCCTTTAAACAGCACCAAAGGAACAACTCACAGTGGCTATGAGGAAAGATTTGCTATTTGCTTTAAGTATCCCTGCAGGAATTATCATTTAAAAAATAAAATAGCTTCCCTATGTAATACAGATTATTTAGTTAGAAGATGGTAATTTCTATGACACGGCTAGACAACTTATGAAGATATTTTACTTTTAACTTATTTCAACTTTTCTTTCTTTCCTCTCAAGCATTTTATTGTAAACAGACAGAATTGTTGAAAAACACATCAGGCAATACATGATTTTCTTCCAGAAATAGGTATCAGCTTCCAATATCGGTTTCCAGTTCCAAAGCAGAAGCACTATGGAAGATTTTGAAGCATGCACTTAACACTGAGCATGAGTGCCTGGGAAAGCTTCCACTTAGTTATTGCCTCTCTCCATCTGGTGCAAGCATGCCATCTACAGGTGCAAGGCACATTTCCACCCACCAAACAGGCTGCAAAGCAAATGCTGTAAGGAAAAAAAATTAAATGCTATTCTTATCTACTTCTTTGAATACTGTGACTTTGGCGAGAAGCGGGAAACAGAATTTCATGAGATACTGTGAGATTTTATGAAAATATCTTTTGCAATTTATTTACTTAACATTTAAATAGTTTATGTATTTGCCAAAAGACTGGCATTATACATTTGTGTTGGGAGGAAAATACAAAATAAAATAGCACATAAGTATATAGTGGAATATCCTATAAATGCAGCAAAGTAAAATTCAGAATTAATAACCATGAGATAATTCACAGTCTGAACTGTTATCTAAATTGTATGGAAGGGTTTTAAGACAAAACTTGTTGATAGTGTAGAATTGGGGAATGATATATCTTCAGCATATAGATTCTCAGCATCTTCCTCTCTTTAATTCTTATACCATCTCACGTAGGAAGGAAAGTTTCATCAGAAACCTACCTTGGATATTTTCCTAACCATTGCTGCACTGCTACCAAGCAGGACAGCAGAACTATAGAGATAAGGTCTCCAACCACAAGGCACGTCCCTTTCCATTTTATCAAAAGAGGGAATTGAGGGTGGGGAGAGAGATGTTCTGTAGCTTTAAGCATTGAGTTTTCTTAGACTCTTACTTTCCTCAGTGTCTACTTACAGGAAGTATCTTCTGTACAGATTAAGGACACATGCTCCACTATGTGTCCCATACCCACCTTATTTATAATAGCCAGAAACTGGAAAGAACCCAGATGTCCCTCCACAGAGGAATGGATACAGAAATTGTGGTACATCTACACAATGGAGTACTACTCAGCTATTAAAAACAATGAATTTATGAAATTCTTAGAGAAATGGATGGATCTGGAGAATATCATCCTGAGTGAGGTAACCCAATCACAAAAGAACATACATGGTATGCACACTCTCTGATAAGTGGATATTAGCCCACAAGATCAGAAACACACAAAGTACAATCCACAAACCACAAGAAACTCAAGAAGAAGGAAGACCAAAATGTGGATACTTCATTTCTTCTTAAAAGGGGGAACAAAATACCCATGGAAGGAGTTGCAGAGACAAACTATGGAGCAGAGACTGAAAGAGGGACAGTCCAGAGACTGCTCCACCTGGGAATCCTTCCCATATTCAATCATCAAATCCAGACACTATTGTGGATGCCAGCAAGTGCTGACTGACAGGAGCCTGATATAGCTGTCTCCTGAGAGGCTCTGACAGTGCCTGACTAATACAGAAATAGAGGCTCACAGCCATCCATTAGACTGAGCACATGGTCCCCAGTGAAGGAGCTAGAGAAAGGACCCAAGGAGCTGAAGGGTTTACAGCCTCTTAGGACAAACAATATGAACTAACTAGTACCCTCAGAGCTCCCAGGGACTAAGCCACCAACCAAAGTTTACACATGATAGGACTCATGGCTCCAGCAGCATATGTATAGCAGAGGATGGCCAAGTCGGTCATCAATGGGAGGAGAGGCCCTTGGCCCTGCAAAGGTTCTATGCCCCAGTGTAGGGGAATGTCAAGGCCAGGGAGTGGGAGAGAGTTGGTTGGTGAGCAGGGAGAGGGGGAAGGAACAGGGGTTTTTATTTTATTTTATTTTATTTTATTTTTATTTTTTTTCGGATGGGAAACTGGGAAAGGAGATATGTGACATGTAAATAAAGAAAATATCTAATAAAAAAAAAGAAAAGAAAAAATATCTTTTGTTACACACAAACTACTGAGTTCTGTTATGCTAGACAGCTTTTCCTTACAAAGACATACTGTGAATAAAAATTGTGATAAAATATGATACAGAAAACAGCTTGGTGATGTGAAGAAAGATATATGACTAAGTAAATAATTCCTCCTCCTTGATTTTAGTGCTGCAGATTTCATCCTTTATTATGTCAGACAGAATAGGCACAACAATGAATGACCCCAGTAGAGTATGGATTTTCCAGTTGTGAAGCCAAGGTCCTCACTCTTTCTGTGTGAAGTCTTCCATGGGAGTTTTGTCATACTAAAAGAAAGAAGCATGCCTTATAATTCTCTGACAGCCATTCATTGATATATTCATTCAGCAAATATATCCAATACCCACCCTGAGTGTCCAAAGCAAAGTTATACATAATAGAACAAAAGGAAGGCAATGCTTGCCCATGAAGATAATAGCAAAGGGTCCATGATGGGAGGCAGTGATGTCAATAGGCAAATTAAGTACACCCAACAAACCATTCTTAAGTATTTACTAAATGAAGTTGCTGTGACTGACCTAGGCTTCATTGATTTCTCCCTGGACTCTGAAGATGAAAAAATGCCCATTTTAAACAGTATTTAGGTAAGTAAGCCAACCCAGAAATGTGGAATGTGTTCTACCCTTTCTGTTTCTTGACACGATTATATAAGTATTCAACAAGTATATTATTATACATTAAAGAGAGTCACTGAAGTAGGGGAGAGATAAGAAAAAAGAACAAAAAAGCAAGGAAAGCTAAAGATTAGTCTGGAATTCTTGCTGAACTCAGGAAACATCTATCCAGAAGGGAACTGGGCTGATGTGGGACAAGACAAACATGAAAGGAGCCAAGTGTTGTTGTTGTTGTTGCTTGGGGGGATTTTGTGTTTGTTTTGTCTTTTGTTTTATTGGCTTTTCTCCTGGAAGAAGCAAGTAGGTCTCCTGAATGATTTGAAGGGGTTGCTTAGATCAAGACCAAGACTAATGGCCTTGGCAGGAGATGGATGCTACAGTAATTGCTTACTTAAGTATCATAGTGCATGGATTTCAACTATGTCAGCACTTCATGTGCTATTGGCCACTACATTGCCTACTGCATTACTCATACCAATGGTAGTGTGCACAAAAGTATGGAATTACAAATGTTAGGAGAACTCATTGGGTGGGATAAAGAACACAGAGAAGCGAATTAGATTGGAGTGTTCTCTCTTTTCTATATAGCAAGAGCAAGGCATGTTTGGTATGTGGGTCATCAACATCTTTAACAATGGCAGTATCCTGTATGATAATTTAATTGCATAATTATTTGCCTTATTTTTTTTAAAGGTAAAAAATCAGGTAATGACTAACTTGTTTTTATATCTTTCCATCCATCCTCAGCTTGATAGCAGATCTCTCCGTGTGACCTCTCTTTCTTCCCTGTCCTTACTCCCTGGGAACTTAAAAGGATCCTCTCCTAAGGCCTTCTTTTCTCAATAAAACCGATACAATAAAAAATAATGCAAAAAATGAAACATGGGAGTGAGTTCTTAGAGAAAATGAGTAAGATCAACAAACCTTTGGCCAAATTATCTAAAAGGCAGAATGAGGAGACCCAAGTTAGAAAAATTAGAGTCAAGAAGAAAGAAATAACAGTAGATGCTAAGATGCTGAGGGAATTCATAGACCCAGTAGGATATACTTTAAAACCCTATATAACACCAAAGTGGAACACCTGAAGGAAATGGAATTTTTTTCCTGATACATACCACTACAAAATTTAAACCTAGATATTATAAGCAATTTAAACAGACTTATAACTTCTAGTGAAATAAAAGCAGAAAAATACTCTTTCCCAATACAAAAGGGAAAGACAGAGAGACAGAAAGATCAGAGACAGAGGTGGTTTTAGTGTAGAATTACACCAGATTTTCAAAGAACAACCAATGCCAATACTCATCAAATTATTACAAGCACTAGAAACAGAAAATTCTTTCCCCACACTTTTTTTTACCCTGAGATGTAAATCATGTTAAATTCCCACAAAGAAAAAAAATTTCAGAACATTTTTTTCTCCTGAAGATAGATGAAAAACTTTTCATAAGACACACACAAGTCAATTTTTGGAACATGTCCAAAAGACCACCTACCACGATCAAATTGGCTTCAAAAAACCATATGGTCATCTCATTAGATGCAGAAAAGGCCTTTGACAAAATACATCACCTCTTTGTGGCAAAAGTCCTGGAGAGAAGAGAGATACAAAGGACATGCCTCAACAAAATAAAGGTAGTTTACAGTAAGCCCACAGCCTACATCACTGTAAATTGAAAGAAATACATAGCAATTTCACTAACATCAGGAATAAGACCAAGCTGTCAGCTTCCTCCATAGCTATACTATTTAGGACTTACAGTCTTAAATCAATAAGACAACTGAAGGAGACCAAGGGCATACACATAAGAAGGGAATACGTTAAAGAATTTATTTTGCTGCTGCCGATATGACAGCATACATAACTGCCTCTAAAATTTTCATCAGTAAACTCCAACAACTGCTAAACACTTTCAGCAAAGTAGTAAAATCAAAATTAAAACACAAAATTCAAGAGCCTTCATATATACAAATTATAAATGGACTTAGGATGAAATCAGGAATAATCTTCCAGAATAGCTTCAAAAATACAAAATATCTTGGGGTAGCACTAACCAAGCAACATAGAGATTTGTGCTATGAAAAAGATTAAGAGACTGAAGAAAGAAACTGATGAAGATATCAGTCCTGGATGTATGGTAGTACTGGAACAAGAGGATCAAACTGGGAAGCAGGGTGAGAGAGGGAGCATGGGGGAAGACAGCTAAAACTAAAGGCCATTTCACGAGTTGTATGAAACCTAATCTGGTAAAAGTCTCCTAAGATATATTCAGTTACAAATATGATCTAAATGGAATCAGCTAATAGTGAGGAAATGGAGCCACCACTGGACATCTCTCATCTCATAAGAAGACTCGTTGAGTTGTTAAGGAAAGGAGCCCCAACAACCCAGATTATTGGGAATGCCACTGATTGTTCTTCATAAACCGATGCTGATCTACTGGTGAGGCTAATATGTACAGAACTTACTTTATATGGAGAAGTCAAGCTGGAATATTCCTAGAGAACTCATTCTTACCAACTTGTATTTATGGAACTGGAAGGTACTCTGCACACAGCCAAAGGAGACAGGTAAAATCATGTGAGCTACAAAACCTTCAACCAACAATGGTGAGCTGCATGCGAGACTCTTCAGTGCAATAGCAGCACAAAGCTCGTGGCTCTAAACAACTACTATCTGACTGGATTTATTATCCACTCCATGAGATGGAACCCATCCTCAAATCTGCTCAGGTAGCCAAGAACGTGAGAGTAGATACCCAGGGAGCCAGGGAGAAACCAAATACTACTGTCCTGCTAAAGGAACCCAGCAACAAAATGACTCCTTACAACATTCTTCCATACCCATAGAGCTGTGTCTCACTCAGCAGTCCTCAGAGCAGCTTCCTTATATAGCAGATGGAAGAATACAGAGACCCACAGATGAGCAATGCAGAGTTAGAGACCTTGCAACACTTGGTCCTAAATGGAATGTCTCCATCAAATCTCTTCCTTCCTGGTTCAAGAACCCATGCAGAAGAGGAGGTGGAAAGATTGGAAAACTGGGAAGGAATGGAAATCACCAAGGAAGAAAAGCCATCTAAAAACAGGAAATGTGCATATGAATTCACAGACTGTGGCAGCAATCTCAGAGCCAGCAGAGTCTGTAAAAATAGTGTTGCCCCAGTGCTGAGAATCAACACGGACACAAGCCTAAATATCTCCCTAAACCAGAAGCTATCTCTAATTGATAACCACTCACAAGTGAAAATTTGGTTTTCTCCAATGGAGTCTCATCGGGAATGCAAAGCACTCTTAAGGCCAGGGCCTATTCCCAGCAGTAGACAGCCAACACAGAAAAACCCAATGCATTTGGGGATTTTTCTTTTATCTCTCAAATTTTTGGGCAGTTTTGTATATATTACATATATATAATATATATATTACATGTCATTTGTTTATATTTGTTTCTGGGTTTGTGGGGTTTTTATAGTTTCTGTTTGCTGATGAGTGTGTCTCTCTGCATCTCTATCTGTTTTTCGCACTTGTTCTGTGGCTCATTGTTTTTCTGGTTGTTTGGTTGTTTGGTTTTTGTTTGTTTGTTTGTTTTTTGTCCTATTCAGGTCTGTTTTATTTTATCTTGCCTTTTTATTTTTTTCTTTTCCATGTCTGTTTGCTTGCTAGTGAGAGAGTGAGAAAAGATGTGGATTTGGGTGGGTGGCTGTGATTATGATGTAAGAGGAACTTGGGGATGAAAACACATAATCAGAATGTATTGTTTAAAAAAATGCATTTTCAATTTGGGAAAAGAATACATTCTTGCAAATGAATGTATAAAGAAACTGGACACTAGGTATGTGAAGCCTTGAAATATGTCACAGTAAGAAATAATTGCACAAACACTATTAAAAATATTTACTCTTCAGAGCTTCAGAGTGAATAATAATACTTTGTAAGAATCCTGCACATTATGGAGTTATGGTACTTTGTTTCAGGCATACTATTTACAAACTAGATGAATATGAACTGCATATCTGCATACTGATCTCAAGCAACAAAGGGCAGCATGGGACATTTATGCAAACAAATGTATACAGTAGATTTTAAGAACACTTACAAGCACATCTCTAAGTTAATTAAAATTTTCAGTTGAGATAATCCACAAACACCTGGCTAAATATTGTCTTATTAACATTTTTACATGTATGGATAGTACTTAAATATGGAGGAGAAGGTTATTTTAAATGCTGACTTACTGAGATCTTTTACAAAGTTCTACTCTTATACTTACTGATTCTCTAAAGTATATAATTTATAATGCAAACTTTTTTTATACTTCCACTGGAAGTGCAGATTCTGGGAGAAATAAAATCAGTACTTGGCATCTTTTCAAAAATATCTTCTCTTACATCCAACACTTGGCAAACCTAATTGGTCCTCACCCAGCCCTGACCTACAAACCATACCAACCCATAACCTTCAAACTACATTATGGACAAGTCTGATTCTGATCCTCATGGCTCCTGCTCTGTAGAGAGCTACCCAGAGTCTGGCATTAGCCACGTGCTGAAATAACCTGGCTCTGCTCTGTGAATGTACTTAGCTTATGTGAGGTCTGGAGGCTCCTGCTGTCACTCTAGAGAAGCATTTACAATCTGTCAGCCTGAAGTATCAATGCCTCTGTACTGTACAACTTGCAGCCCAAATTTTGGCAGCTGGTGGAAAGCTAAGGAAAATTTCTAAGTTCCAAAGCTTCTCTCAGAGGTCCTGAGAAGGAAGAGTCCTCTCAGATGGACGCTAACAGGTGTGTCGGAGTGATCCAAGGGAAGGAAGGGGTGAGGGGTTGAGTTTCTTTGACCTATCAAAACAGTAATAAAAGCAAGCATGCAAATATATAAACTCCACTTTGTGAATATAAATATATTTTAATATTAAGTGAGTAACTAAAAGAACTGACCTCCATGAACTTAAAGGTCTCAAATTGTTTTGTTTTTGTGGGTCTACAGACTGTGTGTATGTGTGTGTGTGTTCATGTGTGTGTGTGTGTGTGTGTGTGTGTGTGTGTGTGTGTGTCAGCCCTTTGAGAGAGCTGCTTCAGTTTCTGGGAATTTAATAGCTGCAACATGCTTTGGCTTCGGCAGGTTTTAACAGAACCTATGTGGGGAACTGTAGGGTTCCCCTTAATTTGGTTTTTGTGTTTCTAATAGCCATTCAAAGTCTCAATATTTTACTGGTTATTAGTGATAGACTACTGGAAACTGGAGGAGAGAAATAAAAACAATACCTTTGACTTTTCAACCATTCTTTAATTTTGTTACTGAAGTTAATGTGACTTTGAGAATCATATCAGTGCCGGGTTACTGCGGGTAAGGATGCCCTGCTCTCTAACTGCTGCTGAGTAGCCCTTTAACGCTGGTACAGAATAGGAATGGCATACAACTGTGGAATACTGGATAAGAAATTTGCTCATTTTTCAAATGCATCAATTTGGAAGAAGTTTATTTTAAGTGGTCACCTACTTTATTATTTTTAACATTTTTAATTTATATAGACACACATCACTATTCCAGTCCTCTTTCATTCCCTCTAGCACTTCCTAGCTACCCTGCCTTCAAACCTTAGGGATAAACTTACTAAAAGACCTAATACAACAAGCAAATGGCAACAAGCACAGGAGCCTATGCTGGGATCAGCTCAGGAAATGGTGGATGTTAGTAGCAAATCTAATGTTGGTTACATCTTACCGATGAGCAAATCTCTCTGGGTCCTTCTTTCTAACTTTAGAAAACTGAAAGACTGTTAGCTTGTAACCAGATCACTGTAACAGTGTAAATTAGCAAAAAGGTTGAAACACTTTGTAAATATCTCAGGTCTCTATTCTTTGTCCTGTAATTTATAGCAGTGTTCTTTCATTCTGTAGTTTTAAAACCACACATTTTCTTGTTTTGTTTTTAATGAAAGGACGCATGACTACACAGAGGCTTGATGTCCAGTTCCAAGAAATAGGCCAGGAAGACTTAACCCACTTAAGACAGAAACCTTTAAGAAGCCATCTGGGCATCTGCACAGGCTAGTCTGAAGCCGCGCTCTCGGTAATCATGGTGGCAAACACGATTGTAAATACCTTCTTCATTCAAAGTGCACATCTCCCCACTTAAGCCTAAAGAGAGCTTCCCCGTGCTGCCTCTCCACTTTATTCAGAGTGTTTAAAATCTGCTTTTCGACCACACTCAGCAAACTGTGTGAGCATGAGAGCTGACTTTTTTACACTGCAGCTCCACCCCGTGGTTAGACTGGGAATGCACTCTGAGCTAAATGGGTTTCATGAAAATCGGAACGTCTGCTGTGATGGGTATAGCCTGGAACAGGAGAAGTTTCTCATCTCGATACACGGTCACATGTGAAACCAACGTTCTGGAACTTCTGACTTGAAAGGCCATGAATTATCATAGCCCAACATGAATGTGATACAAGTGATTTATTTTCATGCCAGGATTTGATCAAGGTTACTTTTAAAATTTATTTTTAGTACCTATTACTAAATATTTTGAAATTTCTCTCAAAAGTTATCCAAATAAGTCAGTTTACACTTATGTTATTAAGTTATAAATATGAAAAACAGCAACAGACAGATTCAGTAATTTTAGAATCTAGACTTTATATGTTCCTCCACTGATATCTATTCACTAATAATAAAAAATTATTATTTAATATAAAAAATTAAATAAACATAAGCCTAAATTACCATTTGATAATAGATTTTAGGAAACTAAAATTCTGAAAACACCTTACAGATAAATTAAATTTATGAAAAATCTTCAAATAGATGACTTTAAAGAATTTCCAGAAATGTTATTGATTTCTAAATTTAATAAAGATAGACATTATCAGGGGGGTGTCCGTCTTTTCCATTCATTTTTCTAAGTGATATTATTGATAAATAAGCTTACTTTAAAAGAGATGTTTGCTGACTTGCTTTGTGTCCACTAACCACAGACCTCAGTCATAATGAATAAAAACACCTAAGAGAGTCCCTTATGACCCAGTTGTGAAGCAGAAAAACAGCAGTAGGTAAGAAAAAGCCCTTAGCTAGAGTTAGTTGCACTTTTAAAAATATGCTTTTTAAATAAACTATCAAATATTACAATATCATAAAACATGTAACACTACAGGGGAAACTGGCACAGGCTTAGTCACCAACACTGGACTTGGAGATTATCCTCTTTTATAACATCATGAGGCTCAGTAGAATTATTTCAAATAATTTTTACCCTATTTCAAATAATTTTTTCTGCTGAGTCAGAAATTAAATTATGCCAGTTTTACTGTACGAAGCAATTAGATTATTCCATTCACTGGAAAGGAGTCTTAGTACAGAGGACACTGCATGTCGTCAGCACAGATACCACAGTATGTCGTTAGTACATGTCGCTGTCTAACCTCGAGAAAGAATGCTGCCTTCACACTCAGACTTGGATCAAATCTAACCTCCACTGTTCACTGCTCCATACGTTAGTCACTGTGACTATGGCAAAATAGATGAAATAAATACTTCTTTGACTTGTTAGGAGACATAAGAAATATAATTGGGAATAAATGCATAATAGAAAACCTAGAAAATAATAAACCCTAGTAGTTATATATGGACTTGACAAAATAGTGAGGAAAATTACAATGGAGGGTGTCACTACCAAATTTAACCAAGTGACAACCCTAGGCCTAAGGTTTTTCCATCAAAACATTGAAGTCCCCCCAAATTTAGTACTGTTTTGTTTTGTTTTTTAATATTCTGAGAGCTTTCTATATACTTAAATTGGTAATGGAGGAGGTGTTTTGTTTTTTGTTTGTTTGTTTTTGTTTTTTTGTTTTCTTTTCTTTTCTGGAATGAAAACAACTTAGGCCAATTATGTGCAACTATCTGTTAAGGAAAACTGCAGATTTTTAATTGAACAAAATTCTTTTGAAATATGCACTTGTAAATCTGAGATTTCACACCCTTATTTCCCTAAAGGCTCACTGGCATATGTGTCCAAAAAAAAGCATAAACTGTTTTTCTAGCTTTGACACTCAGTGGAGATAAGATTAATGATGGAAAGTTTCCTAGCCATTTTGCTACATACTTGCAGAAATTTCTCCTGAGCATACAGGGAAATTTGATACATTCAGTAGATGTTTCACTATGTCTCTAGGCCATGCTTACACTAACTGTTGCTCTTTTTTAAAAGATAAGTCAAAAAATGCAACATTTCTTGTGTCACAAATGAACACAGTTGTAAGGCAATTTTAGGCAAATGACAAGAGGAAGCCAAGTGTCTAAGTTATTCTATAATGAGCACAGATGAGCTCAGGAATTCATCTTAGTGTGTGTACATGTAGGGAGTGTGGTGTGTGTGTGTGTGTGTGTGTGTGTGTGTGTGTGTGTGTAGGGGAGTGGATCGTGTGTGTGTGAGTATGTGTATGTCTTTGTGTGTATGAGTTTATGTGTTTAAGCCTGTGTGTGTGTGTATGTTTGTGTGTGTGTGTGTAGTGCATGTGTGTATGGTGCCTCTGTGTTATTATGTCTGTGTATGTGGCATATGTGTATGGTGTGTGTGTCTGTGTGCTTGTGTGTAAATGTTTATATCTGTGTGTGTGGTACGTGTGTATGTGTACATGCATGTGTGTGTGTGTGTGTGTGTGTGTGTATAATATAGTCATAAGCAGGCAGACAATTACTTTATTATTAAGTCAAATGTCAGCCAGTATCGAGGCTAGTTACAGTTGTGACATGTGGCAAGAGAAAGCAAAGAAAACATTAAAGCACTCGTACCAAGGTGTTAGCCAAAAGTTTCATCATCACTGGCTGTCACTCATAGCATAGTTCTCTGTCAAGAGAACATCTGCAGACAGGGTACCTGCTGCAGTTAAACAGCAGTGGTCTAAGCTATGTCAGAAGCATTTGATGGTACAGCTGAAGATAATGCTGACACGACAGATTATATGTATACGACTACAATATCGAGGAGATAAATAGTGCAGTGATGATGTATGTTAGGCAGGCATAGACACAGATGAGGGTCTTACTATGAACTTCAGACATATGGAAAAGACAATAAGCATTTTACTTTCAACTCCACAAACTAAATATTTAACCATGTCCTTTAAGTTCTACCACTTGTGTTATGCATAACTAGCCTCAATTGTGTCATTTATGGACATCACATTTCCTTTTGTTTTTAGACAGGGTTATTCTATGGAGCCCTGGATGTCCTGGAAATCACTATGTAGATCTTGCTGGCCTCCAACCCAGAGATTTGCCTGACTCTACCTTCCAGGTGCTAGGATTAAAGGCATGCGCCACCAACATCTGGTTTTAATTGTATCATTTATGAAGAACGTTGTTTTCACACAATCTATCTTCATTTTCTTTTTAATATAGTCTACCATTTTGCTTTTCTCACATTATATATCCTGAGTGTGGTTCCTTCTCCCTCTACTCCTTTCTATTCCTCCCCACCTCTCTGAAGACCCAGCCTAGCTAATTCCATTTTGTGTTCAGACTCCATCTTAAGTTCAGCATGTCCTTAGTTTGAACATAGTAACTTGAAAAACCACAACTTGTTCCAGGAACTAAGACACCCCAAAGCAACAGCCACTCCACCCATGCCCAGTGCCATGTCCCAGGCAAATGACTCAAGCTAACCACAATTATATATAGCAAGTTGAAATTGTCACTAGCTAAAATTTTTGTGTGAGCTATGATTTTTGAAATGTCAGCCAATAGTGTAACTGCCAAGTTGGGAAGCCCCTCCCCCTGTTCAAACTGTCTAAAAGGCAAGACTGACACCATCTCGGCACTTTCCACACCCATCCACTGCATTGCAGAGATCGGTGAGGTTGAAGACGTACAAGCTTGAGCTTGGAATTCTGCTTTTTGCTTTTGCATATGAGTTGGACTCCTGGTGGTCTTTGGTGGTCTGTGGGGACCTCTGTGGTCTGGGTGCAACCCTCCCCACCCTTCCAGACTTACCCTTTTTCTGTCTATTAGAAAACAAATAGGTCTGGGTGGTGGTGGCGCACACCTTTAATCCCAGCACTTGGGAGGCAGAGGCAGAAAGATTTCTGAGTTTGAGCCCAGCCTGGTCTACAGAGTGAGTTCCAGGACAGCCAGGGCTACACAGAGAAACCCTGTCTCAAAAAACAAAAGACAAAATAAACAAACAAACAAAAAAGAAAACAAATAGACTTCTAAGGGATAATAATATATAGAAAGAAACCAAACCAAACAGGCCTAATATAATATTAGAAGAGAATGGGACAAAAGAGAATAGAGCAGAATAGAATACAGTAATACAGTAGAATAGACTAGAAAAGACTAGACTAGAACAGAATAGAATGGGATATAGAATAGAATATAGCAGAATAGAATACATCAGAATAGAAGCCAAAACTAACACATGGGATAGAACAATACAACAAGAAGGGAAAGAATCCAATGAAAGGCAGAAGAAATAGAGACACATAGGCCCATTCATTTGCACACTCAGGAACCCTATAAAAACACCAAAGTGGAAGCCATAATACATACGGGAAGGGCCCATGCAGGACCTGTTCATATTCCCTCACTCTCTGAGTTCACACGAGCACCTATCCTGTTGATTTAGAGGGCCTTGTTTCCTTGGTGTCCTCCACATTGTCTCATACTTTCTCTAACACAGAAAGAAGTGCTGAGGGTCTTCTCTGTGTCAAGTAAAAGCTAGATGATTTCAGAAAACAAAAATGGGAATGTGGGGGTGGGGGTCATCTCAGGCTTCTCAATATCATGCTTGCAAGCTGAAATCTGAAGGTACCACTCAGATATCCTATTGAAAAAACATCAAAAATGGATCCAAGTTTTAGTACTAAAGTGCCAAGACTCATGGGCTAGAATGGATTGGAAATAACATGTGTTATTTCATCTTTTATATCTTTAAAGATGTATTTATTTATTTTGTGTATTTGAGTACACTGTAGCTGTCTTCAGAAGCACCAGAAGAAGGCATGAGATCCCAGTACCAACGGTTGTGAACCACCATGTGGTTGCTGGGAACTGAACTCAGAACCTCAGGAAAAGCAGTCAGTGTGCTTAACCACTGAGCCATCTCTCCCGCTCCTATTTTGTCTTCTACAGAGCTAACTAGATGATCTAAACCTTCTAATTGGACTGTTTCTGTGGTGAAGAGCTCACAAGGCATTTCATGTGGCCACACAGGGTTTATAGCATAGAAAGTTGAAAATAACTGAATAGGATCAACATGACCAGAGCTCAGCTCTGCAGTCAAAGCATTGGGATCTCAATAGACTAGCCGTATCACAGTCCACAAGAGCATCAATAAGTCACCCAGCCCACGGAAATGCCCAATAAAGTGGTGCCCCTTTCTATCTGTCCTGCCATATTTCAGGTCTGATTGATTTATACCATATTCACAGTCTCGAGAAAGCTCCACCCATCCTTGCTGTAAGAGATCACATATTAGTTACTTTGTTCATTGTAGTGACAAACCACCTGGCAAAGGTAAAGTAAGAAGGGGCCTGTTTGGCTCTTAGCTTAGCGGGGGGTAGAGGAGGATTTTGACGTTACACCCACCACCAAGAGGCAGAAAGAGATTCACACCGATGCTCCGATGCTCCGTGGTTCACTTTTCCACTTCCTTCTTATTCAATCTGGGACTTGGATACAGGGCACAGGGCAATCCACATTCAGGATCATTTCCCTCCTCAGTTAAAACCCCCTGAAAACCCCTCACTCACATGCTCAGATATGTATGTATCTTAGATAATTTCAAATCCCAGCAAACTTGAAAGAAAAGAGATGAACCTGTACTCTATAGAAGGATCAGGAAATTTTCAATCTCTTGTAAAGAACCACACATACAATAAAATCAGGCACAATTTGTTTTTTTTTTCTCTGAAAAGGCCGATCATAATGAAGCTAGGAATGATCTGGTCGGTTCGCGTATGCTGTCTACGCTGAAATTCAGACTTTCTCAGCATTACTCTATACTGAAACTGTGTGGGGCAGTGTGGGGCAGTGGTCTGCTCAGGTAACTTAGGCTCAGCCGAGTATTTGGCCTTGGAGCCCTGGCGCCTCAGTGGGCAATTTCTGCTTGCAAGGGGTGGAAGGAGCTGGGCCATAAATCCTGAATCTTTGGCTCCTGCTTCAGTCACCACCCCTCACAGCTGCCCCTGCAGGAGGAGATGTGTGGCCAAGCTCCCAGCATTCTAGCTGGACCTTACACCCGGTCATCTGACCATGGCCAGATATGCCTCGCCCCATACAATAGAAGGGGTGGTTTGTCTTCTCCTTGCCCTCTTTCCTCTCTTGTTCTTTCTCTCCTCTCTTGCTCTTTGTTTCCTCTCTTACCTTCCTGCTCTCTTGCTTTCTTCCTTTCCTTTATCTCTCTCTTCTCCCTCCCTCCCTTGGAAATGTGCAGCCACAGGCCATCGGCACCAGGGAGAGAGTCATCAGCCTCAGCTCAGGCCCCGCCATTGGTACAACAAAACTGTGTCACAATCTTCTCGTGCAGAAATATTTTGTTATGTAACATGTTGAGGAAACAAAGAAATACAAAATCTTCTCTAAAGACTGGCCCTATTAGATATTTTGAGAAATATTTCATTTCAAAAGAAACAAGAGTCTCAATGGTCTACAGATTGAGCGAGCTGGGCTGAAGGAGCTGAAGGGGTTTGCAACCCCATAAGAAGAACAACTATATTAACCAACCAGAGCTCCTAGGGATTAAACCACCAACTAAAGAGTACACATGGAGGGACCCATGGCTCTAGCTAGATATGTAGCGGAGGATGGCCTTATCTAGGATCAATGGGAGAGGAGGCCCTTGGTCCTGAGGTGGCTCGATGACCCAGCGTAGGGGAATGCTAGGGCACTGAGGCAGGAGTGGGTGAATGGGTGGGGCCACCCTCATAGAGGCAGGGGGAGGGGAAAGGGACAGAGAGTTTATGGAGTGGAAACTGGGAAGAAGGATAACATTTGAAATGTCCATAAATAAAATAACCAATGAAATAAAAAAAAAAAAAGAAAAAGAAAGAAACGAGAATATACTTGTTAGAGGTGACACTGACCTTGAACCACGGGTCTCAAACTCCACTCTCTGGAATGCTAGGATTTTATGCATATGCAAACAAGTCTAATTATAAATTAGAATTTTGAAAAATACTGCATTTCCCAAATATCTTAATGTTTCCTTCCTTGAAATCGAAAAAATATATACAAAAACAAAAAAAAAAAAAAAAAAAAAAAAAAAAAAAACGTTTTACACTGGGCAATAGTGGTGAATGTCCTTCCTTAATCCTAACACTCAGGAAGCAAAGGCAGGCAGATTTCTTGAGTGTGAGGCTAGCCTGGCCCTCAGAGTTCCAGCCAGAGTTATACAGTGAAACCCAGTTTGGAAAAACAAACAATGCCCCCAAAATGTAGCACTCTGCTGCTGATCTTAGATACCACATTCTCCTTAATGGAAACCAATCACTTTTATAAAATACTAAAATGTATCACATGATTTATCTTAATCTTCAAATTAAAAATAGAGCTTCCTTCCTGTCATAATCCATTTGAATCATACTATTTAAAAATCTTTTTATCTGTTGTGTCACAAAGTAGAAGATAAACTTGAAATAAAACTGAATACATCAAAAGAAAACACTGAACTAAAAATTAACAAGAATAAAACCTTAGTTTTCCAATTGTATTACTACGTACATTCTTTGAAGACAGAACTTACTGCTTTTTCTAAATTCACACTAAATAAAATATGCAGTTTATAGTTCAGTAGATACTCTTCACCTGTGAGTAACATGTAGGCCCTAGCCAGCTTTAACCACCAACACTTTGATGAATGTTGGTTTGCAGTTTGCAAGAACAAAAGTACAGCCCTTGATGCAAGAGCACTGTTCTTGGAAACTCTGCCACCTAGCGCCCAGAAGCCATCCCGCATCCTCCCAGTGATGCTGCCTAACTGCCTATGTGCTGTATTTGTGCTTCACAGAGTCATTCTTGAGCACGTCTAGGTCAGTTGGAAGTAATAATTTGAAGAGGGAATAATACACCCGCTGCCTTTCCTAAAAGCATCTGGCCTGAGAATCAATACAACATTTCATTTTCATTTTAGCAGCACTTTAAATTAAAATCCCATTTATAAATGTTTTAATATGGCAATAAGAGGCTCCTGGGTGTGTTTTAGCCTTTCATTAATATACGCCTCCAGTGTGTTGCAAGATACATGCTTACCAAATAAGTCCCTTTGACCATTCAAGTGCTAATTAATGATGCAATAAAGCAAAGCCTAGGGTGCCTTAATGAAAACAAAATGCAATTCTTTAATTTGGAAAAATAAAATGTTTAATTTCCCCTTCAAGTAGCGCTTAAGGATGTGAATAAAATAAGCACCAACGGATTAAAAGAAATAACAAACCTTTAGTCATATTTTTAAGCAAAGCCTCATACACACCTACACTGCAGCTTTAGCTTTAGTTTTAATTACTGTCGATCTAATTTTACATAGGTGGAGGACGATGGGACATGGGATGGCTGTCAGTGGATAAGTTATAAAGCAATATTATTAAAATATCTTTAAAAGTTTGAAGCCAAACATACTACTACATCATTCTTGATTCTGTGCTTGTTTTGTCTGGTTTGGTTTGGTTTTTAAATGCCTATTCTGATACCCATATTTCTAAAAGTAGAAACCAGGGGCTGTAAAGACTGTTTGCTATCCATGTTTTCAGGATGGTATCTCCCCACAAGTCTGAAATGAGACAGAACTGAGCAGTGAGCTGTCTCTCCCACCTCAGTCCACCTGACATTCCTGGGAGGAGCCAGATGGCCTTCATGTCACCCCTTCCTTCTGGGCCTGGAAGTGAGGCGTCCTCCCCTTCCCCTCAGTGGCCCGTCTCTTAATGAAGGTCTGCCGCATGGACCTCTGTGAAAAACCTCAGTGTGATGACTACAGGTACCTCTGTGAAAAACCTCAGTGTGATGAGCAGGTCCTCTCTGCACTTCTGCACTGCTAAAACTTCCTGTCTAAGCAATTCTAAATGACACGATGGCTTGTTAACCTACTGTACTGTCCAATTACCAAACTGTACTCACAAGATCATTTTAACACATGAAAAACTTAAAATGAGCAAGGATTTCCAGCATCAGTGAGTATCAGAGAGAAACGGAATAACTTATCCCGTGCTTTTTTACCCCTCTGCCTCACCAAAGCTTCTTTGATGTCTAACAGCAATTAGTCACAAAAATCTTTATTCACTGTTCTTTTGTTTTAATTATTAAAATATAAAGATGGCCAATGAGATGTCTCACTGTTAACACAGTTAAGGATGCTCACTGAATGAGCCTGGCAATCAAGAGTTAAATCCCAGAAGCCAGTATGGTGGAAAGGAAAAAAAGGACTCTGCAAAGTTGTCTGTTGACACAAACATATGTGCCAGGCACACACACACACACACACACACACACAGACACACACACACAGACACACACACACACACACACACACACACACACACACACACACACACACACACACACACACACACACACACACACACGCACACACACCCATGAATGTATACACACAAAGAAACATATACATATCACTTACAAGTAAAAAATTTAAGAAGTTTTCTAAATTGATTTTTCAATACTCTAAAAGGTTCACAATTTGAAAGGCCTTCTTAGAATTGTCTTCGTTTAAATTTTTAGCACCACGAAAAACTGCTTAAACTAACCTGTCCACACTTACAAGGGTAAATGGTCTCTCAGCAAAAATTCTTGTGTGCAATAATTTAAAATTTAATAATAAGGGTGTTGGAGAGATGGCTCAGTGGTTAAGAGCACTGGCTACTCTTCCACAAAATCTGGTTTCTATTCGCAGTTGCTACAAGGCAACTCACAATGCTCTCTATATCACAGTTTTAAAGTACAGCCATCATAGGGGTGGGGAAGACAGGCAGCCTGGGTAGCTCTAGCCATGGCAGGAGTAACATGAAGAGGCTGGTCGTGTTCAGAGTGTAATCAGGAGGCTGAGATGTATACCTCTGATCAGCTAGTCGCCTGTCATGGTTTAGCTTATATATCCAGTCTAGGTCTCCAGTTCCACATACTGGAGCCCACATTCAAGGCCAGACTCTCCCTGATCAAACCTTTCTGGAAACATGCCACACTACCCCAGAGATGCAACTTCTAGTTTGTGAATATTAACCATTATTATTTAGTATTATAAATGCTATAGATCTATGATAACTTAAACATTGCTCAATGAAATATACATATATTTCTCTGTTTGGAAGCCCACATTTAAAGTTCATTGATTTTATTTTTTACATTTATTTATCTTTTGTGTATGTGAGTGTGTGTGTCTGTGTATGGTTAGGCATGTGGATGGACATTTGTGTGCCAAGGTAAGCACGTGGAGACCTAAGAAAAACATTCAGGAGTTGGTTTTCAACTTCTACTGGGTATAATCCTGAGGGTGAACTCAAACCATCAAGCTTGACTGCAAGGACACGTAGCCATCCCCTGACCTCACTACAACCTCATATTTGAATTGCACATGGACAGTTTTCTTAACTCACACATCTGGGTCAATGCAAAACTGCAACTTAGAGGTTAGGGAGATGACCCTGTAAGTAACAGAGCCATTTACGTGTGGACTGGAGTTCAGATTCCTAAAACACTTGTAAAAGCCAAGTGAGTGTTGTGAGTGTTGTACCTATAGCCTCAGTGTATGACAGGCCCAGACAGGCCATTCCCCAGAGCAAGATGGCTGGGACAGATTCACTATAAACTCATGCTAACAGTTCAGTGGGACTCCTGACTTAGTATATAAGGTAGGGAGCAATGGAGGAAGACACCTGGCTGCGGGCTTTCTCCAATGATGGAAGCAGCAGTAACACAAGCCCACAGGTCCTGAGACACAAACACATATGTATATACACGCATGTGCAAAAAATAAAAAAATGTACCAAAGAATTGTTTTGCTGTTTAAGTATGTGGCATGAAGAAGTACCCAGGTAGAGGGTTTTTATCTCTCTGGGCCATGGTGGCATTCAGAGTTTGAGCAGTAGAGTTACCATCAGTGACTGTTTATACTTAAGTTCTAGTGTTTCATATTACTAAGTATGTAATTGTGTATGCATCTTGTCTACACATTGCAACTAACGATATTAACATTCCTTACTGCCAGCATCCTGCTTTCCCCACAGAAGCAGCAGTGAGATCAGTCTCCACTGTGGATGTACACCTGTCACATGATAATTGGTGCATGAGCATGTGTGCCTCTCGATCCCTTTACATCTCTTCCCACTGTTCTTGGAACATTCACTTGACTCTGTCACCATCTACAAGGCATTAATAGTAATTTCAAAGACATTTCTTTTGTGACAGCCAGAGAACTTGTTCAAAGGAGAGCAGCACATGTAAGGAACACAGGAAAGAATTGTGTCAAAGGCAGTTAGAATTCTGCCCTAATGCAGGCCAATAAACAACTGACAACTCTGAGGTCTGCTATGAATATCAGATAACTAGGGTTTCAGAAACAAAGCATCCAGAAAACACACACACACACACTACACACACACACACACACACACACACACACACACACACACACACATACACAAGAGAGAGATATCATTGGGAGTTGGTCTGCTTTGCATCTGGATTACATTTAGATAAGACCAGAAGAGTAGCAATGAAATTAAACAACTGCTTACTATGAACACCCTTCCATTTTGTTTCAATTACAAGGCCATCAAAATCTCCCTGTATTGTTTCAATTTAAGAGCGTTTCCCAGAAAAGAGAAACCAGCCGAAAAATTCAGCCTGCAGATTAAAATCTAACAAGTATGTGCATAGTCTTTGGCTTGAATAATAAATATACAGATATGTGAAAAGTTGATATACTTTTGAATAAAATAGTCAAATATAGAATTGCCATTAAAACATTGCAAAACATCAGGCCGTCATTTCACAGAAAGATATTGTGAAAAGATTGAAGGAAGGTTTTGAAACATGCTGGACTTACAGACACCACATGAAGATGAAAAGAATGAATGAGCACACAATGTGAACCTGGCATGGGAAGAAATTCAAATCGTGAGAGACAATAAAATTAGTAATGCATTCCTTCAAATATGTAGGAAAAAGAAATGTTATAATCTATATTGAAACTCATTCTTGTACCTAAGAATTCCCTTGACAGGTGGTTGTCACTTAACTTACTAATACCTTTATTCTTCAGTTTAGATGCAGCAGTCTCTCCAAGCAATTATGAACAAAAAAGATTTGGCATACTCTAAACACCACAGCGAAAACATAGTCATAATTTGGATTAGAAGCCAGGAAGTACAATCCATTAAATTATCACTTTGCTTTGCTTTGCACTAATGAAAAAGGTTCAGCCAGGATGATCTATAGGGTCTCTATAAATCCCTTTCTTTATTCTTAGCAGACTGGCATGAATCTGAGTGGGGTGTTTCTATTTTAAACTTTAGCTGCTTGCTGGATTCCATAAAGAAAGTCGACAAAAGGAATGAGAGGTGAGGGAGACAAATTAAATAGCTTTTTATTACACAGGCTAATCGGTTGTACTGTAGAGCTAGATCAAATGTCATTCTATTTCAGAATTATAAATCTACAGATGTTACATGCTTGTGTTCTCACTCATAGTATTGCTTACAAGCTGGAACACACTTTTCACACGGAATTTTTACAAGCACATAACTATCACCCTAACATTGTTTTTAAGAAACTTTAACTTGCACAAGTCAATCGTGAGTTTCAAAGACTCAACCCTATTACATGGTGAATTATCTTTGAAAAATGTGAAACTGTCCTTATTATACAGATGAAGAAATAAAAATATTCCTCAGGATTGATGATTTATTTTATTGTTAATGAAAGTATAGATGAGATTATGTTCCTCGCATTCTTATTTAATAAATGATGCCACCTCTTAGTTCAATAGTAATCATTTACATATTTTGTATTTAATAAAACAATATTATACAAAAGAATTGAATTTCACTAAAACTGGCATCATGTTGCAATTCTTATTAGATAAACTTGCTATCTTCAATATATTCATTCAATAAATTCTTGTGGAAAAACTATAACTCAAAGCACACAACAGCTGGTGCTACATATAGATTTTGGATATATTACATAACGCAATTAGTGTAGAGTCTGTGATGCTACCAGATAATTAGTCTTACAGATATTTCTATGAGATATATCTCATATAAAAATAATCTCCACAGTACAGTTTTGTGTGTGCTCTATATCCGAAGTTTATATTTTTTCCTGATGCTAATGCTTCAACACGGAAAGAAGCTGTCACTGACATCCAGCTGTCAATCTGATGCACTTCATAGGTACTCTTCTGGGGACAGCCTCACTGAGTAACTAGAGTATAGGCCACCGAAGCAGCCCGAGGCACCAGCTGTTAGCAGGCTACCTGCTTCGGCTCAAAGTCATGGTTTTCTCTCTGTTCTCAAATGCTTGCCTCCAGGAGATCAATGTGTCTTTATCACACAGGAGAGAGCTCTACTCTCTGACTGATCCTTGGGGTGGATGGAAAACTCATAAACTTGTCTCCTAAGGATCTGTTTCCTTTATGGGCTTAGGATATAAAATTAAAATCATTTTTTCTAAACACTTTGGCCAAATCAATGTAGCTAACCTTTGCCCAGAAACTCAGTAAAATTATATTAATGAGTAATTTGGAAGGAAAAAAAATAAGAAAAATACAAAATTCGCTTCATTTTATAAATAATATAGGGATAGAGTATATTCCTCATATTAATTTTATTAGTTCTCTTTCACTGTAACTTTTTAAATTAAAATTTCAGCCTAAGTGACAACACCATTGCTTTTGTGACAATGTGGTTGACTTTCACACAGAATAGGACCCAGTACCACAGGACAAATAAGTGTTCACCCCAGATCACAGGTTCATAAAATGAATATGGGCTGTCATAAAAAACAATTTACAATAGTAACACATTTTTGAATATACAATGTCCAAAAATAATAAAAATTGCAAACTGTAATGAATTCCTGGTGCCTCTGGTAGACTTTGCACGTGTCCTACCATGTGACTTTACTGCAAAGTTTGGGAACAGGCACCATGAGTAAGTACATTGTACTGTACCTGCCATGATGCCTCACAGAGCCAACACACACTGCATGTGAAAACATGGCTCTGATGTCAGACTAGAGCATGGGGGTGTGTGCATGTATGTGTGTGTGTGTGCGTGCATGTGTGTGTGCATGTGTGTGTGTGCATGTGCGTATGTGTGTGTGCATGTATGTGTGTGTGTGTGTGTGTGGGTGTGTATGTATTTCTTTATTCAAGACAAGGTCATTCTGTGTAGCACTGGCTGTCCTAGAACTTGTAGACCAGAATTTCCTCAAATTCAGAGAGATCTTCCTGTCTCTGCCTCCCAAGTGCAAGATTAAAGGAGTGTGCCACTATATCCAACCTACTATGTTTTCTTGATTGCAGTGTTTTTACTGTACATCTAAAGTTTTCAGTCTGGAAAAACATAATTGTTTAGTTATGGAAATGAGAGAGCTTTAAGACTTGTATGCTCCCATTTTTCTGTAGGAAAATACCAAAGTACTGTATCCTTGAATTGGAATGATCTTCATTTTTTTAACTTTAGATGCTGACTTTAGTTTCAAAATAAATAAGTAGGTAAATGTGAATAGATAGATAGATAGATAGATAGATAGATAGATAGAATATTAAATAAACTTTGGCTGTGAATAAGGATTGAATCCCCAACATTTTCTAAAATGACTAAATGTACTTTTCCTCTTTTGTCCTAGGTAATTATATGAATCAGCATTTTCAGTACTAATGGTAAAATGATAGCATATGTCAAATAATCAGTTGAAAAGAATTTATGATTTATCAATAATAAATATTTGATTTGTATATTATAAATATACATTTTCTTAGCAAGTTTTATGTTGCTGTGATAAAGTTTGATGACCAGACACAATTAAAGGAAGGAAGAGTTTATGTTGCCTTAGGAGTCCAGATGTCTGGCATCCATAATGGTGGGAAGCAAGACATGGCAGCAAGAGCTGCTGGAACACATTTTCATTCTTACAGAGCTGAGTATTAACAGGAAGCAGGGCAGTGAAAAGTTACAGACCCTCAAAGGCCACCCCCATGACTTAATTCTTCCACCAACACCACACAGCCTCCAGGTTCCACAGCATCCCCAAAACCCTTCCCACCCAGAGAGTGAGTGCTCAAGTCTTTGTGGGTCACTTCACACTGAAACCACCTCATCCACCAGCGATTAAATAAAAATGTTTGTGGCAAAAAGGGACCACAGAAAGAAGAACTTAAGAAGCAATGTTTAAACAGTATATTATTGAGGTTCTGTGCCTAAATTCCATGTTTGGAGGGATAATATGATAATAAGGCCTTCTTTAGACAAACATTAAATTGAAAATTTAAAAATGGTTATGAGCATGCAGGAGTAAGTGAGCAAGATTATTGACCAATAGTATGGATCAATATATTCCATAAAATAAGGCAATACAGTGAAACATGAGATAAACCAAAGCTTATGAAGCTCAGGTAGTACATTAAAAAGACAGATCATTTTACAGCTTTACATGTCACTTGGCAAGAAAGTCAATAACAAAATTCTGGTGCCTGGAACAAAAGATTAAAAAAAAAAATCAACCTAATGTGGGCCAGGGATTTGATTCAGTAATGAAGTGCTTACACAGCACTCTGAAAACCTAGGCAACTCACAACAACAAGCACATGTGCACACACACACACACACACACACACATACACATGGAGACAAGAGAGGGAGCCAAGGGCAGAGAGACAGAGACAGAGAGACAGCGACAAACAGAAATTCAGAGACAGAGTTAAAGACTGTTATAAAAAGAATAGACAGTTGACACAAGAACCAACCCTACAAGAAATTAATAAATATTAAATACAAGACACAGGAAAGAAAAAAAAAATCTTCTTGTTTAAACTAGCAAATACAAACTCCTTTTCACTGTAATGAGAGTTGGTGTCACTAGAAGCTGTCCACTCAAAAGTTTACCATTCATCTGAAAATACTGCTTCTACATACATACACCGAAGGATGTGAAGAACCACCCGAATGCACCTTTTGTCAAGATGGTGCAGATAGTATGTCTTCTGCCAGACACCCATCATACACAACTGCATGCTGAAAACTGTATTAATTGTGGTTCAAAGGGGACGTAAACTCTTTGTCTTGACTGACACACGATAATGCTGTACATCCATGGAGCACTGTTCAATGTTTTCATTCAGGCAACACATTGTGCCATTCCCAAACTAGAGAGATTAGCATGCACATTTATCATTTCTTTATTGCAGCCATGGAGAACAGTTTCACTGAGATGACATGAAGGGCTTGATATAAACATCCACCTAACTTAATGGACTTTCCTCAGTGATCTCTGTATAACACTACTACTAAGGGTCATTTGCCAGCAGCTGAGTCTATGCCATTGCATTGTCTCTCAGACACTGTCATCAACCATATGTACTCCATGTAAAGTGCATGTTGAACAAATTCTTTGATTCAAAAGAAATTAATAACAGCCAGGCAGTGGTGGCATATGCCTTTAATCCCAGTACTTGGGAGGCAGAAGTGGGAGGATTTCTGAGTTTGAGGCCAATCTAGTCTATAGAGTGAGTTCCAGGACAGCCAGGACTATACAGAGAAATCCTGCCTCAAAAACAAACAAACAAAAAAAAGAATTTGATATGAACTCATTGTAAGTGGAATTAACTAGTATTATTAACTCCATTGCTTTCAAAGTGGGGAGGGGTGAAAGATATCTGTTGGTAAAGTATTTGCTATGCAAGGTTATGGGTCTGAGTTCAATCCTATAATTCATACAAAAACCTGGGAATGGTGGTGTATAATTGGAAACCCAGCACTGCCTAGGATGAGAAGAGATCTCTGGAGGCTTGCTGGCCAACCAGACTAGCATATTCAGTGAGCCTTAAGCCCAAGTGAGAGATCTTATCTAAAGAGACCTAGAGGAATGGGCCCTGAATAATGATAACAGTTTACCTCTGGCCTTCATACATATATATGCACATATATAGACATACATGTGTACACACACACTCCCATGAATGTACATATATACACACAAGGGTAAGTACACACACACACACACATACAAAACAGATGGCCTAAAAGTACAAGTGGTTAAAGAATACAAACTGGCTTCTATACACACAACATACATTATCCTAGCTTGGGATGTAATAAACAAGAAGGGAAGTGTAGTTTTAATGTCCTAAAAGAATATGATCCTTTTTAGTTATAGTCAAAACCAAAGAGTGGAAACGCCAGTGGGCCTTCTCATGAATGCAGCAGATACACACTCAAATGTAGATCATTCACTTTCTAACATCACAAGCGTCGTGTTTGCTGACTAGGGGTTCTCTGACACCAAAGCAAAAAGTCATTCTTTCTATTTTTCATAATCAATTAAAGTGAAATAATAACAATGCCCTGCAGTACAATTCAGAATATTGATAACTCTTTAAAATAAAAGTATGAGTCATGCAAACAAGTGAAAGCTCCAGGGACGTGGTCTGTCATGTGGTGTGAAATGGAGAGGTAACAAGGGAAGAAAATCATAAGGGGCGAACATTATGACCTTGTAATCAGTTAGAAACAGGAACCACAGTCGCGTGTGTGTGTGTGTGTGTGTGTGTGTGTGTGTGTGTGACACTTTCAGCAGTTTCTTTTCTTCCCTGACAGTCTATTTTATGTGTACATCCCATACATAGTTTGTTAGTCTTCAAAACAAAAAATCACTTCTAATCTTAATAAATCTTGTAGATAAAGATACTGGTCATTGGCAAGTAGTTGATGCAAGATGAAGCACCAACTGGATCTCTTGTATTACAAATAGAAAAAAATGAAAGAATTTTCAACAACATAAGATTGTCTCATGTGACTACAGCTTATGTAAAGAAACTAAATGTGGACAGTACTTCTTCCGTACTACAAGGTTCATCTTCTAGCCTTCTTTGAAAAGTGGTTTTCAGGTACACACCTTTGCTGAGAATTACTTGAGAGGGGCCAAAATACATCCATGTTTCTCTCCCTCCATGAAGGAACCTATGTGGCCATGCTTACTTTATGGTTTCAGTTCCTAATCAGTAGCTTTCCTCCATGTTCCTTTCTGACTTCTAACTATAACAGCTAGCTGAACATAAATGAATTCAGCTTCGATGAAAGGGTTCCTGGTCTCTGCAGATTTTACCTCTTTTCCTTGGCCTTCCGCTTAGAATTAAACACAAAATAACAGTGTTAGATAGGTATAGGCTGATGTTGATTGTAAACTCAATTGGATACAGAATCCCAACAGAGAGAAACCTCTGGTCATGCTTTCGAAGGAACCTCTTGACCAAGCTAGTTTGGGTATAAAGGGCCACACTAGTACATGAACAGTGTTTGCATAGGATAAGATTATAGACTTCAGCAAACAAAGGAAAGGAAACTAAATCCCAACATTCCTCTTTCTCTCATCCCTGATAGCTTATTCAATGTAGCAGCTGCCTCATGCCCTAGATACCATCCTGCCCTAGAGATGGCAGACTATACCAAACTGTGAGCCCAGATAAATCCTTCCAACCATAAGATGCTTTGGTCACATATCTAATCATGGTGATGACCACTATGACTAGTGTGAGACAGCAAGAGCCGTGTCTCTCTAAGGCACGCTCTGAATTTCAATCTTTGAGAAGTGTGTTTGGGAAATATTGAGTAGAAACAAACAAGAAAATGATAACAAAATGCAGTCCTTCTCTCAGCTTTGGCTAAAGAACCGATTATTATAAAATTCTACAAAGCCGTCTGCATTCGTACAAAGGTTATTTAGGCCATACATGTATCAAAAAGTGGGGAGAAATGCTGATAAGAAAAGAATCAGCATTGCAGATAATGTCTCTAATGATTTCATCTGTGCTACTGACATTCATTATTGGAAATACACAGGAAAAGGGGGGAAATAGTTGCAATGCATTAACATTTATTTTTCTAGTTCAAGAATACAAAAACTGAGTTGCTACCCAAGAGACTATCCTACTGCATGCAAAATATATACTCAATATTTAAAATGAGGAAAGTTAATTATACAGTTGTAATTTCTCATGTTTTGCCAGGAATATTTTTGTTATAAAAAATGCTGAATGTTCTGATCCTATCACTGAAAACTTCGGCTCTCACCTTAAAATACCTATAAACTGAGTAAAATTCCAACTAAAATAATATTGCAACTAGTCCATCACTCTTTTCTTTTAAACTTTTGGTTTTACAGCATAGAAATTATCATGCATATTGCTTGACTAAAATAAAAAAGAATGTAGCTCAAGAGAGTAAGAACCATTTCCTGATCAAATCTATACCTTCAGCAATTTGAAGCGGGTGTGGCACACACTTGTGACACAAATAGATTTTCTTAAATAAATGGCTGAGTTAAAAAATAATAACTATACTAGCAGACCACTGACACTGGCCTAAAGTAATCTTACCAAAGGATTAAGGTCATCAGCCTTATCCCAACACCAACACACATATGGGCAGCATGGGTTAAAATCTAAGACATGAACTTAAGAAGAGGCTCTGAGCAGACCTGGGGTGAACACATTCAAAATAAATCATATAATTATATAAAATTTTCAAAGACTAAGCTTAAAATATTAAAAATAAAAAATTTAGCAAATCTGACAAAATGAAGTTATTGGAAACAAAGATTTTAGGCCTTAAAAAGTAGCATGGATAGACCTCTCCCACAGGAAGCAACATAGCCGACACATGTACAAATGTACAAACAGACAGTAACCACTGTAAAATCTGCACATCACCAATTATCCAGAAAATACAGATTAAAACCAAAAAGAGGCTTAGTGAGATGGCTCAGTGCGTAGAATGAAGGTTGTGCAGCTACAGGGGCCTAAGTGCACATCCCTAGAACCACCCCACCAGTGTGGCTGACAACCCTGGCATTTATTTGTTTTCCATCCTGAATAAGTTACATGGGCTAGAGAGACAGCTCAGTGGTTAAGAGAACTGGCTGGTCTTCCAGAGGACACAAGCTCAATTCCCAGCACCCATATAACAGCTCACAACTGTCTGTGACTCCAGTTCCTAGGGATCTGACACACAAGCAGACAAAAATAGAAAATTAATATTAATTAATTAATTTAGTTAAAACAGATTACATGAGGTTTAAAAAAGAGCCTCAGCAGTTGTGTTAGAGGCAGCTACTGCTCTTGCTGAGGACCTAAATTTGGTTCCCAGCACCCACATGAAGCAGCTCACAAAAGGCTACATTGCAGATATATGCATAGAAGCACTCACACACATAAAATAAAGAAAAAACACAGAAAAGAAAGGAATAGGAAACAGAGGAGGGAGACATTACTGCTAATCTTTACTTACAAGTTGACTGGGTTCAGAAACATCTAGTTGATTGGTAAGGTAGACCTCGGGGTGTATCTATAAAGTTGTTTTTGTGGGGGATAACTGAAAAATACTCCTCCTGACTATAGGAATGGACAATATAAAAGGAAGGAATTAGGCAAAAGAGGGGAAATGGGAAGTCAGGCCATCACCAGCAGTTCTTCTCTCCCTGCTCCCAAGTTAGCCTTCTACCTTCAGGCTAACATTTCTACTGCCATAGGTTATGCCCAAGTATATGAGGCCAGCCAAGTCAGGACCAAACTCTCTAAAAGGGAGTTCAAATAAATATTTTCCCATTAAGTTGTTCTGTAAGGGTGTTGTTGTTGTTGTTGTTGTTGTTATTGTTTTGCAGTGGCAGTAAAACTAATATAAATATGATCATGAGTTTAATTAGGTCATAGGTATTCTATATGGTATCTATACAGAAGTCATTTGTGTTATATACTGGAGAATATTTTCTCAATTTCATCCTTCTCTAGGAACTTTGTGGAATGCTGAGTTTAAAAACATAAAATGAATGAATTCGTCAGACTTTTCAAAAAAGCATAGCATTAAGGCTTGGGGTTTGGTTAGTGATAGCTAGTTTATGCCAGATTCCATAAGGGATAGGAGCAAAGAGTTTAGCAGAAGAATTTAGAAGAAGGACAGTCTGGCTACCAATGGAAGGAGTGTGGCCTGTAGACGTGAAGGGAGAGGTTGTTAAAGATACCATGGCCATTAAGAAGAATACAAGCATACTGCACGGGGCAGTAAGAAAGATATTGTGTGAACATCTCAGAGGCTGGGAAGACCTCGCTCAGTTCAGTCACTGGGGTATAAAACTATAAACTCAATTGGATGATGAGAGAGCCCGGACACTAGAAGACCTGTGTGCCCAGGACCATCTAGGTAGTGTTTTGCAAGGTTTAGTCAGCTGGGGAAATTGTGGCAATTAACAGCTATAATCTAAAGACATCCAGCTACTAGTTGAGCTAGCTGCAGACTTTGGCATTATCCGTAGGATACACGTTTTTCAAACATGCTCAATGTAAGAGTTTGAAGTTGTCATCACTCTCATCCACTCTCATCAAGACTTTGGAAGAAAGCTTCTGGTCCCAGGCATTATATGTCAGCATTGGATTCCCAGAAAGGAGCAGCAGAGAGAGGGAGGGAGAGAGAGGGGGAAGGAAGGAGAGAGAGAGGGGGGAAAGAGAGGGAGAAAGAGAGAGAGAGGGAGAGAGAAAGAGGGAGGGAGAGAGAAGGAGGGAGAGAGGGAGAGAGAGAGAGGGAGAGAGAGAGAAAGAGGGAGGGAGGAGAGAGAAGGAGGGAGAGAGAGGGAGAGAGAGAGAGAAAGAGGGAGGGAGGGAGAGAGAAGGAGGGAGAGAGAAGGAGGGAGAGAGAGGGAGAGAGAGGGAGAGAGAGGGAGAGAGAGGGAGAGAGAAGGAGGGAGGGAGAGGGAGGGAGAGAGGAGGGAGAGAGAGGGAGATAGGGAAGGAAGGAGGAAGAGAGAGAGGAGGAGAGAGAGGGAGGGGGAGAGCAAGAGAGGGAGGGAAGGAAGGAGGGAGTGAGAGAGGGAGGGAGAAAGCAAGAGAGGGAGGGAGAGAGGAATGTAGAGAGGGAGAGAGAGTGGGGAGGGAGGGAGGGAGAGAGAGAGGGGAGGGAGGGAGGGAGAGAGAGAGGGAGAGAGAGAGAGAGTACTTGAAACTATGAGCAGAGAGTCTAAGTTGCCGCAAATATGGAATATCTGACTAAGAAGTATGCAGATAATGAGTTAAGTCAGCCTACAAAAGAGTCCATAGGAAGGTGTTGCTACATCTGTGTAGAGCTTAGATCTGGACACCATGTGTCCTAGATGCTTGACACAGAGCTAGAACATTTAAATTTGCTGTTTGGTTACATTCTTGCCTCTGTCCCATCTCTCCTTTCATGGGCCATCTTTCTTACTTTCTAGAATGAAGGTGTCACTCTACACGATTGTAGAAAAACACAAAATGTAACTTACCATTCTATTTACCATGGACTCACAACTAAAAGCTTATATGGAGCCTTGAGGAGACTGCGAACAAAGCTGGAACCCTTAAAACATGGGTACTATTGAAACTGAACTGAACGTATTTTTTCATTGTGAAATAACCTGGGACTTTTGCAACATCCAGGATGGACATTACAATTTAGTGAATTGTTTTGAGTAGCAATTTATCAAGGAGTGAATTTGTAATATTTAGTCTTTATTATCAACTTGATCAGATTTAGATGGATGAGAAAGACCTGCGAGTCTGTGAAGGCAAACCCAGAGACAATTGGTTGAGTGAAGGATGGACACCATCTCATTGACAGAGAGCCTGGATAGATAAAATAAAAATGGAGACAGCTAGCACCATCTCTCTCCCCATCCCCCCTCCTGCATTCTCACCAGTCATGAAGTAAAATAGCTATCTTCTATCTCATGCTCCCATTATTGGGGAGTTCTTCCCAAGTCCATGGGGCCATGTGACCATAGAGTGAGCTCTCTAAAACAGTCATTAAATGATAAAAAGAAGTTAATATACGCTAGGCAGTGGTGGTGCACGCCTTTAATCCCAGCACTTGGGAGGCAGAGGCAGGTGGATTTCTGAGTTCGAGGCCAGCCTGGTCTACAGAATGAGTTCCAGGACAGCCAGGGCTACACAGAGAAACCCTGTCTCGGAAAAAACAAAACAAAACAAAAAAAGTTAATATATGTTACACCAGTAAACTCCAACCAAAACTTCCTTCAACTTCCTTTATCCAATGACAGAGATTTTAATCTAAGTGAGACTATTTTTCAAGTTATTTTGCCTCCAAACTTTTTCATCTTCAAACATGGAAAGACAACCTCAAATCTAATTATGCTGTTTTAAACAAAGAAATGCTAATTTTAAGCTATTATGTGTTCATTATATTTTCTTTTAAAGTAGCTTAAATAAGTCTCATTTTATGTTATGATAGTGCATGATCCTCACCACTGTTCACAAACTGGAGTTTAAGATGGTTATACAAGTTATTTAAAATGCATCCTTTAAATTATATATGCTAAACATATTTTTCTGTCTTAGAATAAATTATATAAGTGGGTGAATTTAGCTGTTTTAACTTCTTTGCTTAAATTTATATATGGTACTTTTACTCATGCATTCTATCATACCTGAGAAAAACATCAAAAACTGGTACATTTGATTTAAGTGCAATCATCATTAACGTATAAATTTAAAAGTTAGTTACACTGTAAAAACTTACACAAAGTCTATATTTCCCATTATGTATAATGAATATAAGGAAGTAATAAATGTGAACAATAGTTTTCCTCAGAAAATAAAAGAACTTCTTTTCTCTGTAGCTATTATCTACTGTTTCTATCTGTCAGTATCTAGACACATGAATAGCTTTATGGGTCTCAGTGGGAAGCATGGCTACAACTGTGATAAATGACTTTTACAAAGTTATCATTAAGTATTGGGTTTCGACTCAGAATAGTCACCCTGCTTGGCAGACAGAGGGTTTTGTCACACAAGTGAAGTGTGTAGCTATTGCCACTGGATGGCAACCCAAGACACAGAAAGAGCAGGAAAGCTCTGGGAACAGAGGGAGGAAATACTGGCACTTCAAACGGAATTCAAAAGGATCTTATTTTAAAGAAATTACCCTGTTGTAAAAATATGTGCAGTTAGAACGTTTGTAAAATAAATGTCAGTTGTTTAAAAGGAGTCATTGCTCAGCAAAACATCAATATACCTTGAGGAAAAGTTATCTAAATTGATAACGTGTTTATTTTTCACCGGGACTAGAATAGAGTAGTATGAATTTTTTAAGTCCAGCTTCAAAGCTCCTCTGAAGCAGCCTTCATTTACAGAGAGAAGTGTAGATGTGTGTAGATTTGTTTCCTGCAGGCTGACTTCGGGACATGAGGCTGTCCACATTAAAAGAACATGGCTTTCAAAGTAGGCATAATTAATTTCCACACCACAAACTTGATCCTGAGTCGGACAGAGCCTTTCTTGCATGTCTAGGGTTTCCCTTATGCATAAAAGGAGAAAATGTTCTAAACATGTTTAGACTTGTTTATTGAGTATTAAAAGCAATAAATTCCTCTTTTAATCAATCGTGACACAGAAATGACCATGAAATCATAAAGGCTTTGACACACTACCTTGTTGGGCACACTCTGAACTGGAAAGCAAGGCTGCACGAGCAAATCCAAATCCAACCCGGAAGTAAGAATAATGACCCACATTCTATAGGGATGCTTCGTGATGCAGGCCAGTGCAGAGTCAGTTGAAAATCAGAGATCACGCCAGCCAGTGTTGAGTCTGAAGTGAGGAAGAGTCCTCTGCTTCTAAGCTTGACTTCCATCTAAGATTTTCAGGAGGAAGTAAAGGGAGGGGGGAGAGAAGGAGGCCAACAGGAAGGAGACAGGGAGAGCTCCATGTTCAAGAAATATATCTCAAACAAAAAAGAAAGAAAGAAAGAAAGAAAGAAAGAAAGAAAGAAAGAAAGAAAGAAAGAAAGAAAGAAAGCAATGGAGAAAGACAACCAAAGCTGACCTCTTGCCTCTACTGGACGATGTGCATACACATGAATGAGTATATATATACTCATATATATATATAAGTATATATATATATATATATATATATACTCATATATATATATATATATATATATATCACACATCCCTTGACCCAGACAAAATCTAAAAATATACAAGAGGACACAAGAAGAAAAAGAAAAGTGATATATGGCAGAAATGGAAGAAGCCTATCTTAGTTTTCTACTGAAACTCCATTCTAACAGTGGAGCAGTAGACATAGATGCAGCAGCAGAAGGCATGGACATTAATAAAGTAAAAATGTTTGGGAGTAATTCCCCATCCTTTGATTTGAATACACAGTTTTTCAAGGTTCATTAAGCTGTCTACTCCACCAGACATTAACATAAACCGTGTTCCAGCTCCCATAGAAAATCTAAACTTGTTCAAAATCATGACTCATCTTATATAAAGTTATATTTTTAAAATTTAACTTACAAATAATTTTGTTCAGAGCCTGGAAAAGTAAAATGCACATGAAATTGTATAAGGCCTGTATAGTATAGAGTAGCTTGTGTAAATTTAAACAGTAATTTGACAGAATTGATATTTAGTCATCTTCTGTTATCTCGAAACAGCACAGATTCAAACCTATGTGACTTCATATTCAAAAATGAGCCCTGATGCCAAATGCCTTCAGATCACTGAACTCCTGAAAGCTCAACTGTTAACCAAAAAACAGAAGGAATGGTTTTCTCCTACAAGGATAGCTAATTTAAGCAAGATGAAAAACAACAGCAAAAAAAAGAAAAAGAAAATTGTAACAAACAATTTTATTCAGGACAACAAACTATTTTCATTAAAGGCTAATTGGGAACAAAAACATCTCCTAAATGAAGATGACAAATGATTAAAATGTGTTGCTTCAGGATTATGTCATGGTTTAAAAACACAAAACAAAACAAAACTGGAAGAGCAATGTTGGTGGAAGAAGAAAGGAAATCTCAGAAAAAAATAAGAAAGGAAAAAATCTGACTGATTAGAGGATAGTAAATTATATATAGTCCTCCAAGGTCAAAGGTTACCAAGAAGAGCTTTAAAAGCAATTTTATTGGGCAGTTACACATTACAACTGTAAAGTAGCCGTGTGTTTGGAGGAGCCGAAAGTGCCTTTGAGGGCTTTTATAAAGAAATGTAATCATTTTCTAATGATTCCATGGTGGTTGGCCCTGGCTGAGATCTGGATAATGAACTAGACTTCAACCCTATCTTATTAGTTATGTGAGTCATATCATTGACACCAAAAAGAAATTGATAGCTAAATTCGCATGTGTGCTTGTTTGAGTGGGAAAACACCCCATGCATTTTCATGTTATTCATCCATTTGCTTGATCACCAACATGTGTAATTTATTAGCAACTGACAGAAAAGCATAGCCATAGGACATGTATGCCGTGTCATCAGATTTCCAGTTTAAGGGTGCTGCTAAGGGTGTCACCAGTCAGAGGACAGACCAGCACCAGGTGTTTCTCTATGAGATGGCTTCCTCAGGCCACACCAAAATTTTTGGCTTTTCTGCTAGAAAGAATTTCAGGACTAATAAACATAGTCAAGTAAAGCTAGAAATTTTATTAGTGATATTTTCATATAGGATCAAGATTATGAAAAAGATGCATACAGAGAAAGAAGATGCACCAGGATAGGAATGAATAGTTGTGTAAAATGTATACCCATGTGTAGGTCCAAAGTCCTTAAGGGAGACTTAGAGATTGGCTCTCTTGGCATTGGCTGTATACACCATCCTGTTGTCAGTTAGTTTACACCTCTAAAAGCTTATATGAAAACTCGTTTTTCCTTTCATTTAATAAGTGAGATACATGTTGTGGCCTTGGATAGAATTAGAGTTTGACAAACAAACAAACAAACAAACAAACAAAAAAAGACCAGAAATTCCAGGGCTGCATATTTTAGTGCATGTTCTTTCCTTGGAAGAGGGTTTCTGATAAAAGTCTGAGGAAACTGCCCATATACTGCTAAGAGGAGAGGAAGACCCAGAATATTATTACCTCCAAAGAAATTTCTGCTTCTCTGCTGGCAAGAACAATCACCTTAAATGTAATGTGAAATCGCGCACTCTGTTTCATTCTCTCCTCATTCTATCCCACATTGTCTCTCTTACTAGCACATTCACGTGTGTGCATGCATGCCACACACACACACGTGCACACACACACACACACACACACACACACACACACACCCCTCATAATCCCATTAAATTTGCTTGCCTGTCTCATTGCTCCAAGAGGATCTTGTGTCAGGAACTGGAAATCTCCATTTATTTTTCTGAGAACTCAGCCCATAATAAAACCTTCTTAGTAACATTGCTGTAAGGCTGGGATAGGAAGCACTTAGCTATGACTAGCCTTCAGCTAACAGTAGTGTCCTCTAACTTGGTTAAATATTAATGTGTACACTCTCTTCTCAGCCCTTACATGGTCTTCTGAATTGATGAGCCACAGCCACATGAACTTCATTTTCAGCTCACTGTTCCTGCCCCCTCTCAGACAGGGCCACTTCCCTGAAGCACGTCCACCACTCATGGTCTCAGCATCACATTTCTCACATATCTGAGTATCTCAGACTCAAGCACAATAAGCTCCTGCAAGTTCCAGGCATCTGTGCAACTGATTTAGTTGATTAAGTAGATAAAAGCCATACCAAGAGTCTATATCAAGTACACTTCAAGTTACAAGTCCCAAAGAAAGAAATGCCAGTTACTAAAAACCTTGTGTAAAAAACCATGTTCATGACTTTGAAATAGTCAGAGAAGAGAAAATCTCAACAACACTAAAATGATTGGCTTATCGTATGACAGCTACGATAAACGCATTTGATGTGCTTGAACTAAAGGCATGTGGTGAAGAGCAGAAAGAGTGACTCCAGGGTTGCCAAGTCCTTCTTCCTCCTCTGAAGAAACTTATAAGCACTGAATTGCATTATTGATTTCTTAAATAATAATCATCTGTGTGGGGAAACAATTGGCAAAAGAGGTGTCAAGTAGAGGGACGAATGTGCTATTAAAATCCAGAGGAGGTAGGAAAAGATAACAGGGAGCAGAGCCAGAGCACAGCAGAAGGATGCTAACTGCAGACGCCTGTCCAAGACAAAATGGAGTGCATACTACTTTTAACCTCTGAATATAGTTATACATCATTGTACTTCTGGGGAATCACAAATTATGCCAATTTGCATTCCCAACAACTAGAAATGCAACATTAGTTATAACCCGAATGGGAGAAGAGTATTGACTTTACAAAAATAATCCTTAATTTAGTTCTGCATTTGGCAGTCAGACATAATGCATAATTTTCTGTCTTTTATATAGGTTTTTAGAAGTAGTTTCTTCTAAAGCTATGATATACATTTGAGTTTGATAATACACATAGTGACCAAATCCACGGTCTTTGAGGACTCATCCTCCTAGGTTACTGCCAGGTCATGCCAATTACCTCATATAGAATGTTTAAAACTCATATTGCACTAAACTATACTTAAAATGGAATGCTATATGTACGCTTCCTCCCTGACTGTGAACATGTGTCTGCTCTTACAGATACATTATTCTCTTCGCACTTCATTCAGGAGACGGTGCTTGAGATAGTGGATAATTCTTCACAGACTTAGAAAGAGCAATTGGCAGATTCATCTGGAACAACAAAAGACCCAGGATAGC
>NW_022196915.1:100255607-100299911 GCF_008632895.1 Mastomys coucha | reverse complement strand
AAAAAAAAAAAAAAAGAATGAGAAGCTCCTTGGTTTGGGATGCTGTCAGTGACAGACTTTTTATATCCTTACTACTGAGCGCTACAGTTGCAACCATGGTGGACAAGCAGGAAAGTTGTGAGGAACCCATGCATGGGAACCCATGTAACAGTTTTCAGCTGAATGTCCTAAAGGTTCAACTTTAGACTATGATCCCAAACTATACCAAATACATTATTCCAAATATCACATGATGCTATATAGTCTAAAATGTAGGGAATGGTCTGAATTTTTTGATCCTTCCTGTCATTAGGTAACAGCAGATTAAGAAATTTAGTTTTAACCTTTTTGGTTCATGTTCATACTTCCCCTTTGCCTAGAACCAGCCCTCAAACCTCTACGTGTACCCTGGTTCATCATGACTTTAGTCTTGGTGTGGCCGTGCTCTCCTGCATAGTGGTGTACTGGTGTCTTCTCTTCAGGGGCTACTTATCATTCCCTCAAACTTTTCCTTTCTGACTAGCTCTCACTTGCCCTCCATATCTTTGTAACATGTCAGAAATATCTCTGTAACATAAGAACATACACCATAGCTATATGCTTCCTCAAGAGATTATTGCGGAGCTACTTTCAGCTGAACTGGAATGAAGGGAACAAGGTAGACTGGATGATTGAAAGCTGAGAAAATTACAAGAGGTTTCTCATCCAAAGTTTAGCCTCAGCATACATGGACTAGACTGTGAGCCTCAGCACCTATGTAGCGGATGTGCAGTTTAATCTCCATCTAGGGCCCCCAGAAGCTGGAGTGGGGGCTGTCCCTAAAGCTTTGCCCTGACTATGGGATCCAATCCAGTCCCTTGTGTGGCCTCAATGGGAGAGGATGCTACTAACCCTGCACAGACTTGATGTGCCACCATGGGGAGATAAATAAATAAAGAGAACAAACAAACAAAGTCTAGCCTCCCCCGACCCACCAGGAGGCAATGAACTATGTATCAAAGCCTGGAGCTGAACACATCTGGAGACAAGGAAAGCAATCTTTGTGGAATTTAGTCAGGGGGCATTTTATGGCCTTTCAGCCAGTGCCAGCTATATGGAGTAGGTATCAGGAGTAAGATATTGTGAACCAATGCCTCTAGAGGTAGGGAATGACTATATCACAGATCAATAGAAACTGGACTGCCGTATGCACCCCAATTCCTTGCTCACTCTAATATTTTATCATAAAACTTTGTTCTGAAGATCTAACCCATCATTCAGTCTATTAGTGTGTGCTGGGATTCTCAACATCCAGGGATTATTGCTCCCCATTCTTGCCCTGGAGCCCAGAACCACATACATAACCACACACACACACACACACACACACACACATCCATTAAAAAAGGTCGATTAATGATCAACAGAGTGCAACCTAACATTCTGCCACAGAAATTCTTCCTGTGTAAATTTTCCCTGAAGTACCTTACAGTTTGAAAGGTTAACTCTGCTTCATTAAGGACAAAGGACAAGGACTCTTGAGAGCAGGTTTTAAGTACAAGTTTCTGCTGATTTCCCCACTACACTGGCCACCCATAAATTCTTCCTTGGTTTCTTTTGAAATAAAAATCTAAACATTTGTTTAGCAGTTGAAGTCTTCTTCATGGAGCTGAATGCTTTGTCATCTGAGCTGTTAGAAAACTTCTAGAAAGAAAAGCAACACATTAGCAAGTAAAAAGAACAGGAAGTGGCTAATTAGGAATCCCCAAACAGCCTCTTCCCCTCAATAGTATTAAAACATTTTTTTTACCATAAGTAAATAATACAAATAATAATAAAGTTTGCAGATGGATAGTCCCCAAAAGACACACACGAGAAATCATGATGAATGGTGTCAATCTACACACTAATGGGTCTGTCTGTGGATGCGTTTTTTGAGGCTTTCTGTGTTTACTTGGATAGAGTCCCAAAGAGAAGCTGACTTGCATGTCTGAATAAATAAATCCCTAATGAGCTTCCTGGTCCTGAAGCTTTCACATTCTACAAATGGCTTCATCTGCCTGCCTGGACTGGGCTAGAGCCTTTTGTCCAAAGAACATGTTGAAATTGCAGAAGCAAGTGATAATGAAAAGATCATGTTCAAAACACAAATATTTATCTCAATTAAAATACTACTAAAAATTATCTATAGAAATTGTGCCTTCCCTAGACTCCTTTAGACTGTCTTTACTTTAAATCATTAACAGTGAATTTTCCTCGTTTTATTTTTTCTTGTATTTTTGGAGCTGTTGTACACAGAACGGGGAGCATCGATCTTAGACTTACTTGCTGCTACTCTCCAGCTTATTGCCATCCATAAATAGAAATTCCCAAGCAAGTGCTATTATGAGAATATGTATAGATTTTATTTTCTGTACGTATATGAAAGAGTGGAGATTTTTAAAATCTCTTCATCTCCTGAAGAGTGGTGAAGATTCAAATATAGGCTAACTAACTTATATCAGTGATACTAAATAGCTTAGGAGAAAGTGACCCATGTTTCTCTTTGAGAAATGTATAATACTTAAAATTCTGTCTGGTTAAAGTTTTAACCATTTGAAATGCAAACTTCCTTATGTAGAAGGTACTCTGTACTTCAGAATAGAATCCTCTTAAATAACAACATTACTACGAAGCTCTCATCTAAGCAAGAAGCTCACATCACATCTAAGCACAACTCGCTCTGTCTGAGCACTTCAGTCCTGGAATAGAAATGTACACTGCCCTACATCCTCACGGTTTTACAATTATAGAAAAGTAAAGTAATATATATTCCTAAAACAAATAATCAGTGGGACATGCCAAATGATTCAATGGGTAAAGACACTTGCTACGAAGGCAAGCTTGTTTAGTTCAATTCCTAGAACTTCCATGGCAGAAGAAGAGAACCGACTTCTGAAAGTCAATCTCTGACCTCCTCATGTGTGTGACAGCATCAGTGTATCCCCCTCCCCAAGAAAATAAATAAGCAAATGCATTTGTTTAAAGAGAACGGCTAATATTTGCATGATATTGTGAAATATATTAGTTATAATATTTTTGCTTTTGAAAAGATGGAAAGTACATTCAGTGATCAATAGTAAAAGCACATAAGGTGGCTAGAGAGATGGATCAGTGGTTAAGATCACTGATTGCTCTTCCAAAGGTCCTGAGTTCAATTCCCAGCAACCACATGGTGGCTCACAACCACCTGGTGTGTCTGAAGACAGCTACAACATACTTGCATAAATAAATAAATAAATAAATAAATAAATAAATAAATAAATGTAAAAAATTAAAAATAAAATAAAAGCACATGAAATATAACCATTGAAATATGGTTTATTAATGAATCCTCCTATGTATACCTCCAGGTTTCTCCTCATATAGATATTTTCGATCACTACCTATAGTGCCTTCTTAAAAATCAAAGGTATATTCCATTTTTTTAAAAAAATACCATAATCCCCACAATTACATTCTAAAGTCCCTATTAAGTAGCATTTTTGTTGTTACTTCTGCATGCTAATAAAAGTCACATATGAAGCTTATTTTTTTATTTAGATGTTACTACATTTGAAGAAAAGTTCCTACAGGTAAAGCAGGTAAGACAGTGGTCAAGTACTATTGAATCATGGACACAGATTTTCTGGTTGCCCCTCTAAGAGACACATGAATAATCATGTCTTTTTCCTGGAGACAAATTTTTTTCTATATATTTTTGACAATATCAAGAAGTATCAAATGTAACTATCTAGACCAAATTAATAAATGAACAAACCTAACTGATTGGGTTTGTGTTTCTTGAATTTAGTTAATTGTGTTCTAGGGACTTAAGTTGATTTATACAAGAATATAATTGGAAATTTTTCTCCACCTTATTATCTCTTGGTCATACTAGAAGTCCAGTGTACTATACACTTCCCCAGAAAGCCCACCTGCCTCCATCTTATGAATGTTTATTACAATAGCTGGTGGTTTGAATGGAAAAAAGACATGGGGTGGGACACAAAGCTGAGGATGGGTGGATGCGAAAAGAGGAAGGGTAGATCTAGGAAAAGTTCAGGGATGGGGCTGATTGTGATCAAATGCATTGTATAAAACACTCAAACAATAAAAATGTTTGTATTAGACCAACACACTCATAACCATATGTAACACTTTTAAAGAAGGAGGGGCTAAGAGGAACAATCGCAACAATTAGTGGTATAGTAAATGATTTTAGAAGAATTCAATGTTTTTGAGACACAAAGTATTGCAATCAAGCAAATCCTCCCTGTAGAAAAGGCAATGATGTATAAACACTTGGTTTTGGCCTAATAAATATTACCATAGCAGAAGATAATGTTATGCAAGGACTCTGTCCTATGGTATTGGTAGACTTCCATTTTTCGCTCCTATGGTACCAGCTCAATCCTGTCTGGTTAACTTCTAATTAACAGGAATTTTTCAAAAGCCCTTACTTATTTCTAGGGTATGAAATATTCTTCAGAGACTCATGTTGAACTTGATGCCAGTTGCAGCAGCAGAGATGGATCCTTGGAAGCTTATTTAATTATGAGCGTTTTAACCATATCAATTATTGATTCATTGGTAAGTTTAAAGGCAAATGGACTACGCAGGTGAGGCATGTGGGGTCTACTAGAGGTAGTAAGTTATTGGCACATGCCTTTAAAATGAAAATTTTGCCTCTAGACCCTTTCAGAACCCTTGGACTCTCCTTCCCTCACTCCTTTCCTGGCTGGCATGAGGTTAGCAATTTTGTTCTACCACATTATACTGCCATGATGTTCTGCCTCATGACAGGACCAGAAACATTGGGCCCAAGAGGCCATGGCTAGAATTGCTTGTAATTATGACCCATATTAAATCTCTCCTCCTTATAGTTGGTTTTCTCCGGGATTTTGTCACAGTGAGGAATGCAGAATAACTAATACAGCTTATAAAGATCCATTGTTATGGTGAAGAGATTGGCCCCAAAGTCATGTTGAGATATAACTGCTATTGAAACAGCAGTAAGAGCTTCAAACTTTTAAGAGGTGCTTCTGACATAAGGTCTCTCAGTCATAGGTAGGACTAATGCCATTATTAAAGGTTCTTGTTACAGTTTGGATCTGCAACGGCACCAACAGGTTCATATTTTGAATACATAGTCCACAACTTGTGGCATTATTGTATGAAGTAAATGTTAGCCTAAGCAAGCCATTAGGAATGGATTCTGAAGGTGAATTTACCCATTCTTGCTAACTTGAGCATTTTGCTCCCCCACTTTCCCAGACTGGCCCATGGTGGCTGCCATAAGCTCCCTACCACAATGGAGTGGTGAAATTATGACCCACTTCTCCTTTACATTGCTTCTGTTGGGTATTTGATCATTACAAAGAAAAAAAGAAAGTACCACATGCACCCTCCTCCTTCTTTTTGTCTTTCTGCCATGTGAGAATTTCTTTTTTGCAAAGGTGGAGTAAGCTCCATGCCAGAAACCTAATCTTGGAAAGCAGAAGACTAGAACTGTGAACAAATACATTTTCTTGTTTATAATTTACCCACTCTCAGGTACTCTGACATAATAACACAAACATAAATAAATGATTGCTAGGAAAAATGTTGGTTCTAATATTTGGTCTTCAGTCTAAGCTACTAATACTGATCTCCTAAGTCCTTTGTAATTTCCTGCATAGAAATATCTAACTGAATCTTAAGTACCTTGATATATCCTGAGTGATAGGAACTCATATTTTAGTGAGGGGATACTTGGGCTCTGCATGAGGGCTGGTCCCCAGAAAGACCAAGGTATAATTAGCAATGTGAAACTTTCAGCTTTTCTCCTCATGTTCAGGAGAGTAGAGGTGAGATGTAGGAAAAGTGACTCAGTTGATGATCAATGACTTTGGATCGCTGATTCATCACGAAGTCTCCACCAATACCCCAAGGCTTTTGTGTTCAATGAGCATCCAAATTGCTGGGAAATTGGCGTGCCTAGAAAGGGTAGGACGCAGAGGCACATGTCTGCCCATGTGCTGTAGCCTAACCCTTTTCCAAGATAACCCTTCATCATTTGCACCACTCTTCAGTTCTTCCCTTCAGTTATTTCCTTTTCCATTAACTGACCAAAACCAAGCAATCATTTCTCTGAATTCCTTAAGCTATTCTAGTTAGAAATTTACCAAAGCAGAGTATGAGACTATAAAACTCTCCAGATATTAGCTACATCTCACACAAGCTGTGGGGAACTTGTGAACCTACAATTTGTGAATGGCATCTGAAGTAACACTTGTTCTGTGGAGCAAGGCTCTCAACATGTGGACTCTGTACTCATTCTGATTAGTGTCAGGTTGAGCTGAATTGGAGGAAATGCAGCCGCTGTCTGAGGAGAGCTGGGTATGCTATTGACATGGGAGAAGACGTTACATTTGGTGTCAGAAGTGATCTGAATTGAATGTGGATCCAGACAAAAAGCGCTTTAATGTTCAACTCCTGCAGCTTGAAATGCACAGTGACTTGTGGACATAGGTAGATTGAAACACCAAGCAGTTCCAGCACTGCAATACGTGACTTTAGTTCTTATAGCATCTTATCCCAGAGAACCCTGGGTCCTTTTGTCAGTCTGTCCCTCACACATTGGCTTTCCTTTTGTCCTCCAGACATGTGAAACATGAAGCTCTCTCTACTTGGAGAAGTCAAGTTTTCCCACATGGTAGTTCAAAGATGACCTCTCCACGGATGTTTTCCCTGGATATTTAACCTAACACACCCAAGCTCCGCAACACCAGCCCATGAGAACACAGGTTTTCCTTCCCCACCTAAACCAATGCTGGTTATTGTTAATTTTACTTAGTAACACATCTAGGATGTTGTACTCACTGATTAGATTCTTTTAGAGTTTTCATTTGGTAGAAAAGGTTATTTTTAGTTTTGGTTATTTATTAAGCTTACAGACATGGACTAAAGCAGTTTATCCTCCATAGTATAGAGTCTTCTGTTTCAATAGTAGTCTTGGGAACAAAAACAAAAATCCCCAGAAAATTAATACATTGCATCTTGTGAAATCCTTTAGACTTATGACTGCAACATAACTTCTCACTGGGGTTGTCAGGTTGCCCATCTTTCCTGGGAATCTTGGAATAGCCAGTTCCTGTAATGGTCTAAATACCACATACCCTTATACTATATCATTTATTTATCAACAATCTGTGTCTATAGTGTGGATCAAACAGGCTCTCTGATAGCTCATAGAGTCAATTTTTAATCTCTAGCTTTTGGTACGACAAGGAGAGAGGATCATTAAAAAGCAGGACCTAGCAAAATTTCTTCTTGTCATAGAGGAAATGCCCTTGAATGGATAGTAGGATGCTAGTTTCCTTCTCTTTGTTCCAGGACAAGAAGCAATATGGTTTACTCTGCCATATCTGTGAAGCCATAGACATCCACCAGAGCCCCAAGTCAGTATACCTAATCACCTCCAAGGTGGTGAGACTTTTCTTTCTGTAGATTGATAAATATAAAGTTATTTTTCCAGTAATAGAAAGCTAACACTATGTATACACACATATAGTGTGTGATTACATACAGTCATGTTTATATAGTCAATTTTAAATTTATGTGCACAATGTATCAATGTATGTATATATCCATATCCATGTGTATGTCTATATACACTTCATCACTTTCCTGCATAGAAATATGTATTCCAATTTGACAAATATGATGTCAACTTACCCAGATTCAATTTTGAGTCCCTGTACCCTGCCACGCACTTTGCGTGACAGCAGTTTGAGGCGAAAACTTCAAGGAAAGTCAGTCTCCTGCCCCGGCATTGTCGCCTGGCACCCCTAACTCAGAGGTAGCCCAGATATGTCCTCGTACTCGTGTGCTAGGTGCCCACCAAAATATGATTTATTTACAGCTGGACAAAATCGGACATTCCTCTCTGACCTTCACCAACGTTCCAACATCGTAGCCAAACCCTGGCTTGGAATTTACCCACCCAGACTAATTGCTTCCAGCATTGTGGGTAGGGCACACACATGTGGAATGCTTATCCCATGGCAAGGTCAAGTAAAATCCTCATTCTCAGTCACTTACTACACCTGAACCACTCCTAGGAATTAGCAAGAGACTGGTCTCTACTTCCCCAAAAGATTAACAAAGTGGGCCTTTTACCTAAGATGGGCGGGACCTTGAGCCTAGAGTGTGTATGTGAGAGACAGAATTCAGCAGTCGGCATTCAGCATTCGGACTCGCTCGCACTCGGACTAGAACCAGAACTTAGGTGGACTAGGACTTAGATTCATGCAGTCCTTAGCCCCCCTACCCCCCACCCAGGGCCCAAGCACTCTGGCCCAGCACCAGTCGAGATTCAAGAGATTGAGCATTCGAGATTCGAGCATTCAGCATTGAGGATTTGAGATTCGAGCCTCTACCCTCCTGGCTGGTCCACCCGCAGTCCCCTGGGACTCTGGCCGGGCCCATGCGGCCCGAGCATGCTTGGAGCCCAGGGGTGCTGCGCCAGTCCAGAGGAGATGGCTGCTGTTTTAGACCTAGTGTATTTTAGATGGCCTCAGATATACCTCGACTACTGAGCTGCCAGAGTTTTCATCTCTCTTTTGCAATGATTGTAAAAGCCTCGTGTCCTTTTTAAGAAATACACTCAGATCCTACACTACTTGTGTTGAGTCTATTTGTCACCAGCTGAATCCCATGAACACCTGACCAGAACCCATCATCCCGCAGAACAAGGGACCCTGTAAGAAACCCAGTCTGTGGCAGTACCCTACACTGTTTTTACTTACCAATAATTTTGGTATTTAAATATATCATGCTCACTTCATCTAAGCTTTTACTGTTTTTTTCACTTGATGCCTTTAAATGTCTAGATTTTCCCTATAGCAATAAAATGACCAGCATTTTATCTACACATGCAATTAAAGACACTTTCATATTTACTTTATATAAAATTCCTGTAAATGTACTTATATTCTCCCACATCTATATTTCTGCTTTTGTGAGTAGCAGCAAGTATTACTATATAGAATACCAACCTAGATATCAAAACTGCATCAAATAGCAACCAAAAATGGAGTTTTGTAACCCAGTCAGGCACAGGTTGGTTCTTGGAGGCAGGGGAAATACAATGGCTCTATGGTCTTTCTTAAAATAGGAACTGGTTTTCTATTTACTTAATTTCTCTGTTCTGTTTGGAGGAAATGCGGTTGAGGACCCCCTTCCAAATGTGAAATTCATCCCCTCCACAATCTAAGACTTACGTTAATTACTAATCACTCAAGCATCTGTAGCATGCATGTTTATAAATGTTATAATATATAAAATTGATTTAAGATGGAACTTTGAAAGTAGATTATGCAAACAGAAAAATAATTTGTATTCTTGAATCTCTCCCAAGTAAACAAAGAAATAGAAGTATTTCAGAGGAGTCAGAAAATAAAGTCTTCAGGAAAATGTAGCACAAAAACACACAAATTGTACAAGCCAAAACATATAAAGAAAAATAAACTATTACTGTGCATTTATTAATCTGGGAATCCTTTACCATCAGATTCTATGAACTCTTTAATAGCTTCTAGAAGAGCTCACTGATTTCTTCTGAGAAATAAGTAGATCTGGAGATGTTAGCAATCATATGTGCATGTAACGGATGAGTTGTGCAGAGAAATCAAATGAAGCTACGGTGGGACCTATTTGAAGAGAAAATATAAATGAATGACAATAATTTCTGATATCTATTCTAGTATGTTACTTCCAAATGGAACAAATAACTGGCTAATAAATTTATGTACTGTAATGTGGGGACATAGGAACTAGACTGAAAAGAAATATTTTATTAAAAAGAAACTATTTTTCAGGTAGAAATCCAGTGGGAATGTGAAAGTTAAGTGTGAAAATGATCTTACCAAAGCAGAATTGCCATCCTGGAACACCATACGATTGCTGCTGTTTTCAATAACATAATCTGAAAGTCACAAGTCAGAGGAACTGTGATGATGCAAACCAGACCCCAGAGAGAGCAACTTCTGTGCCACCGAGATGGGAAAAGGCCTGTTAGCTTTCCACTTCAGTGAACTCTTATCTTGCTTCCTTTTTTTAAACACTCCTCTACTCAAAGCCTCTGATAGAAGCATGTAACAAGTTAAAAATAGTCAATTTGTGTGGTGTCAGCATGCAAGAAGCTGAGTCGGCACAGGGTGATGACTGGTGTTCAACTGTATTGGGGTCCAGGCATTCTGTATACAATATGGATTTCCTGTGGGAACTCAGCAAGGAAAGAAAAGTAGCAAAATGTACCTCAGCATTAGAACTGTCATGTGACCATGGTGTGGGTGGCATGGTGTGATGGATGTTTATCACAGCTTTAGGGCATGATTTCTTGTCAACTGAGAGTTCATCACAATCAACACTATGCCTAGTCAGTGATCAACTATTTCCATAGTTGGAAAAAATAGGAGTACTATTTTTTTCCTTTTATCTCTGAAACACTCTTTGTTTTTCAACGTTAGTTCTGCTTTGAGAAGACTTATCTATTGCATGGGTAAAAAACATACTCTCTTTTTTCAAGCTGAAATAGTTGAGAAGCTCTCTTAAGATATATTTTTCTATTTTTTTATACCTAGTGTAATAGTCTCATTTAGAGTATTTTGGAAGTAATAACCCTCCTGCTTCAGTCTTATTGTACAATAATTATTCTTATAGATTTTGAAAAAATATTAAATTATTTGTATGCACATGTGTCTTTGTGGAGTATGTGCATGTAAGTTGCCAAGGGAGGCTAAAATATGTCAGGCGTCAGTCAGAGCCCCTGGAGGAGGGAATTACATAGGATTTTAACTGTTTAATATGGGTACTGGAACCCCAAGCCAAGTCTGCTGCAAAAACTGCACACATTATTAACTACTGAGGCATCTGCTCAACATCTATTGTTGTTTTTACTAATTTGCAAATTACCCTTCACATATGTTGATCTTTCTAAATAGGATTCTTGTGATACAAAATATAACTCATCTAATAATGAGTACACTGAGCTCCCCCTCACCCCCAGTTGTAGCTTTTAACTCCTGTCAGTAAGGAACCATCAATTAAAATAATCTTAAATGTATTGGTCATGGAAAGTCTTCTTCTTCTTCTTCTTCTTCTTCTTCTTCTTCTTCTTCTTCTTCTTCTTCTTCTTCTTCTTCTTCTTCTTCTCCTTCTCCTTCCTCTTTTCTCATTTTTAGTTCACACTTTCCACACTAAAATCTCCCAGCTCCAAAACTCCCAATTATACATGGAGAGTTAGAAGCATTTGTTGAAAAATTAGTGAAGTTCAGGGTTGACACACAGTCCAGAAATGGTTCATGCCACTATTGTTTCCCAAATTCAACTAGAACTTATTGGACAAGACTATGGGTGAATTTCAGATTTTCAAATACTACCTAAGGCTGAATGCTTCCATTATAGGACTTATACTGCTTACAGGACCAATTGGTAACCAAGCATCCTTCAGGCATCAACAGTGATTTAGAAGATCCAAAAACTGGTCATCATTTTACTTTAGTGGCAAGTAAGAGTGGCTCTTTAGTGGAATTAGTTCTACAGTTTATATTTGCAACTTGTAAAGTGCAACTCTCCAAGAATAATGGTGTGCCCTTAACTAGAGGCAACTGATTATCAAGCTAGCAAGATCCTAACATCTCCCTTATTATTTTCTATGAACACACTCAATGGAATGGTTAACCTACAGACTACAGTTTAAAGGAAAATAAAACTATGGAAAGAAAGAATTCAATAAAGCAGCTCAAGGCTGGCTGCTGTCCAAGATACTCTATAGCTGAGAATGTGGAAAATTCATTCTATATCTGTTGTAAATATCGTACATCAACTACACCTATATGCATACTGTCAGGCTCAAAATGGAGATTTGGGATGCAATTAATCTACATACAGCATCTTTACAGCCATACTTTTCATTTCTATCATTCAAGGACAGGTGTGTCTCAGTTATCCCCTTACAAATCATTCTAAAATTAGACTTTGTCAATTTTTCAAAGATTCTTTTTATATTGTATTTGTAAAAGTGTTTGCTTTCATGTACGTATCTCACTGCATGTATATTTAGTAAACCTTGGAAAGCAGAAAAAGATATTAGATCCTCTAGAACTAGAGTTACTGAGGGTTGGGAGCTACCATGTTGGTTATGGGAACTGAACCTGGTTCCTCTGGAAGAATAGCAATTACTCTTAACTCCTGAGCCACTTTTCTAGTGTGAGAATTCAGACTTTGTAGAAGCTTTGCATCTTTGTACATCTCCAACACTACATCCCTTTAGTAGGACGATTCTGCCTAACATGTTTTAACCAATGCATTTGAGATAGATGAGCTCACTGGACTTTGGTTTCATACTGTCAATGAAGTACACATCGATGAGATATTCATGACCCTAGTGCTAAGTCAAAGAAAACCAGGAATCAGCACCCAGAGCAGATGCAGGTAGGCAGTTTGAAGATTCATCCCCCTTCTGTAATTTTGTTGAAGATATTTACTGGCCCATTACATTGGGAGTCTTCACTCTCTTCCATACCTATTATCCTTAGGTTTGGTCTTCTTATTGTGTCCTGGATGTCCTGGTTGTTTTTGCTTTTTGCATTTTCCTTGACTGTTGTGTCAATGTTTTCTATGGTGTCTTCTGACCCTGAGATTAGCTCTTCTATCTCTTGTATTCTGTTGGTGATGCTTGCATCTATGACTCCTGATTTCTTTCCTAGGGTTTTTTATCTCCAGGGTTGTCTCTCAATCTAATATTTTATAGATTTTAAGGAATATGACAAAAAAGATATTGTAGGTATTGAAAAGGGGGTCTCTAGGAGGAATTGGGGTAAAAAAGGGAAACAATGTGATTTAATTCTATTTACTTAAAATACGTTTTCAAATGTTAACAAATTCAGATAAATTGAAATCATGTAATTTTTCTCATCATATTGCAATAAAAGTTAAAAAGAAAAGGAAAATATGTAGTAAAAAAGAAGATTCATCCCCCTTCTACACTGTCAGGTGTTCAAGTTCACTTAGAGCCTACTATCAACAGCCTACTATCAGTACTTCCCACAGTCCAAATCTCAGTGTCCAGTACTACTTACGACAGTGGCTTTCTATCAACCTGTGAGTCACACCCCATTTGAGGCTCAAACGACCTTTCACAGGGGCACATAAGACCATAGGAAAATACAGATATTTACATATGATTCATAATAGTAGCAAAGCTACAGTTATGAAGAAGCCATGAAAATAATTTTGTGGTTTGGGAGTCATCACAACACGTGGAACAGTATTAAAAGGTTATAAGATTAGGAAGGCTGAGAACCACTGACTTACAGATATAATTTACCCATCGTTAGTTTATCTTCAGAAGAATCACTCATGTATACTCAATGATATTAATTGTTTTCAAGCCTCCCTATTAATACAAAGGCTTTACTCTAAAAGAAACTAGGACAGAAGAAAGATGTGCTATATAACACAAAAGGCTTTATAGGTAGTACAGTAAGTTAGAGGTTTCAACACACCAGTCAGGGAGTTCATTCTAATAAAACATGAGGTGAAAGCAGGAACTTGGCAAAGTGGAATGCATAGTCACATGGATAAAATAATTTAGCTGGAAATTACTCTTTTTAATAGTTGAGTTTCCATATTCTGATGTAGATTTCTGAGATGAATAAGCCCACAAATCCCAATTTGAACACCCTTTAGTTCCAACCAATTATATTGTGGCTGTAGTATATAAAAATAATGAGTGGGGAAAGGATGGGTATGAGAAAGAACAAAAGAAACATTGAAAGCAAAATTGCTTTCCTGTTAGGTGATAGATGAAAGTGGGGGGGGGGGAGAAGAAGTTAAACCATTCTTGTTGAGAAAAACGTCCTCGTTGAAATAGAAAGTGATAATACATAAGTATCATTAAAGGACTGCTAACATTTTCTCTATTTTTACTTGATTTTAAAGATTCAGTCATAATCATTTAAGAAAATGGTTGCCTTATCATAAGAACTAGAGAGAAAAAATAAAAACCAACTGGATTATGCCAGAAGCATTAGGAAACATTAACTAAATCAAGATTAAGTAGAGATTATATAGCTTATTAATTTTACTAGGGTATTTAACAGCTCCTGGCTGTTTCAGGGGCTAATATAGAGATCATGAATTCCTGTATATCGAGGGAAAGTTACTAGATTTTCCATCTACTAATAACAAGGCGGATGCAAGCTGTGCTAATTAAGGGACTGTCATCTAAGCTTCACTGCCCAGAGGGCAGTGGAAAACTCATTGAACAATCAATTACAATTACAGATAACTGAGAACAGAGTAGGGACTAGCACGCATTCCAGAGAACAATTTTGTTTCAAGATAGCTAAAGAGTGTGGTAGATAAAATGGACCTTCAGGGATGCAGATCACATAGATTGCAGCAGCAGCTCATTTTCATCTGTAATCAAGAACTTGGCCTATTGGCCTCAGTGTCCTACTAGGGTATATGGCACAAAGGTTGTCTTTAAAATTGCTGGAATTAAAATAGACATTTTATTTTTCAGATGTTAGCTCTCCTTACACTACAGATATTTTAATCATTTTTCTCTTACACTCACAAGCACCCAATTTAATAGACTCTGATGATATAGAAGCAGTCTCTAGATTCTCCACAGCTGTGCACATAAATAATCTTATCAGTCACCTCCTAACAAATGCCTGCAGGAGACGGAACACTGCCAAAATAATCACTCCAGCCTTATAATGAGTGATAAAATCAATCTTGGCAACCAATTTAGTGTGTTGATGTGTTTGGCATAATTTCCCAGAATGGATGCAATGGGTAGTATAACATACCATAAAAAGGATAATCGTCTTTGCCCCTAAATGTGACACACATTCACTTGGTATCAACTTTCCCAAAATTGAATGGCATTATTTGTTTTAACTAACGGTATGTCTCTAAAATGAATGCTTAATGCAAGGGCTTCATATAGCTCTCCACTGTGAATCTTGCTAAAATTTGTTTTGGATCATAATTGAAAATGCAATATAAGTCAAGCATATAAAAATAAAAGGTTCCCATGAAAGTTCCCTCAGAGACAAAATATGCCCAACACATCAGCTTTAGTACATTAGAGTTATCTTTGGAGAAGTAGATGACTCAACGCCTAGGTTTCTTTCCTTATTGCTTCAAAATGATCATAACTGAAATATGTTTACTAACAATAGATGTTGGGAGCAGCGAAAATGTTGGCTCATTCCATAAGTAGTCACAGGAAAGTCTCCAGAGCCATGCTAGGCAAACAAAATATCCAGAAGGAAGACGAAGGGATCCACTGAGGTAACAGACTCCATATAAATAGTTCAGGAAGATAATGGCAGAGTGAAATTTGTTCTCAAGGGCTGGAGTCTCTGCACATGCCTCTTGTTAGTAAACAGTAGTCTTTAGTAGTATGGGGAAGGGAAGGAATAGAGTATAATGAAGAGAAGATCCAGAATTACTTTGCTCTAGAAATATAGACACTTCATGGAGAACTCTACCGAAAGACGTGCGTTCTAAATTCAAATGTACGGGGTGTTAAAGATTACATTTAGGAAAGAAATTTTAAAAACAGAAAAGAGACTGAGGGAAAGGAGGTCCAATGACAGACCCAAACTTGGATCCAGCTTAAGGGAAGGCTCCAAGGCCTGACATTATTACTGATAGGAGTCTAGCATGGCTGCCCTCCGAGAGACCCAACAGGCAGCTGAAACAGTTAGATGCAGATATTTACACCCAACCAATGGACAGAAGCTGGTGTCTCCTGTGGTTGAATTAGGGAAGAAGCTGAGAAGGAGGGCGACCCTGTAGGAGGGCCAACAGCCTCCATTAGCCTGGATCCCCGAGATCTCTCAGACACTGTACCACTAACCAGGCAGCATACACCAGCTGATATGAGGCTCCCAACATATATACAGCAGAGAACTGCCAAGTCTGGGTTCAGTCAGAGAAAATGCACCTAACCTTCAAGAGACTGGAGGCCCCAGGGAGATTGGGAGGCACGGTTGGGTCGGGGACATCCTCATGGAGATGGGATTGGTGAGTAAGGAGTTATGGGATGTGAAACAGTCAAAGGGTAGACCAGGAGGGGGATAAATCTGGAGTGTAAAAAAAAGATTAAATAATAACTAAAAAAAAAAAAAGTAAAGAAATTTTGTTATATGAATTGAAGGTTTCTATCCAAAAGCTTTTGCTAAGTTATTCACTTCTCCTATTATACAAACCTCAACGAAGTAACAAAAGACTTATACAAACTGAACACAAATACTTACAAATGCTTACAGATAAAGATTTGGATAACACAGTTTAACACAATATAGCAGAGTAAATAAATTTACATTAAATGCTTATGATAAATCTTTCATTCGCCACCATGTGATTCTCACTCATCTTTGTTAAAAATCTTTTCTATGGAAGCCTTCACTTCAATTTGAATAATATGCAGAAAAAGGTTATCATTCAAAGTAAAAATTAATTAGTGGAATGTAGAAGGAAAAATATGGACAGAACTATTTTATCCATTCAAATGCATATTATGATTGCTCTCAGTATGTGTAAAATAAATTTTTTAAAGATTTATTTATTATTATAAATAAGTACACTGTAGCTGACTTCAGAAACACCAGAAGAGGGCGTCAGATTTTATTACGGGTGGTGGTTGTGAGCCACCATGTGGTTCTGGGATTTGAATTTAGGACCTTTGGAAGAGCAGTCAGTGCTTTTACCCACTGAGCCATCTTGCCAGCCCGGTGTGAAATAAAAATTTTAAAATATAGTCCAAGATTCAAAGAACATAATGACAAATATTCTAGTCAGATCACCAAATACTTTATATTTCAATTTACAGTTTTTATTTCCAAAATCATTTTCTGTGAATGTTCATAATCTCTGAGATTCATTAATTAACTATAACATAAGAATATATAGCTTCTTAGTATAATGAATATGAACACCTGGGATTCTTTTTTTAAAAAATTTATTACAGACAACTGTTTTGAAAGTGTACTGTCATAATGTATTTATCAGAGTAACAACTCACTCCACAATATTTGAAGTGAATGTGTCTTTGAGGTGAAAGGTAAGCCATGAGACACCAGATGCAGTAGGGACGTAAGGGAGCAGACACACTGTCTTTCTTTTCTATCCGACAGCTGAAATAAAGTGAATTTTCCCAGATTCAGACACAACTTTCAATGAATTCAAAGCCTAACTGGGGAGTATATAAATGAAAGCATGTTTTACTTTATGCTTTAGAAATACTCTTCTCTCCCTCCTTCTTCTCCTCTCTCTTCTCCCTTTCTCCATCCCCCTTTCCCTCCCCCTCTCTCATTGCATGAGTATTCAGGTTTCACCTAAGTTACTCACAATCATGAAGTTAAAAAATAAGACAAATAAAACTAACAAAAGAGAAGACAACAATGTAAAGGTTGGGGTTGTTGTGTATATTGGATCCAGGTGGAAATAAAGAAAGAACTTTCAATTCCAAACATGGTGGCTTCAGAGTTGAAATGGAAAGAAGGATCAAAGTTATTGAGGAAAGTAAAAGAAAGGGAAGAACCTACAATCTGTGTTATAAAGTAACAACTGAGAGCATCCATTTTAAAGTCAGGGAGAGAAAGCAAGGAAGGATGAACCTGCAATCCGTGTTATAAAGTAACAACTGAGAGCATCCATTTTAAAGTCAAGGAGAGAAAGCAAGGAAGGATGAACCTGCAATCTGTGTTATAAAGTAACAACTGAAAGCATCCATTTTAAAGCCAGGGAGAGAAAGCAAGGAAGGAGAGGCGTTTACACGGGACTAACCTTGTGACTATGTCCTCCCCATTCCAGCAGGCTCTTCCTTCTGCAGCAGCCAATTCATTGACACAAAGCTGGTCAGCCAGGCCACCATAGAAGGACCTGTGCAGCCGAAGGCTATTGATGAATTGTCTGAATGAAGAAAACAAAAGAAAAACAAACAAACAAACAAAATAATGTAAAATCCATGGAGATCTACATAAATATTACTGCACACAACTTATAGAAAGCTATGGTTAACTTATGTTCATAAAGTTCACATACTTTTCTAACAACAGGTAAAAACACATTATTCTATAAAAGATTACCATGTTAATATTTAAATTTATCTTTAGACTACAAATTTTTCACTAGCTATGAGTCTTGTTTTAAAGGCAGACATTATTAAATACCATGCACCTAGACACACACGCACACACACACATATACACACATGCACACAAACACACACACACACACACACTTTATTCAGTTTCTTTAAGCTCCTCCCTAGCTATTGGCATCTAAACACAGTAACACTCTTTATTTTCTATTTCAAGTGGAAAATCTGATACACTTACAACTCCCTAATGAATTGCCTATCTAGTAAAGGTGTAGTCAACTTAGATCACATTTCTGAGTCTTTGGTAACAAAGAATACAATGGAGGATATTTTACTACTCAAGCCCTATGTATATATATATAAAATATTAAAATAAAATTTAATGGAGTGAAGATTATTTTGTGTATCAACTAAGGTTTTATTCTGTTTTCTTCATTCATATTCTATTCTCCTGCCCCTGAGGATTATAGAAGGGAAAAGTCAATGGTAATGAAGGATTTTGCATTTTTTGCTTAAAAGGCCAAAACTTTTGAGTTTTAAAATTAGGTCTTGGAAGGACAAGCAATGTTTGCTTTGCAAATTCAAAAGCCAGTGATAACCAAAATTCATAAAACCTAGGCAACTGTGATGGCCTCCTGCAATATACACACAAGAACCAGAGACAGAATACCTCAGAGGCAAGCTTCATAATTGAAATAGCCATAATTGGGGAGCTCGGGCTTCAGCAAGACACTCTGTCTCAACAGCTAAAATGGAGGAGGACTCCAACATCACTTCCAGACCCCCCATTTATGTGTTACATATGTACATAAATGTGTACCTACATACATAAAACTGTAATACACATACTACACACACGAACACAATCAAGAATTAACTTGTAAAATAGGAACTTTAAGATGATTTCTAACAGAGGTCAGTGACATCATTCACTGATACATGCAAGGAAGAGACAGCCCTTCCTTAGACTCCCACCTCATATTTACAGCCACTTTTACCCTGTTTAATATCTTCATCTTTGTCATCCCGAGCCTACTGTGTGTGTGTGTTGTGTGTGTCTGTGTGTGTTGTGTGTGAGCCTGTGTGTGTATTTTGTGTGTGTTATGTGTATTTTGTGTGTGTTATGTGTGAGTTATGTGTCTGTTTCTGTGTGTGTTCTATATGCTTGTTGTGTGTGTCTGTGTGTTGTGTGTGTGTGTGTTCTGTGTATATGTTTTGTGTTGTGTGTGTCTGTGTGTGTTGTGTGTTTGTATGTGTTCTATATGTGTGTTGTGTGTGTCTCTGTGTATGTTCTATGTGTGATTCTGTATATTCTGTATGTATATATCTTCTGGGGTATGTGTATGTTGTGTATGTGTTGTGTGTGTTTCTGTGTTTTTATTGTGTACATGTTGTGTGTATGTTGTGTGTATTCTGTGTGTGTTGTGTGCATCTTTATGTGTTGTGTGTATGTTCTATGTGTTGTGTGTGTTCTGTGTGTTGTGTGTGTTGTGTGTATATTATATTTATTCTGTGTGTGTTATGTGTATCTGTGTGTGGTGTGTGTCTATATGTGTTGAGTGTGTTGTGTGTGTTCTGTGTGTGTTCTGTGTGTTGCGTGTGTTCTATAAGTGGTATGTGTGTTCTGTGTGTATTGTATTGTGTTCTCTGTGTTGTGTGTGTTCTGTGTGTGTTGTATGTGTGCTATGTGAGTTTTGTGTGTGTTATATGTGTGTTGTATGTGTTCTGTGAGTGGTGTGTTTGTTCTGTGTGTTATCTATGAGTGGTGTGTGTGTTCTCTGTGTGTTGTATGTGTGTTGTATGTGTTCTGTGTGTGTTGTCTGTGTGTTGTGTGTTATGTGTATGTTGTATGTGTGTTGTGTGTGTTGTGTATGTGTCTGCATGTGTACTGTGTGTGTTCTGTGTGTGTTGTATGTGTGTTGTGTGTGTGTGTCTCTGTGTTGTATGTGTTCTCATTATATTTTGCAGCTACATCTCTCTCCCTGTTCTAGGTAAAATATTCAAGCAGGCAGGGGTTCTTTTCCTTTGCCTGTTTTGTTTTATTCATTGCCTTGGATCTGAGAGTAATGATAGCAGGAGTACATCTGATAAACTGTCATCTGAGTAATAAATGACTAAACTCTAAGAAGTAATCGGAGTATTTGGGTTGATATTTTGTGGGAATGCCCATCTAGAGAATTAAGTCAAATACTTACTTTTCAAACTTTGAAAATGTAAACATCATCTTAGAGTCTTGCAAGCATGCAGATGTAGATCTGGCAGGTCCACATAGGGACCAGAATTCTATATTTCACAAGGGCCTGCAAACGCTGTCTATGCTAGTGGTTCAAGAGTCATGAGTGTAATGGCACTATGCTTTTAAATAGGAGACAGTGGACCTTGACAGACTGGGAGCTATGTGGGTCTTCAACCAGGAAATGGTCAACAAAGATGTGGATGTTAAAGGAATTTCACAGACAAGTACCATGCACTAAGAAAAAAGTCAAAGGTATTCAAAAGTAAAGGGCTTGGGGAAGGAAAAGAAAAAAAAAGTCAAATAGTCATGCAGACCACTGAATGAGGAGAAATGGAATTAGCAGTTATATAAAATATAAAATGCTGAGTCAATTAAATATGGTGACGCCATGTTAAAGCCCTATTTTAAAAGATAACACATACATGATCTCAGAACATATAGAAATCAAGCTGGAACTGATGGACGGGAGCATCTTCCCTGCTTGGCTCCTTTCACAGGACCAGAAAGTAATATGCATACCACTGAGGAAGGAGAGTCTTCAAGAAAGTTAGCCAGAGATAGACCTTGCAAGTTATAACACTGATCCTCCAAGTAAAATGTTCCAACTGCTACAACACCATGACACTTATGGTTATGGGAGTAATAAACCATTTTCTGATTGGGTTTGAGGTCTCCTCCACAGTGGGAATTTCTGTCTGATTCTCCAAATGTTGTCAAAATCCCATACTTAGCCAGGTCATGGGCCCTAGGTGGCAACCTACTGCGGTTATTTTTGCTTAATAGCTATGGTGTTCAAACTGCCCTCTAAATGTATATATTTATACCTGAAGATTAGTGCTGCTCTCAACTTTGGTCAGAGAACCTCTTTTTTTTTTTCAATGTTCAATAGTCAGTGCAGAGACTCACAACTACTAAAAGTGCTGAAGCCCTATGAAACATTTGCATCAACCCTGCAATGTTGAAGGACACTGTAGAAGAGTGCCAGTAGGAGAAGTTGAAGATGGAGGAATCTCATCTAGATATGACGTGACAATTGCACTCTTAAGTGCACTGCTGCTGGGTTTATCTGAATGAAGACCTGCATAAAACCAAGACAGTCCATGTCTAAGCATGGATGGGAGAGAGGCTTACAAGGTCTCACCCATAACTCAGTAGCTATGTGTGCTGATAGCAGCTGGCAGCTGCTGCTGAACTGAATGGCATTTTCTTTGCAGACATTGCATATAGCCTCTGATAAGTTCCCCGTGCCCCAGCGGGTAGCCCATACTCATGAACAATAACAGTTGTTAGATGCAGTGGGCTACTATTTTTTTGTAAAGAAGAACCACAAATAAGGTGGAAGGCACTATTGGGAGATGTCTGGAGGAAGGAGACAGGAGGTTTGTTTTTGATTTTGTTCTTACTTACTGTTCTATTGCAGTGATAAAGATACCATGATGAAGACAACTTATAAAAGAAAGTATTTCCAGACCCAGAAAGGCTAAGTAACAAAGGGGCTCTAGGAAAGGGGCATATAGATCTCCTGGGAAGGAGAAATACAACTTGTGGCAGGTGAGGATAGGCTAGCAGGGATTTGGGAGAGAGAGGGAGTAGGCAAGATGGAGGGAAAGAGTACTGGGAGAGACAATGGGAAATGGCAGGGAGGAAGTAGGTGGAAACCTAGTCCAGTAGAAACTCTTGAGATTGTAGGCTGACCCTAATGAGGAGTCCAAGTAAAAAGGATTCAGAGCAATACCAGGCAAGGCTCCCAGAGGTGGAACTGGGACACCAACCCAGCCCCAAAACCTTCAATCTGTAAGCTATCCTGCCTGCAATGATGTATGTATTGGGGCAATGGAGGCACAGAACTTGTTCGCCAACGTATGACTGTCTAATTCGAGGCCCACACCACAATAGGAAGCCTGGATGAATAGGAATTAGAAGGTGGTTAGCGCAGAGACCTATGATAGAAAAAAAATCAATTCCTAATGATATTATTATTTATAAATTTGTCTAGCACAGTCATCAAAGAGGCTACTACTGGTGGTTGATGGTAGCAGACACTGAAACCTATAGCCAAACATTAGGTGGAGACAGAGCCCAAATTGGAGATCTTTATTAAGGTTCTGTTGTACCAAAGGTAGGGGCCTGGCCTGAGGCCTGGGTGTCTCTCTCCGATGTCCACCTGTGGCTGCAAGGCACGTTAGTTAAAAACAAGGCAATATATAGATGAGTTATTTTATTGTAGGAAGGAGAAAATATGCTGGTCAAGTAGAGAGAAAGAAAGGAGAGGAAGGAGAGAGAAAGAGAGAGGAGAGGAAGAAAGCAAGAGAGGAGACAAAGAACAAGAGAGAGGGGAAGAGTAAGAGAGTAAGAGAGTTAGAGAGTGAGAGTGAGAGAGTGAGGAGGGGCAAATGGCTCCATATATTGTATAGGGTGTGGCATGTCTGGCTTGTGGTCAGATGACTGGGTGTAGGGTCCAGCTAGAATGCTGGGAGCTTGGGGAATTATCTGCCTGATAGAGAGAGCACACATCTCCTGTAGGGGGCAGATGTAAGGGGTTGTGACTGAAACAGGAACCAAAGACTCAGGAGTTATGGCCAAGCTTCTTTCGCCCTCTGCAAGCAGATATTGCCCACAGGGGTCCAGGGCTTAAAGCCAAATACTCAATACTCGACTGAGCTTAAGTTACCTGAGCAGACCACTGCCCCACACTGCCCCACAAGGTCCCTCCCCTTGGAGCTCAGGGAACCTGATAGAAGAGGGAGAGGAAGAAAATTGGGAGCCAGAAGAGTAGAGGATAGCAGGAGAGCACGGCCCACAGACTTCATCTTAGCAGGGACCACAGGGGCACACAGAGACTGAAGTCGACTCTGTGGTCCTCATCTACTAGGTTCTCTGCATATTTGATATAATTATGATGCTTTTGCAGGACCCCCTAACAGTGAGAATAGGGGTGTCTCTGACTCTTTCATTTACTATTTAGGATCCTTTTTTTCCTATTGGGTTTCCTAGCCATGATATGAGGGTTTGTGCCTAGTTGTATGGTATCCTATTAGGCTTGTGTGTGTGTGTGTGTGTGTGTGTGTGTGTGTGTGTGTGTGTGTGTGTGTGTGTGTGTGTATTCCTGGGAGGCATACTCCTTTCAGAAGGGAAATAGATGAGGGTGGGTATGGGTGTGATGGCTGTTTCTGGTTGTCAACTTGACTATATCTGGAAAAAACTACAATCCAGAAATAGAGGCTACCTAACTTGTTAGTCAACTAATGACTAATTTGGGGCCCACCTATGGGCCCAGGAGGCCACATCTGTGATCCAGAGCTTGAGGCTGGAAGATGCAGGCTTTTACCAAGATCTTGACATGGAGATCTTAAGGCATAGTGACCATGAAAGCTTAGACCCAAGCATGGTAGTACACACCTTTAATCCCAGGATATTGAAGCAAGCAGATCTCTGAGTTCAAGGACAGTCTAGTTGAAAGCAAGTTCCAGATTTAGACATAGTAGTACATACTTTTTATATGGGCCACACCTTCTGTTGAAGGCCCATGTAAAGACACTGGAAGAAAGATTCACTCTTTTTCACCTGCTTGCACTTACTTGCCAGCACATCTGTTGAAACCTACTTCTTCAGGATTCTAGCTTCTACAGAAGACCAGGTGAAACAACTAGGTTTATGGGACTAGGCAACTACTATACTTTTGGACTTCCTGTTCACAGCTGCCCATTGTTGAGTTAGTTGGACTACAGACTGTAAGTCATTACAATAAATTCACTTAATATATAGAGACATTCCATAAGTCCCGTAACTCTAGAGAATCCTAACTAATACACTGGGGGAGAGGGAAGGTGGGATGAGGAGGAAGGACAGGAATAGAGGGAGGTTAAACTGCAGTCAATATGGTCAGTATGTGTTGAAACAAAAATGATCAAAATAAATAAATAAAATGTAAAAGTGTTTAATTTGGGTTTACGATTTCAAAATGTTAGATCAGATCTTCCTTGCTCACTAAGTTCTCTGGGGCATGCCAAGCTTCACTGAGCAGTCTGTGCTCCCTGTTGTACCTCCATTCTGCCCTCACCTCAATACTCACCTTCATAGGACATGTGTCTCCTGAACTTTACAGATCTGAAGATCAGGACTCATACAGCCCATTGATAACTATCGGAGACCTACCACACTAGGACAAACGAAGTTAACCTCCCCTCCCAATACCTACTACAACAGCAACATCCTGAGACCAAAGCAATCCAGTTGGTTCAAAGCAATTGCAAGAATACAACCAACAAAAGCCAGCATAATAAAACACCTTAAGAGCCCAGCTACCCTATGACAGCAAGTCCTGAATATCCTTCCATAACTGAGGCACAAGAAAATGAACGTAAATATAATCTTATAAAATGATAGAGGCCTTTAAAGAGGAAATGAATAAATCCCTTAAAGAAGTACAAGAAAATACAATTAAACTGGTCAAGGAAATAAATAAAATTGTACAAGACCTGAAAGTGGAAATAGAAGCAATAAAGAAAACACAAACTGAGGAAATCCAAAAGATGGAAAACCTAGGGAAGAGAACAGGAACAACAAGTGCAACCATCAAAACAGAATACAGGAGACGGAAGAGAGAAACTCAGATATAGGACATATATCACTCAAAAAAATGTTAAATCTAAAAAATTTCTGACACAAAACATCCAGAAAATCTAGGATACCATGAAAAGACTAACCTAAGTATAATAGAAACAGAAAAAGGCTAAGTGCCCCAGCTCCAAGTCATAAAAAATGTTTTCAACAAAATCATATAAGGAAACTTTCCAAAACTAAAGAAAGTTGCCTATAAATATACAAGAAGCTAATAGAACACCAATTAGACTGGCTCAGAATAGAAACTACTCCCTCCACAAAAATAACAAAACATAAAATCTATAGAACAAAGAAAGAATATTAAAATTGACAAGGTTGAAAGGCCAGGTAACATACAAAGGCAGCCCTCTCAGAATCACCCTTGACTTCTTGACAGACTCTGAAAGTTAGAAGTGACTGGTCACATATCTTGCAACCTCTAAAAAATTGCAGGTGTCAATATAGACTACTATAACCAGCAAAACTTTGAATCATAATAGATAAAGAAAAGGCATTTTATGACAAATTCAAATAAAATCTATCCACAAATCCAGTCCTATGGAAAATACAAGAAAAAACTTCCAACCAAAAGACAATAACTACATCCAAGAAAACACAGGGCAAAAACGAGGATAGCACATACAAATACACACAAACACACACATACACATGCACACACACATACGTGAGGGCACATGTGCACACGCAAACACACATTAACACAACCAACATCAAAATAATAGACATAGCAATCACTGGTCATTAATATCTCACAACATCAATGGACTCAATTCTCAATAAAAAGACACATGCTAACAGAATGGATGCAAAAACAGGATTCATCATTTTGCTGCATACAAGAAATATACCTAAGCAATAAAAATGGCATTCTCTTCAGAGTAAAGGGCTAGAGAAAAGTTTTCCAAGAAAATGGACCCAAGAAGCAAGCTGGAATATCCATTCTAATATCTAATACAATATAATCTACACCAAAATCAATCTAAAAGATCAAATCAGAATCAATCTAAAGAGATATTTCATTCTCATCAAGAAAAAAATCCACCAAGACATGTCAATTCTGAGTATCTATGCCCCAAACACAAGGTCACCTAAATTTAAAAAAGAGGCACTGCTAAAGCTTATGTCACATCTTGAACCCCACATAATGATAATTAACTTCAACACCCCACTTTCACCAATTGGCAGGTTATCAAGACAAAAATTAAACAGAGAAATAATAAAACTAACAGACATTGTGAATCAAACGGATCTAACAAATATCTATTGAATATTTCACCCAAACACAAAAGAATATACCTTCTTCTCAGCACCTCATGGATCCTTCTCCAAAAGTGACCATATAGTTCATCACAAAGCAAGCCTCATCAGATACAGGAAAATTTTATTTTATCAAACATCAAAGTCCGGCTTAAAGGTGGGTTTCAACAACCTCAAAAACACCAGAAAGCCTACATACTCATGGAAATTGGGCAGCTCTCTATTCAATGATATCTGGGAAGAAGTAAAAAGTGAAAATAAAAACTTTCTAGAATTCAGTGAAAATTTATGGGACACAATGAAAGCAGTGATAAGAGGAATGTCTGTAGTGTAGCGCTGAGTGCCTGCATAAAAAATAGAAATCTCTCGTACCAATAATTTAAAAATTACACCCGAAAGCTCTAGAAGAAGCAAGGACACCAAATATGAGATCATGCAAGAAATAATCAAAATCAAGGCTGCAATCAATGAGTTAGAAACAAGAAAACAATACAAAGAATCAACAAAACCAAGAGCTGGCTCTTTGAAAAAAATCAACAAGATAGAAAAATCCTTAGCCAAACTAACCAAAAGACAGAGATGGTATCCAAATACACAATAAAGATCAGGAAAATAATTTAAACAGCCCTATAACCCTTAAGGAAGCAGTCATTAAAAGTCTCCCAACCCCTCCACTCCCCCAAATAGCCCATGACCAGATAGATGGTTTTAGCACAGAATTCTACCAGACTTTCATAGAAGAGCTAACACCAATACTTCTCAAACTGTTCCACAAACTAGAACCAGAAGGAACAGACTTATTCTATGAAGGAACAGCCACACTGATATCTAAAACAAAGGCTCAACAATGAAAGAGAATTTGAGACCCATTTCTCTTATGAAAACTGTTGCAAAGATATTCAATAAAATACTCGCAGACTGAATCCAGGAACACATTAAAAACACCATCCATCATGATCAAGTAGGCTTCATCCCAGGGATGCAGGCATGTCTTAATACTAGAAAATTCAACCTTGAAGTCCACCATATAAACAAACTGAAAGAAAAAAAAATCACATGATTACCTTACTAGACACTGAAAAGCCTTTGACAAAATCCAACACCTCTTCATGTTAAAAGTATTAGAGAGATCAGGAATAAAAGGTACATACCTAAACATAATCAAAGCAATCAACAGCAAGTAAATAGCCAACATTAAACTAAATGGAGAGATTAAAGCAATTTCAGTAAAATCAGGGACAAGACAAGGTTGCCTTTCTCCCTATCTATTCAATATAGTACTTGAAGTTCTAGCCAGAGCAATAAGACAACTAAAAGAGTTCAAAGGGATACAAATTAGAAAGGAAGAATTCACAGTATTGCTATTTGTGGATGATAGGCTAGGATATATCAGTGACCACAAGATTTCTACGAGAAAACTCCTACAGCTAATAAACACTTTCAGCAAAGTGGCTAGATATAAAACTAACTCAAAAGAAATCAATAGCCCTCTTTCATACCATTTTATTTCATTTGATAAAGAGGCCAAGAAAGAAATTAGAGAAACGAGCCCCTTCACAACACTCACATATAATATAAAATATCTTGGTATAACTCTAACCAAGCAAGTGTAAGATCTGTATGACAAGAACTTCAAGTCCCTGAAGAAAGAAATTGAAGAAGATGTCAGAAGATGGAAAGATCTCTTCATGGATAGGTAGGATTAACAATAAAAATGGCCATCTTACCAAAAGCAATCTACAGATTCAATGTGATCACAATCAAAATGTCAACATAATTTTTATAAACCTTGAAAGAAAATTCTCAACTTCATATGTGAAACAAAAATCCCATAATAGCCAAAACAATCCTGACAATAAAAGAACTTATAGTAGGATCACCATCCCTGACCTCAACTGTACTACAGAGCAATAGTGCTAAAAATCTGCATGGTATTGGTAGAGATACAGACACCCAGAAATAACCCACACACCTATGGATACTTGATTTTTTATAAAGAAGCCAAAAGCATACAATGGAAAAAAGAGAGCATCTTTAACAATTTTACTGGTCTAACTGGTCAAGAAACTCAACATAAAACTATATAGTCTAATAGAAGAGAAGGTGGAACATTCCTTTGAAGTCATTAGTATAGGAGACAGTTTCTGGAACAAACACCAATGGCTCAGGCTCTAAGATCAATAATTGATAAGTGAAACCTCTTGAAACTTAGAAGCATCAGTAAGGCAAAGGACACCATCAATAGGACAAAAATGGCCCAACTACAGATTGGGAGAGAATTTTCACCAACCCTGCATCTGACAGGGCTAATATTAAAAATTTATAAAGAACTCAAACATTTAGACACCAATAACCCAAATAACTCAATTTTAAAAATGGGGTACAGAGCTAAACAGTGAATTCTCAACAGAAGAATCTCGAATGGTCAAGAAGCACTTTTAAAAAAAATGTACAAAGTTCTTAGTCATCAAGGAAATGCAAATCAAAGTAAGGGATAGTCACATCCTGGTGAGGATGTCGAGAAAGGGAAACACAATGGAATACTGTTCAACTATTAAAAACAACGACATCATGAAGTTTGCAAACAAATGGATTGAACTTGAGAATATCACCCTGAGTGAAGTCACCCAGACCCAAAAGGACATGCACGATATGTACTCACTTATAAGTGGATATTAGCCAAAAAGTATAGGATCCTCATACTGTACTCCACAGACATAAAGAAGCTAAACAAGAAGTAAGGCACAAGCTTGAATCTCTTTTAGGAGAGGGAATTAAATAGTCATAAGAGGCAGAACATAGGAGGAAACTGGGTGAGAGATGGGATGGGGAGCAGAATGGGGGAGGGTACTTCAGGATCAGGTGTGGGGAGGGACAGGGGAGATAGCAATATAGCCATGAGAATGAATGGAAATATACAGGGGATGGGGAAGTGAGGGGCATCTCCAGGACCTGGCAGAAACCTGGGATAAGGGAGGTACCCAAGAATCAATGGTGGTGAACTTGGGAAAGGATGCACCTAGCCTTGCAGAGATTTGATGCGCCAGGTTGGTGGTATATCCAGGGTGAGGGTCCACCTGCTCTGAGGAGAAAAGGAGGGAGGGTGGGGGAAGGATTGTGGGAGAGTGTGAATGTGAGGGGCACAGTGAGGAGGATATAAAAAGAATAAGTTAATTTTTAAAAAAATGTTAGAGTGCATGCTCACAGAGCACAGGTATTGTAGCAGGAACACCCAAAAGCTCATAATCTACAAACAATAGGCAGAGTGAGAAATACTGCAAATGGCTTGAATGTTTTGAAACCTCAAAGCCTGTATGCAATAAGGACACCTCCTCCAACAAAGTCACATTTCCTAATAATTAACCAACTGTTAGACCAACTGCAAACCAAGTATTCAAAAACATGAATCTATGGGGACCATCTTTGTTTAAACTACCAGAGATATTACCAGTGTGTATGTGTGTGTGTGTGTGTGTGTGTGTGTGTGTGTGCTTGTGTGTGTGCATGCGTGTGTATGTGTGTGTATGAAATTGTCAAAAATGCAGTTTTGCTCAGTGTTTATAGGGCACATTAGATACAAAGAAAGAAGGAGTGGATGAACGGATGAAATGAACAAATGAATGAACGGAGAGACATGATATAATTGAGCTGTTTAGAAATAAATACTAGTAAACAAAATATAGTCTGAAATTGCCACATAACCAATTGATATTGGCCTCCTGTTTTGAATATAGTGTCCACAGTCTCACACGTTTGAGGGCTTGCTTCCTAAGATGGCGGTGGTTTAGGGGAGGTCACGGAAGCATTAGGAGATGGAATCATCTTAGAGGATGTGAGTCACTGGGGGCAGTCCTTGAGAATAGATGACCACATTCCCTGTTCATTCTTTTCTTCAAGAGTGTGGATGCAAGCCAGCTTCCTGTTCCTGATGACATGCCTTCCTACCACAATATGCTGTATCCCTCTGGATTATAAGCCAAAGTAAAGGCTTTCTTACTTAAGTCGCTTCTGTCACAGTATTTTATCACCTGAACAATAAAGGAATCCATGCCTTTCTTCCCAGCTCAATGCTAACTATTATGCATGTGAAGAAATATTGTACTCTTGAAATTATTCAAAATTTAAATTTGCTCTGGGTGTGGGCAACCCATATATTTCTTTTTCTACCATCATGGAGATATCACTTAAAATTGGAGCATAATACATGCAGGAGAAAGTTAGAAAAACTTGCTAATTATCCTTCAGCAGTTGTGTTGTTCATATCAGTTTTCATCTTGTCCTGGAAACATGACTAAAATATAGGAATCATATATAATTTATGTGAGCAACTGAATTGCAATGTTTAAAAGGATATGGTAAAGTGTTTCCCATCTGAGCATATATTCAAAGTATCATCTATTGCATCCATATAAAAATGTATAAATTCTTCTTCAAGCTTCAAACTTAACAGATGGCCAATGTCTCTAATAATGCCTTTTCTATTTCCCTTCAATTCATTTTCTAAGTTATATTGAGAAGCAACATTGGAAATCACAAATTGTATAAGTGAGGTCTGGTACTTCTTCCTAGCTCTATACTCCCAGAAATAAGACTCAGACTCAAAATATATTTACAAATACCTTGGTCATATAGCTAGGCTCTACTTTGACTAGCTATAAATGAAAATATCCAATTTATTTTAACCTACATTCTGCCATGTGGCTCATTACCTGTGCTCAGGCACCATCATGCACCCATCTTGTCACATCTTCCCAGGGAAAATCCCCTTTGTCTGGCTCTACTGAGCCATTACATGTTACATTCATAACATGTATCTGTATTGCTTGAACAAAGTTCATGTGTATGTGCTCATTTCTTCCATTGTTCTATCCCTCTAGCCATTCTTCAAACTCTCCTTAAAGTTCTCCAGCTTTCTTTCCTCTCCATTGATCAACCACTGCAGTGACAGTGTGTTCTTCCTGATTCTCATCTGTGTGTTTCTCGTAGCCTCTGCCCTATGACTATTCCTACTCTGTAAATCTACTTCCTCTAATGGAGAATGTCTTCTCCCATAGCAAAAGCTCTGTCTTGTCTATCATTTGTACCCAGGGCTTGATCATCATTTATACCAAACTTGAATACTTGGTAAATTTGCACTAAGTAAATCTTAGTTTTTAATAGTTTCCAGAATTGAAAAATTAGTACAATGTATTTTTTAAATTTATTTATTATATGTATATGACTACATACTATAGCTGTACAAATAGTTGTGAGCCTTCATCTGGTTGTTGGGAAATGACTTTTAGGACCTCTGCTTGCTCTGGTCATCCCTGTTCGCTCCGGTCGCCCCTGCTGTCTCAGTCCCTGCCCGCTCTGGCCCAAAGATACACTTATTATTATACGTAAGTACACTGTAGCTGTCTTCAGACACACCAGAAGAGGACATCAGATCTCGTTACGGGTGGTTGTGAGTCACCATGTGGTTTCTGGGATTTGAACTTGGGACCTTTGGAAGAGCAGTCGGTGCTCTTACCTGCTAAGCCAGTATTTTTTAAATGATGATATTCTTAAGCTCCTAAACAAACAAAACAATTGTCATAGAATTCTTTAGCCTAGATGACCTACTTGTAGATTGTGAAGAATCATGATATATTCCTAGTATATTCTCAAAATATTAGAAGTCTAGAGGGCAAGACTCCTAACTCAGAAGACTACTAAGCTGATTCACGGCAGTCCCAGGGGTGAATATTGTAATGTACTCCTTACTACTCAGTCTCACTATGTATTAAGATCCCGTGGTAACCCATCACAGATACACTGTATCATGAGTTAGAAACAAGTGAAAAAAAATCACCTATTGGAGTAGCTCCCTGTCCTAGCTACATGTCACCATCTCATAGAAAAAAATTAACCTACACAGACAGGACTGGTGACCTGGCTCAGCAGGGAAAGTCACTAACTAACAAGCCTGATGACATGAGTTCAGTTCTGAGCCACACATGGACAGGGAGAACCAATTGCAAGATCTTGTGATCTCTTCCACTATAGCATGTGCACAATATCAAGTATCAATATCACAGATTTTCAATGGTTTAACAACTCAAGGTTAAAAATGTTAACAAGGAAAATGCTGCTATAGTTATAAAAATGTATAGAAATTATCACGTTAAGAAAATATACACATCGTTTATTGGTGTATTGCTATTCTAGAGACATAGATCATAGATATAGCACTTCTTCCCATGAAAATCTGAACTTAGAATGTAGCATGTTAAGATCTCTGTCTCTCTGTCTCTCTGTCTCTGTCTCTCTCTTTCTCTCTCTCTCTCTCTCTTTCTCTCTCTCTCTCTCCCTCTCCTTTTCTCTCTCTGTGTCTCTGTCTCTGTCTCTCTGTGTCTCTGTCTCTCTCTGTCTCTGTCTGTCTGTCTCTGTCTGTCTCTGTCTCTCTCTCTCTCTCTCTCTCTCTCTCTCTCTCTCTCTCTCTCTCCCTCGCAGTCAGAAGTGTGCAGCACAGGAAGCAGAGAATAGAGTATATTCTAATCTCTAGCTAATGACTAGCCTTGTGCAGTGCTTTGGCTCAGTAAAGACGAAAGGTCTAGAGTACAAATGCTCATTCACAGCCTGCAGCTTTGCTTGCCCTGAGCCTGAAGGCAGGGGAGAAGCATGAACTAGCATAGTTATTGCTTCATTGCTTCCCATGCCCTTGAGGCCAACCATACCAGGAGGGTCTCCTGATATATCCCATGCTAAAATAATGCAACCCATCTGGGAGTTGTCCTTTGTGGTTTGTTGACCTGGCCATGCTCAGTTACTACTAGAAAGCCAGGCAATACTTTCAATTGTTATAACACCTTTAATAACAAAAGCAATATCTTTTACTGAACAGTACAGTAATTCTAAGGCACCTGAAGATCAGGTTAGTTTATCCCTTTATAGTATTTGCATTCCTCCTGAAATACCCATTATTGACAACCTGGTGTTTATCCTTCCTCAGCTTTCTTTACATGCAAATTAACAATCAGTCAGGCAGAGGAGGAAGATGGGAAATGCAGAAATATAAGGATGATTTAATACTACAAAATTGGCACCAAGCTATTCCCATACCTAAGTGGATATCATGAACACCTACATACTTAAGTATATGTTGGTGTACAATATTTTGTAAATTCAATATAGACTTACACAGTCTAATCAAATACTTTAACAAACTAACTTACATTATAATTTGTAAGATTGACATATGCCTCATACATCAGGTGTGAAGAGTGGTATCCCTACAGAAGTTAAAGTTGGTTCATGTAGGAAACTATGCACTTTCAACCTGTGACTCTAATTTACAATTTGGTTTGCATTTTATTTCATTAGATGTTTCTAAAATAGAGCTGTAATCTACTGTTCTTATCTTGTAGCGGTTTGTTTGGTTTAAAACATTTCTATATGGTCACATGTTGTATATCATTTCTATTTTTCTCACTCGAGACAGTAGGAACTATTTCTAATTTTGACCAAAGCCAATTATCTGGAAAAATATTGGAAAAGAATCACATTTTCAAATGGTGCTTTCCTCTGTGGAATGTCTCAAGCCACATGTCTCTTTCTCTAATGACATGTATTGATTTTTTTCTCTTACCCCTAAAGTCAGTCCACATATAATACAGAGCTCAAATTAAAAGCAGCGCCTTGCACACTGTCGGAAAAAGTCCGCAGAACAAAGGTCAAATGTGCAGCTTGCTAGCTAATGGCCTGAGGCAAAGTTAAGGTTAATGTGCCACTAATGAGCAGGCTCAACCCTGTAGAGATGTCTGACCACAGCTGTCAAACAGTAGACATTTAACATGTCAGTCTCCAGCTCCGCAGAGGAAATATATAATTACATGCTTTGAGATAAGAACTAGTGTCTCTTGTTGCTCTGAACCTATATTTAATCATTTAACTTCATTCTCACCTAAGTCGTTATATCTGACAAAATATTTTTAGATTTCTATCCCATAGCAATGACAATTCTTTGTAAGTGCTTGAAAATAATTCAATGTGTATAATTTGATGAGCCAAAGGCCAGCTGAAGTCTTGTGTCTTGGACCTGGGAAAATGTAGTGGTGACCACATGCTACAAAGCAATGCTTTAGAAGGCTACGTGGTACATTCATCACAAACTGAAATATGTTTCAAATCCCTTCAACTGATAGCTGACTTCTCTCTCTCTCTCTCTCTCTCTCTCTCTCTCTCTCTCTCTCTCTCTCTCTGTGTGTGTGTGTGTGTGTGTGTGTTTGTGTGTATGTTCACTCAGCAGAAACACTCCTAAGGTCTGCTCTCTGAACCCTACCTGAACTCACTTCCCATCCTGGAACTGTGACCTAAGGTTCGTTCAGCATCATTTGCAGAATTTTTCCCATTTTGCTTAAGTGGTTCCAGGTTTCCACTCCTCACAGGAAGTCTTCCTGTTCACCTGCCATGTTTCCCTTCATTAAAAGGCTGGCAAGGATTTCTCTATACATCAAACAAGGTGGTAAATTAATCATATTAAAAGAAGCAACCAGGAAGGACTGCGGACAAATATGGGAAGGAGGCTAGGAAACTCAGAAATCTCCTTCCATGTCCCTAATGCTCTGTGGTCAGAATTCTCTCGTACTTTTAGATTAGCCCTGAGCTGGTGTCTTCAGTCAGCTGCAACAGGATATAGATTCCTTATTTATCAATGGCATTCAAACATCAGCATGCCATCTTCACTGTCCCAATAAGAAACATGCATTCTGAATGCATTTCCTCTTGTGTGATTTAAAACTCACCAGGAAAAGTCAAAACTGGGCTTTCAAGCCTAAGTCATTATTCTGTATTATAAAAAAGTGTGCCTTAAAGTGGATTGATGTACAAAAAAAGAAAAAAGGAAAAATGTCCAAATGGAAAAAATTTAAAACAAATCTGACCAGAATAGGAAGCTGGGAATCAGAGAGAGAGAGAGAGAGAGAGAGAGAGAGAGAGAGAGAGAGAGAGAGAGAGAGAGAGAGAGAGAGAGAGAGAGAGAGAGAGAGAGAGAACAAGTGAGCGAGTGAAAGAGAGATTTCTTTACTATATAACTTTCATTCATTTTAACTAAAATTGCAACTAATGCAGTTAATTCTACTTAAAGGAACATGTCAAGCTATTCATAATTGGGTCAAAAATCAAGAAAGTTAAGTGAAATGGTACATCTGCAACTCTCCTGATTCTAATTCAAGTCACTCCACAAGGAATCATTTTGAGATAAAATTGTGCCTATATGGGGGCTGGGTATTGAATGTTGGTGTGTGGTATGCACACTTGGAAATGAACTGAAGGAAGGATTAGAAGTTCAACAGATTCCTTCACAGGCAGGTAGATGGGGTGAGGAGCCATGACTAGGTAATAAAGACTGTGAACTTCCAAGATGACTAGCTTCATTCTCCTGGGTTTCAACAAAGGCCTGGCTGCTTAAAACAATAAATGAAACGAAAAAGGATATGGTGGACATTTTGTTTCACACAAGTCCATAACTAGCCTGGATCAGAATACATTCATGAGTAACCCCTCTCAATAGATAACCTGTCTGAGCTTGCTCTGTGTGTGTGTGTGTGTGTGTGTGTGTGTGTGTGTGTGAGAGAGAGAGAGAGAGAGAGAGGGGAGGGGGAGAGATCTCCTGTGTAGGTGCTTTTCCTCAACCTAGATTCTGTCTTCTGTGGTCTAGTTTCCCCACTGCTAACTGTGCATTTGAGATGTTTCCTTCCTGCTAATTTTTTAACTGGAAGAAAAATGAGAACCTGATCAAGGCCCCTGCTCAGTAACATGAGTGGATATATTTGTGTAAGTGGAGGCCTGAGGTAAAAAGATAAGGTGTGTTCTGATGGTTGTTCTCTATGTTTACTTTATTTGACTTTTACAATAAAGAGTAGACAAAAAGATTTATTCAGTGTTTCCCCCACAGAGAAGACAGGCAAAGTTATCTAGATTTCTCCCCTCAATGCTGAGGTGATTAGAACACTACCTACAGTCCAAGCATAGAGCATTTCAGGTTTGCCTGATCTGAGAGCCACCCCTTCTCTATCACATAGCTACTTAAATAGGCCAGAAGGACTTCACTGGTGCCATGTCTGTCACATCTGTCAGCTATGCACCCACAACCCATGTTCCAATCAGAGCAATGAGGACAAATCTGATCTTTGCAGTGAAGTGTAATAGTCAGACAGTATCAAATATTTAATTGGAGAATACTGTTCAAAGCAAGGAGTACAGTAGTTCATAGAATTGAATGTGGTCCTGCTGGTAATGGTAGCTCATCCCTTCACTTGGGAGGCTGAGGAACGATGAATGTACATCTGAGTCTATCCTTGGCTTCATGACAAAATCCTCTCTTGAACAAATTGGCATTATTTGTGCCAGCCCTTAGAAAAGGAGCTAAAAGCCACACAGAGATGGCTCTTACCCATGGCAATCCAACACCATGCTCAAACCTTGGCTCCCACTTGTATTCTGCATCTTATATTTGTTTCAGATACAGGCATATCAATTACCCCTGAAGACTGAGGTGCAGCCAACAGCAGGGAATGTGAATGGCCTGCTTGAAAGCATTGAGGACAGGCTAAAGGAATCCTTGTTGTCTTCTTCTTGGCACTCAGAGGGTTAAAACAATGGACCCCAAGAAGTTATATTTCCCCCAAGGAATTTCCTGATGGAAAAGAAAAGAATGAAAGAAATTTCGTGAATAGGGGTCTCTCACTGAACATGATGAAGTTCAGTGATTCGTCTAGCGTGGCTGCTCAGCAAGCTTCAGGCTTTGCCCCCTGGCCCCTGCAGTGCTGGGGTTACTAGCCTACCCTGAAGCTCTTTGGCATGTGTTCTGGGGATCCAAGCACAAGTCCTCACATGCTTGTCTGCAGTCATGTTACCCACTGAGCTACCTTCTCAGCTCATTTTACTTACATCTGGGGATATAGCATTTGCCATCAAATCCTGGGCAGTCCTTCCTTTTATTGGTAAAATTTTAACAATAACCATCTTGTTTTAGGAAATAAAAAGCTAGAGTGGATAATAATGCTTCCTCTTAGAATTAGAAGAAACTTAATGAAATATTTTCTCTTAAATCAACTGTTAATCAGACTATTTTCTGCATTCTTTTCTCATCTTTTCATTTTGCCATTGTTATCTAATATTCCATATTATATATAGCAACATTATTTTTTTATTTTTTTTTCAGATTGGGAGCAATATTAACTTGATAAAAAATTCACACTTGCATTTTCAAAACCTCTCTATTTTCAGTACAGACACTCCTGTCCTTGAACTCTGCTTTAAAGATGAGTAGATCTGTAATTAAGGCCATTTAGATAGAGTATGCTATGAATCTTTAACTTGGCCACTATTTTGACCCTACTTGTCATTTTAGAAAGTATCGGCTGTAATTGTCATATGTGATCCAAGAATTATCTTATTCCTGTTTCTGATGGGTATCAGAATGGAAGGGTTTGAGTAAGGAGGGAGTATTAAAGAGGACTCAGAGATAGGTTCCTAGGAGTAGCAAGTTTGAGGGAAAACTTATTAATGGTAAAGTCAGACGAACAAAGGACTAACAGCTTGCTGTGGGTCTCAGCAGGGTTCAGGTCCTGGCAAGAGTCCTCATGCAGAAGTGGCATCTCTTTTTCTCTAAGCTCCTAAGGAGTGGAAGCTTCAGAACACGAGCCTGCAGTCAGGCTCTCTGATTTGTAGGCAAGAGGCAGGGAGGGGGTATGGAGCAAGACATGGGACCAATATTCCATTTGATCACGTTTTTGAAGTAAAATCATGTCCCAGGTGAGATTCTGGCACCAGAGTTTGTTAGCTAGGAACTAACAGACAATGTCCCAGTAGGAAGCATATTGGTTGGTTTGTAAGAGTCAGGGGGGTTGCACAGTACTGTAGCCTGACCAGCAACTAAAGTCTAATATTACATTCTTACACACAAGATATTGGTGAGCAGGATTGAATATGAGCAACCATTGTATAACATTGAAAACACCACACCTGATGGAAATTAAAGTTCTCTATTCTTCTGATATGTTTATTCCTATGTGCATGTTTACACCAGGATTGGCTTAAAGGGAAAGCTACACACAAAGTCAAATAAGAAAACGGTTATAAATCCTTTGCATCTGTTCAATTTACACAATCCCAAAGTTGTAACATTTGATTTATAACAAGATTCTTGGTAGCAGAAGGTAAAACCAATACAACAAGAGAAGAACCTTAGTCCTATTGATTTCAAAACATCATCAAAGAGGAGTCATATATTTTAGAAAGAAGCTTGACATGTCTATGAACTCTACAAATGTGAGTCTACACAGGAAGAATTAGCTCTCACCTTCCTTCAAAACCCAATTTGTTTTGTTTCCTAGAGAAACAAACCACCTTGGATTCTGAAGACACCGGGGAGTACTGCTCTGATGTCTTAGAGGAGAGGTGGAGGGTTAATGAATAAGTAAGAACAGTTTAATAACTCAGTAATAATTAATAGGACCCTCTATCTCAGGATACAGTCTTACTCTAGACATTTTGGACACATTTCTTGTGCTATTTTAAAGACAGCTGGGAAAAATTGCAACATTGTTATCTGCTTTAGACTGGGCAACAGAAGCCAATGCTGTTAGAACATCTTTTGTGTCTTCCTGGTCTCTCTTTTCCTGGTGAAGGACTGTGTCTTAGAACCTTTCAGTGGCAGTTGACAGATGTGCAGTGTTAGAAATGCTTTTTACCACGCCAAACAAAGTAGAAGAGAGAACTTGGATGTCTGGATGATCACGATGCTTCAAATACAAACAATACTTCTACAGACAGAACAAACTTTCTTTAACCTGATCTCAATCAGGCTTTGTAAAAAGTCCTGAAATACATTAATAAATAAAAAATCCTTTTATACATTTACAGAAGTCATCAGTTTCAATATGGCACAAACTTGAATCCTAACCTTTTAAAAACCTCAGTGGGGAAAAACATGGGAATTTAGTTTGAATTTCTTTTCAACACTGCAATTGTTTGTTGACTTTCTGAGGAAACTGAAGAGAAGGAAGATTCACATCTTTGACAAGAAGAAAGAAAGAAGGGAAAAGGAGAGAGGAAGGGAGGAGAAAGGAGGAAAGAAGGAGAGAGAAAACAGAAAGAACTTTCAGGTGTGCCACTCGGCAGGATTTTCATTCACAGTTTGATTTGCTCGCAGAGGGATATTTTGAGCCTTACAAATGGAATAACTCAGCAGTTACATTACACACCTTCGAAAGCTCCAGGTATATCTAAGAAACCTATTACTTGGGGACAGAGGTTTGGAGAAAGAGTTTGAAAACTGTCCAATGTAAAGGACCATCTATCTTCCTATGGTTTGAAGTATACGTTCTTATTCTTTCTATGGTGTTAAATATGGAAAGCATTACTCTTACTAATCTTATCCTAAACATGGCAAGTGCATTGCTACAGACCTCAGATGAACTCCATGAACAATGCCACAGGGAACAGTGACAGAACATGAAAATTTTACAATATTTGTGATGTTCCCTAAAATAAGCCGATAGTCCACGCAAACAAACTATGAGAGTTCTATCTTAGCAAGTAGAGCTTCATAATTTTCTCCAAATTTCAGTTCTTATTAAGAGAGAGGGGGGAGAAAGAGAGTGGAAAAGAAAAAGGGGATATTAAGCCTACTAGATATTAAGCCTGTATGTGCATAGTCACATCAAAGTCCTCTCCTAATTTTAATGTGGATTCACATCAACTACTGGACACCGTTTCTGTCATTTCAGGACCACCAGTGTTCAGCGTCAGTATAGTTACATTTGGCTTAGGATCGAATAAAGTTGTCCTCGTGCAATGGCTGCTGAAGTCTCCCATGAGTGTAGAGAAAAATAAAAGGCAGTTCTTTTTAACATTAGTTTCAGCTGAAGCAAATTGCTTTCCAAGGCAACAAAGACTCTTCCTGTGTTTGTTTATAAGCCGCCTTCTTTTCTCTGGAAATGCTTTATCAGGTCTCCGTGGGATCCATGATCCCCAAAGGTTAAGAAGCGGGAGCCTAAACTTTTGCCATATGTTTGCTGTGCCTTCTGGCCTTAGGTGTTTCCTGTGGGCCTGGGTTTTGACCCCCCACAGACCCTCATCCTCATTACTCACTAGGTCTTGACTCTAGCCTGGTTGTAACTTTGTTCCCTCAGTGCCTGCTCTGGCCTCACCTCTGGCACCCCATCCGACGCTCTGCTGTGGCCTGGCGTGCCCTGGAAGCACTTATTCGGTATTGCCACTTACTAAGTGCTGTTTTGAATTAAACAAAAATTTTCTCATTCAAAGGAGCATGACCTTTATTTTACTAAATTAAACTTTCAGGTAATAAATAATAACACCACCTCAAAAGACTTACTTCCTTTTAGGAAACAGATTGTAAAGTGCTTTCTTCATTATTATAAGAGAGAGTAAATTCTCAGTTTCCTTTGCTCTGACCGGTGTATATATTCATCCGTAGAATATCTACATTACCAATTCATCATTCAGTCCAATGTATCTCAAGATTGATTTAACACTTTAAAAATTGTATACAGCCCTGTGTTATACAGATTTATTTATTTAATTAATTAAAATATTATATAGTGGTTCAGTAATAATAAACTCATGTATTCTAAGTAACTGGCCCATTTAATGTGAATCTATTCTATTAATCTTGGTAATAAACTTAATAAGATTTAGTGTTCTTATTGAGCATGTATATAATTTTCTCTACATCTAATTGATATAGGCTTATGTACATTTTGGCTGGATATGTTTTGCTTTAGTTAACAATGGCATTCTCAGACATTAAATATACACCACATACAAAAAATTCCCATTCCTACTTGGGCACGAAAACCCTCCTGGTACTAAATATCTTATTTTGGGCTAAGCACCTAGGATAGTCTCTCACCCAAACAGTCAGGGCACATATAGCCAATCTCTTCATCATGTGTTCTGCATAGAGAAACTTGGGTAATTGGAAAGCGTGCTGGTGAACAGATGGGACCCTGGTGTTGAGGCTGTGTCTTAATTTATTGTCCTGGGGTTTTCCTAATTACCCACTTAATTGGCACAGCCACACCACTTTGAAATAATAATGTACAGCTAATTATCACTGACTTAAGCTTCCTAATAGCTTACTCTTACAAGCTAACTTCAAGAAATCAGGCCAGGAACAGGAAGTGCCACAGGGAAAATCATTCTGCCTTGGATGGCTTAGACAACCATGTGGGTCCAGCATCCCTTAGCACTATGCTGAGAAAGGGTGACAGTGCTCTAGCTGATTAAAGGAACAGTCCCTCTGCTTTCTGTCCATGGCTCCTGAGAACCTTCTAACCAGCTTCCATCAACCTTTCAGGGTTCACTAAGCACAGTGTTTTGGTATGAAAACAGAAGACTAGACTGAGTCCATGCAAGTACGTCTCCAAAAATGAAATAAAATCCCACTCTCCAGCCTAATTCTCTTCTTTCCCAGAGACAGATTTACACAGTCCATAAAGAACCTTAGCACAATTGTAACACAGAGTTATATTTAATAAGCAAATTGTTCTCTGTCAAATGTTAGAACAGGGAAAGCACATAAATGTATAAGGAGGGGATTTGTTGTTTTCTTTTTTAATGAATATAGAAGAGAAAGGACAGAGGAGAAAATTGATTATAATTGTGAACTATGAAATATAGTTATTGAAAATTTGGTGCTCCCTTCATCTATATTTGTTCTGTATTTATCCTGGATGCTTTCTACAAATTCAGACATCTCATGCCTCAGCATGGGCCCTCGGATGCACACCTTTCCCCCACACCTGAATATACCTCCACCAAACATATTCCTTCTCTCTCTATTTTTATGAAACACAACACCTTCCACTTTAGAACAGTAATATATATTCTCAACCACTGCCTATCTGTGCTACTCTTAAAGTTGGACTGAATAGACTCTGCATTATGAATGCCCACAAGCCTGTGGTGCCAGGGAGAGGAATGCGGTGTCATGAGTGGGAGAAGTCCCTCACAGGTCCAGGTATGTGAACACTTCATCTCCAGTCAGGGTTAGTGTTTGTGGAAGTCAAGGGGTGCAGCTTCGCTGGAGGAAGCGTGTCACTGGGGGGCGGGGCTCAGATTTCTTGGTCTGTATGACTTCCACTTCGTGCTTATGGTTGGGCTTCAGCTACGATGTCTCAGCTTCCTGATCCCACAGCAATGACTGCTGCTTCTTGCCTTTCTACTCGGACATGATGTGTTTCTAATTTACAGAAGTGGCACACCTTCCACATTCCTCTGCTTTTTCACGCTTCTCCTATTCCATCATATTTTTCCCTACAGGAAATGTGCTCATTGTTTCGGTTACATAATGCCTCCGAGTATTATGTATCATATTTCCATTTTTTATTATGGACATACTGTTTGCCTCTCTTAGTTACCATAAATAATCAGGACTGTCTCTATTACATATGAACAATAGCTTCTTACAAAGACCATCTAAAATGTTTGATAATAGTATATAGTCCAGATGAGATTAACAGATGTAGCAACATTCATGAAGACAGGGCAGTTCTATTGTCTAACATAAACACAAAATGGAAAACCTGGTCCTATCCATAGACTGTCAGAAATTAAGTTCAGAAGAGCCACCACATTTATAGCAATAAATCAACAACGTATTTGAAGTAACTCCAATTCCAACCCAATCACAAGATCATAAAACCTATTTGAAAATTCATAGTGTAAAAATTTTGGTAAATAAAAGTACAAAAGTGAGTTACAAATTTTTGCAAAATCTCTTCAAGAAAAGTTAACATAGTACTAGCTAATGAATAAAAACATAACTTAGAGCAAGCTGCGAGTCACAATCCCAGGACGGTCAAGGACTCACAGTCACTGCCTCTGCATGAAGGCTGAATGTGTGTTAAGTGAAAAACACTAGTAAGAAAAGGAAGGGCTGGCTCAGGGTCATGTGGGAAAGCTGACTCAGACTTTTAATGTTTAATGTAGGGAACATCCCTTAGGCACAATGATAAACTGCCTCTGTACTAATTCAAAAGAGAAATAGAATGGGAGAGAAAAAAAATCACCCTGAGTGACATGACCCAGAAACAGAAAGACAAACATGATATTTCACTTATAAGTGGACATTAGCTGTGAAGTAAAGGACAGTTATGCTACAATCCAGAGAGGCTGAATAAAAAGAAGGGCTCAAGGGGGATGCACGAATCTCCCTGGGAAGGGGAAACAGAATAGTTTTGTGTAGGGACTGGGAGTCAGAGATGGGGTGGAGTGGGAACAGAAGGGATCAGCTGGAGGAGAGAGGGGTGAGAGGAAAGGAGAGTACTACCAGAGATGACTGGAATTGGGAGATATTTGGGGGGTGATATAAAAAGCTGTGTAGTGAAAACTGTGTCGAATCTATCAGAGTGACCCGAGAGAAGTTTCCTTAGTAATAAGGGATAGAGTCCAAACTGACCACCTTTCATAATCTAGGAGGGCATCGGACAGTGGGACTGGGACATCAAGCCAGCCACAGAACTTTCTACCTACAGTCTATTCTGCTTGTAAGATGTGCTGGGATAATGATGGTGCTGAAGTCTGGGGAGTGGCAAAGGATGATTGGTCCAACTTGAGGTACATGCCATGAGAGGGTATCCATGCCTGATCATGCCTAGATGGCCAAAGAATGGGGATAGAACCAAACACGGCTGGCAGGAAAACAAACTCAGTAAAATGATTCCTAATGATATCCTGATACACTCAGACCAGTGCCTAGCCCATCCTCTAACAGGTGGAAACAGATGCAGAGACCCACAGCCAAGCATTAGGCAGGAATCCTACAAAAGATCGAGAGGAAGGATTGTAGGAACCAGAGGGGTCATGGATGCCACAAGACAACCCACAAGGTCAGTTAATCTGGGCTCATAGGGCTCAAAGAGACTGAGCCACCAAACAGGGAGCCTGCATGGGTCTGACCTAGGCTCTCTGCATATGCATTTGGGTTATGTAGCTTTGTCTTCTTAATGGGATTCTGAACAGGGTAAGTGTGTGTGTGTGTGTGTGTGTG
>NW_022196915.1:100187773-100255597 GCF_008632895.1 Mastomys coucha | reverse complement strand
TGTGTGTTTGTGTGTGTATGTGTGTGTGTATGTGTGTGTATGTGTGTGTATGTGTGTGTGCGTGTGTATGTGTGTGTGTATGTGTGTGTATGTGTGTGTATGTGTGTGTGTATGTGTGTATGTGTATGTATGTATGTGTGTATGTGTGTGTATGTATGTATGTATGTATGTGTATATGTGTGTGTATGTGTGTGTATGTGTGTCTGTGTGTGTGTATGTGTGTGTGTGTCTGTGTGTGTGTACATGTGTGTATGTGTGTGTGTATCTGTGTGTGTCTGTGTGTGTATGTGTATGTGTGTGTGTGTGTGTCTGTGTGTGTGTGCATGTGTGTATGTGTGTGTGTATCTGTGTGTGTCTGTGTGTGTATGTGTATGTGTGTGTGTGTGCACATGCTCCAGCTAGGGTGTCTCTGACTTGTTTCCCTTTTCTTCCCTTTTTCTCCCACTGGGGTGCTTCCTCCAGCCCTGATATGAGGGTTTATGCTAGTCTTATTCTAACTTGTTATACATGTTCAGTTGATATAACTTTTCTCTTTTTTAAAAGCAAATTGAAGACAAATAAATGTAGGAGAGGAACTGGGAGAGGTGGAAGAAGGGAGCCAGGATGTAATGTATAAGCGAAGAATAAACATAATTAATTAACTAAAAATTTTTTTAAAAAATAGAAAAAAAACAAGAAACTGGATGATACTATATGAAGAAAGCTATATAAAACATTATTGGTGGCTAGAGAGATGGTTCAGGAGTTAAGAGCACTGACTGCTCTTCCAGCTGTCCTTAGTTCAACTCCTAGCAACCACATGGTGGCTCACAACCATTTGTAACATGATCCAATGCCTGTTTGTGGTGTGTGTGAAGACATTGTAGTATTCATATAAGTAAAATAAATAGATAAATCTTTAAAGAAAACACTTTATTATAGATTATGTAGAAGATATTCAAAACAAGTATCTTCACTAATACCAAAGAGGTGACAGTCTGTGACTGGGTTACATTTATACAGCAATGACAGAGAAGCCACCATTTCAAAAGAGGTGCACAGTTCACTAAATAGTAAAAAGGAAAAAAAAAGGTTTTTCTATAGTTTGATTAGCTTTTCATATCAAATGTCAATTACCAACCAGAGGGATACTAGAGGAGGTTTTAATTTACCCAGGGAAAGAGTGACGTGCAGACTGAATTACAATCTGAACAGTGCTTACCACTTGGTATCCACAAGTGGCATTCTGCCATTGCAGGCAAAATGTAGAAAAAACTGCAATTCTTACTACTAAAAATTCAGGAATATCAATCACATGGTATGACAGCATTGTCTTATACTGTTCAAGACACTCACCACTGACTGTGTGCAAAATCCGGATTACAGTTAACTAAAATCAGTGAAAGCATTCAGTCCTCAGTTTAAATATGATGCAATGGTCATATGTTTCTGGATTGGCCTAATATAATAAAGAATAATCTAATAGTCACAAAACAATAGTTCCCACAAGCTTAATCTGTCTTCCAAATTGAGGAGAAAAGTTATAAGCCATTGAATTTCAAACTTTTTAAGTCTGCTCTTTTGTAGGTATATATATGTTTCTATTTGTCTATGTATGTAACATGTGTGTACAGGTGTATGCAAAGGCCGGGAACTGCGGTTACAGGTGGTTGTGTTTAGCCTGATGTGGGTGTGTTGCAGAATATTTAATCACACTGTAAACCCCAAGATTATGTTTACTAGAAAAGCGTGTTTCTAGTTCTGGTGTGGCTCAGACTCAGCATGCACCTTTAATCCCTCTGGCTGCGATATGAACACCCCCTTAATACATGCCTTTAATCCCAAGCAGTGAGACTAAAGATAGTTTGTAGAAAGAAGCAGCCATGCTGGAAAGTGAAGTCTATTGAGTGGCAGACAAAGGGACAAATCAGGGAAACACTTGACAGAATAGGAAAGAGAGGAAAGGGAAGCTACTTGAAAAGTCAGAGAGAGAGAGAGAGAGAGAGAGAGAGAGAGAGAGAGAGAGAGAGAGAGAGAGAGAGAGAGAGAGAGAGAGAAAAGAAAGAATGAGTCAGTTTTAGCAGGACAGTTGTACAGAGAGAGGCTGCAAAGAGAGAAAAAGCTAGACACAGGCAAAGACAGAAGGCAGAGAATAAGAAGGAGCCAGAAGATTAGAATAGATTGCCAGAGTTAGTTTGAGAACAAGCAGAGGAATTCAGTCAAGGCTGAGAGAGAAGCCAGATTAAATCAGTTAGCTAGGAGAGGAGTTTGAGCCAAAAAAGCTGAGTTGAACCAGCCTGCCAGAGTTCAGAAAGAACTAGGAAAGGGTGAGCTCTTTCAGCAGCAGGTCTCAGAGGTTGAAAACATTCTAGGCCTAGATTAGATTGTATGGAGGTTAGAAACTTGCAGGACTAGGATTATGTTAGCAGGTGGAGGTGGAAAGCTTTGGAGACAATTGCATTAGGTGAATCAAACCAGGTCCTCTGCAAGAGCAGCAAGTGCTCTGAACATTGAACCATCTCTGCAGCCCATGAGCCACTACATTTTTAAATAAAGTAAAATGGCTTTTGATTTTTCTTTCTTTCCATGCTACATTTGGGCCTATTTAATGAACACATTCTATTCTCTTGTAGAATTAATGGCTTACTTTCTTTTCTCTTTCTGGTTGTAAAACAAATGTCTTACTTTCTTCTGTTGGCAAGTGTCTCTTCACCATTCCTTGTAGAAATCTTCATTCCATGCTTCTCTTTGCTTGGATCAAAAGTACAGCGGGGGCTCTGTGTTGGTGTTCTCACTGGATGGCCACAAATCTTATTCACCTTTCAAACAGAGAACATCAGAAGGCAGTTACAAACCTGCTCTAGCTTTCATGAGGCCACAAAACAAGGTTATGTTTGCCCTTATACTTCTACATTAAGTTCCAATACATGTAATGCTTGTGGGTTTTTAACAATGAGAATCAATGTATTTGAATTCAGTGCCAATAGTGATAAACCAGTTTCATTCACATTGACATAAACTACAACGCACATGAAAAAATTATCCAAAAATCAAGAATTAAAGTAAAAACTAAATTGCTTGTATATAAAGGATTGCTTACTCAAAATAAATATTCATTGTGTTTTACATTTGGATAAGATAACATAAATGTTTGTGGAATATCCACTCAAATTTGAATGAGACCTAAGGATAAAAGTAAATATCTTCTTAGAAAGTGAGTCTGTCCTTTCTTTCTTTGCAGTTCACAAAGAGAAGCTGGGGCCTCACACGTGCTAGGCAAGCACTTTATTATGTGTTTATATCTGCAGACTGTACTTTTGATTTTGAGGCAAGGCCCCAAGTTACCCAGGCTGCCCTTGAACTCACTATTCTCCTGCCTCAAGCTCACAACTGGGATGGTAGGCTTGTATCACCATGTATCGTTGATGAATACATGTAATATTGTATAATATTATACAATTTCATTTTATAATTCCTCTATATCTTCTTTCTTACACTAACATAATTACAAGGATGGTATAGTCTTCAAAAAATGAAAAAAAATTGACTGCAGCAGAGCAGTGGTAGTGCATGCCTTCAATCAACAGCATTAGGGAGGCAGAACTAGGCAGATCTCTATGTACTAGGCCAGCCTGGGCTACAGAGTGAGTTCTAGGACAGCTAGGGTTACACAGAGATAAAATGTCTCAAAACAAACAAACAAACAAACAAAAAATACTTGATTGCTTTTTAGATATTCTTCTAGAAATGATAACTTATATAGTTTACATAATTATCACTGGAAAATTGACTTAGCATATAGTGTACCAACAAGAATCATGATACTACGCAGTTCAAGAGGAAACAGCATGTTTGCAACAGACACAAAAGCCCTGTGCCAGAATCAGGAGGCTTTATTTCTTGTCTAACTTTTCTTCTTAGTTCTGAGACCTAAAATATAAGATGAAAGCTCTTTGAACTTGATGGTCTCACACATAAGGTGAAAATGTAAAAGTATTCCAAAGATATAAAATTCTACTTTTCTTTGATTGTTCCATATGGGGGATATTAAAATAATTATGTGTATATTTCCTCATCCTGTTCATATTTATTTTATTTCTAACATTTGTGAATCTCCTATGCTGAACTTTAGGGGAGATAAAAAGTAACTGACTTTTGCTTTAACAGAACTTACAAGTTAGAACAGAATGAGATCACCCACATCATCCAAAGGCAAATTGTGTTTTGTTTTTTGCTTTTTTTTTTTTTAAAAAAGGAGGTCCAGGGTGACTGTGTCTTTTGAGTGTGTTTGGGTATCTTCTGGGATTGGAGGAAGATGGAAAGTGAGAACCATGAGATGACCCACAAAAGGTTTACGTTTGCATGCATGAAACTTTGAGCATCTGTTAGGGAAGGGCATGTTGACATGTGTTTGTACGAAATCAACTCATAAACAAGCTTTTATTAAATATCATTATGTCAACGGCTGGAGATATATCCCTGTATGCAGTTGAATTCAATTCTGTGTAAAGCAACCACTACAGTTTTTCATGATCATAACCGGAGGAGGATGCACTAAAGCCAACAGCAGTTGGACGGGCACTGGGAAATTCAATTGCACCTGGGATGCTGCAGGAGGTGCTGCAGGAAGTTCTGTTTGAATAGCAAGTCACAAAATGAACCAAGAGTGTGAAATACAGAAAAAGCAAACATAAAGATTTCAGAAGAATCTAAATTGCCAAGGGGAATGCGACAACTTACCATACATATCGTATATATGAATACAGTCTGTATGAAAACACATAGAATACAGTATAGCATTTCCACTGGTGTGGTGACAGGGTATGCTATATGATGTGGATACCAATTAAAAAAAATTTGTAAGACAAAACTGTCAAGCAGGAAATGAATATTTCCATATCATTACAAGCAGAGTACTGGCCAGAATGTGGAGCAGAGGAAGAGCAGGCCTGCAGAGAAACATTAGGATCTAGAGTCAGGATCAGAGGCCAGAAAGGGAAGAAGAATACCATAGCAGAAATCATTTGCTAATCACCTCAGAACAAAGGATAGTGCTGAGGAGAAAGACAAACTCTAAGAGAGGGAGATATAAGACAACATGGGTCCGATGCGGAATGCAGCTACCATTTTGATTGTCCTAGAAAGGAAGAGTTTGGGCAGGAAAGAGCCAAAGGAAATTATGCTTTAAGAGTAGGCTAGAGAAAGATGTTGAAGGAGTTCTTGAAGGCTAAGATGTGTTTATTAGATAAAAGCTCCTGCTGTTTGCCAAGTTGAACAGTAAAATCCAGAAGTGGGAATTTTACAAATGGACCAGACAGCGTTGCATAAGTTTAACTTAAGAGAAAATTGTCTATCTACTAAATGTAGAAAAAAACTGCTAGTATTCCCAAGAGAGAAAATTAATTCTGAAGATAACCAATGATAATGTTCATAGATTGTAGACAAAAGCAAAATCAGCAGGGCTTAGGAAAGGATATTTTAAGTGAAAAGACCAAGGTATTAAAAGGTTCAAAATGAACTTCAGTCCCTGGGGCTAAAAAGTAGTGACATGGAGTATAAATATATTAGCTAGGTGCTAAAACAGAAAGAAAGGAAGATTTGTTGTCAACAACCACCAGTAGCAGGAATCAAGGAGAAGATGATGTGAATTGATGGTAGTTATGTCTGGAGGTATTATGGGATATTTTCAAAATAATCATGATCCATTGTGGCTGGCCACAGGGGCTTGAGGCAAAATGAAACTCGAAGCTTCTATGAATCTTAGTTTTCTCTTTCCTAAATTCAAGGAGAGGGGCAAAGTACCTTGAACTTATGAGTGAAGAGAAATATTATCTCAACACCCCCCACCCCTTGCTAGAGAAAAAGCCATATCTTCTACTGAACTGATTTCTAGTTAGGAATATAAGGAGTTGAAAAACATCAGCCTCACATGACCTTCATACTCATTATGTTTGTATTGGTTGCAGGAACAAAAAAATAAATAAATAAAAATAAAAAAATAAAAAAGCATTAGCTATTAGAGAATAGCTTCAGTTGTATCCAAAGACACCCATAGATACAGAAGCACAGAAGACTCCAATAATAGCAAGTGAATTTCAAAGATCCTGTTTCTTGACTTTGTTGGGATCTCTTATCCACATTTTATTAATAGGGAGCAAAAATCCACCTGGCAGCAGGATCTTAGGATGCCACCTTTGCTCCCCTGAGGGGAGCCAATGTGGATGGTACATTTCAATACTTATGCCTTCTTCCTACTGAAAAAAACCCTCACAAGTCTGTTGACAGATTTTCATCTTTGCCTTATACTGCAATTTCCTCCTTTTCATTCTCCCTGGTCTCGACTCTTCTCCCCTGTAATCAGTCTAAAGTACCTTGAAAAAAATTGTTTTCTTCTGTAGTGCTTGTCAACTCAGGCTTTAAGTTCCATCTCTGGCTTCCCGCTGATTTTCAAGTTCCCATCTCACCTTGAAATGACTCTCCTCCTCACTCCTAAGTTATATCACTTCACCCACTCCAATCAAGTATTTGCTGCAGCAACTGCTTATACGTTCACTGACTTTCCCATTCTCAGTTTAATTGTGAAACCACACACAAAGTGTCACATCATCATCAGCCACCAAGCACCTCCATCTGCCTGCACACTTGCTCTTTTTCAAGTCTCCAGATCAAAGATTTCTACTGAAAGGTGCAAAGAACATCTTTAGTTGTTTTCATGTCACACCTATTACCCACTTCTGGTTCTTAGCAATGACAGTCTTAAGAAGTATATTAATAATAGTACAAATCAAGGACTTAGAAAATAGTTAAGTGGTTAAAGTGTTTGCCACATGTGCATAGGGACCAGGATCTTGATCTCCAGAACCCACATATATGTCAGCTGGACAGGGCTGACCTCCTTTGTTGCCTGTGTACAAGATGCGGAGACAATGAAGCTCCAGGATCAGCCTGCTAAGTAGAGAAGCCAGGCAAGGTCTGGGTCCTATTGAGAGACCCTGATTCAATTAATAAGATGAATAGTAACTAGAGGAGACCCCCAGATCAGCACCAGGACTCCACATGTATGTATGCCTGTCTACCTGCACACATGTGCACCTTCACACACAAACATGCAAGCAAACCACAGGTACATGTGCACTAGGAAAAGATTACCCAAACTGAACAGCAACCTTTTAAGAATATTAAAAACTTTGAATTAAAAACATGGGTGTTCTATGTATGGTTATTAAATAATTTACCCTAACAGATAAGGCAATTCTGTGTCACCCAGTTTGCACCACCTTGCATGCTGAAAGCTGTTGTTTTAGCTTAGGAGATATTACATGAGAAATGATTCTAATACTCATGGGAATAATTAGAAAATATGAATCAGTACAGTGCTTTATCATGAACTGTGTTCCATTGACGAAAAGCTAATTTCAGATTCCTTGGAGGAGACTGATAGGTGACTTTTTACTTTTAATTAAAAAAAGTAAGTTTATTTTCTCATGCTTTATGCCCTTGTGATTTTAAAAACATCTTAAGGGCAAAGCCCACCAGAGTTAGACTATCTTGTCCAGACAGAGATAAATCCATGATCCTATCTTCATTCTGTAAAACTAATGTTAGTTGGATCAGAACTTGGGAAGAAGGCAAGAGAGGTGGCAGCTAAATGTCAGTCCCATTATAACTAAGTTTCTTTTTGTGAACTACAGTGATGTGCTAAAGGTTAATGGATAAAGGAATGGAAGTATTACAGCCTCTACATGGATATAGTTGACTGGTTTCCCCTCTGTTGACACTTCAGCAAGGGCCCATGAAAAATGAGACCAAGCTTTCAGGCTTGACAAGCAGACTCCACTGGAGTGGGTGTGGCAGAATAGCAAATAGAATAAAAGAAGACAGAACAAGTTTAGTTTCGTGTAATCGCCTCTAGAAGAGACTCGTTTTCTTTTAAATATTTATGTTTGAGGAAATTTCTAAAGAGCAACTTTAAATAGTGGACTAGAGGGTACTTTTGTTTTGATTTTTTTAAAGGAACTTGTTGAACAGATCCACCTATTTAAAGCCAAAAGCAAAACAAAATTACAAAATATGCCAAATATAAAGTTCAGAAAGAAAAATCTAGTAGATGGAGAAAGGTAAAAAAATTATAATAAATGCCTCCTGTCCCCCAAAATATGACTGGAAAAAGGAGTTTGGCAGTTTCAATACCAGGAAATCCTGCCCTAAAAGGATGTTATTAGCACTATGCAAATAATGTAGACATTATTCACATACATTCAAAGTGCAAATAAACAAAGAAGCCCAGTACAGTAAGAGCTTAGAGGTAAAAACCATAACAATGCTTTAAAAGTTGTGGAGAATATAGCAGTGACATTTATGCAGGAGTCAAATGTCATTGATAACCCATAAAACCTGTTCCTTAAATATATTTTATTCATAAAAGAATTCTAAATTTGCACGGGTGGTCAGTTCATAGACAACAGGACACAAGTAATATTAAAGCTGCATTGGAAGATGGCCTGCTGGGGCCCTGCCAGGAGGGCCTCATACAGTACTTCTTCCTATTTGTATAAACGAAGCCACCAGAGGGAGCTTCAGCATTTCAATCCTCTGACATTATTAACCATACTTACATAAGAATCTATTTAATATCATATACTTTAAGACTCTTGAAGGGATATTCAGGTTGTCCACTAGAGTAAAATATGTACCCACACATGAAGTCTTCACAAACAGCCAAATGCTCTCTAAGGCCTATGTGCTCAGGGAGAAGTGCAGCATGAGCGAGCGCTTGGTCTCGGGGTAGCATCCCCTAAGCGATCATGTTCTCTGCAACAGAAAACAAAATGAACCAGCATTTACAATTCTCCTCGCTCCTCTCTCCTGCCCTCCCTCTCTGTCTGCCTTCCTCACTTGTCTCCTTCCTTCCTTCCTTCCTTCTTTCCTTCTTTCCTTCCTTCCTTCCTTCCTTCCTTCCTTCCTTCCTTCTTTCCTTCCTTCCTTCTTTCCTCCCTTCCTTCTCTCCATCATGGATCTCTCCATTACTGTTAAAGGCACACATCGGTTTAGTGAGTCCCCAGGATTGAAAAGCAATTAGAAAAATTTTTGCCCTTGTTTCACTACACAAAGCACAATGTTGATCAAAAAACTGAGTATCTATATTCATGAGAAATTTTTCTAAGAAATGAGAGTATAGCAGCAAATCTTCAGAACCTGTATTCTCATGATGGAAGCAGGAACTGTACTTAACCCACCCCACTCTGATTTTTGAGGCAGCCTTCTTTCTATATAACCCTAGCTGACATGGAACTCTCTCTTTAAACCAGGCTGGGTTCAAAGTCAATGAAATCCACATGCCTCTGCCTCTCAAGTGCTAGGGTTTAAAGCCCTGCAATATCACAAAATATCTAAACTTTGTGGTGTTCTGAGTGAGAATGTCCCCATAGACTTAGATATTTGAATACTCAGATATTTAAGGAAGTATGGCCTTACTTGGAGCAGCCTTTGAGAGATTAAAGACTCCATACCATTGTGAGCATCCCTAACCCTCTAGCTTCCTGTTTGTGGATGAACTTGAGAGCTCTAGTTTCCTGCTTCAGTCACCAAGCCTGACTGCTGCCATTCCTCAAAACTCCTGTACTTCTGGAACTGTAAATCTAACTAAACCTGGTCTCCTGTAACCTGCTTCTGTCATGCTGCCTTGTACTGAAGATAGGAAGGTGGATAATGCAAAGTTACTCAGTTAAAAGGGATCATTGGTAAGATGGTGGGAAATGGGGGATCGTCATCTTGGTAATCAAGAATGAACTATTTAAAAAGCAGCCTTAAACTATACCCTGGGTAGTTAAGATGCAATGTTGCAAGCTTCAGGAAGAAGTGTCAGTTGCAGGGAACAGAAACAGGAACAGCTCTGAAATGGAAGGAGGTCACATAGTCCATAGGAGTATGGAGATGGGTGACATAGAGACAGTTCAGCCACACTGCATAGTTCCCCCTGTGTTCTGACAAATGGGTGAGCTTGTGTTGTCATTGAACAGTTGTGAGCCTGATGATAGCACAGGGTAGTTTATTTTTAAAATATCCTTGGCCAGGCTAAAAGCCAACTCAGAGAAGAAATACTTGCCAAAATAGTACAAGGATCGAAGTTTGTATTACCCAGAACTGTAATCTCAGTACTTTTGAGACACATACAGGGACAACCTGTGTAGTGAGATGAACTGAGCAAGCAGGCTCCCACCTCAGTGAGATACTGGCTACATATGCAAAAGTGAAAAATGATCCAAAAAGACACTTAATATCAAGTTCTGGCCTCCACAGGTATATCCACATACATGCAAAAGCACAGGCACACATGCAAAATGTAAGCACATGCCTATGTACTGGGACACATAAAAGTATGCATACACATAGGTGTGCATACCATGCATACATACACATAATATGTAAAAAAATAAATAAGCCAATTGGCTGTTCTATGTAGAGAAGTATGACATTCATAGTCACTAATATAAGATATTGATAGACAAGGTGGAAAGAGTTGGTCCTGATGTACATTTTGGGTGTGTTGGTGAGAGATGATTGGCAGCTTTGCTCAAGGTGCTGAAGAAGAACTAAGCATCAATAGATGATCCAAACAACCTAATAATGGAGACATCAGGACTTGAATATACAATCCAGTAATCGATTTCTAGTATCTTTTATAAGAAGAAATAAAGGCAAACTGAGTGTCATGTGATCAGAGAGGAAACTAAGAGAAGAGAAGATTTATTGGAGAAATGCAATGTACTCCTTGACCATGCTTTCCTTCTGAGGAGTAATATTTACCCAGAAGCAGGTGGTCATAATGGGAACAGAGAGCTGAGATCAGGGAAGGAATTTAAATGTGCATAGCCAGTGTGGACAGCATCTGAGGAAAGACAAGAGGATGCTGAAGACTCCCCCTAGACCAGCCAACATCTAGATGGAGAGAAAGGGAGGCTGAGAAGACTGGACCAAAAACTCAAACAAGTAAGTGTAAACAAACATGAGAACCACTCTAAATGCAAGTGTTTTCCCTCTTTATGCTATAATTGAATTGGTAGTAAATCTCAGAGGAGTGGACACAGTGTTTCGAATAAGGATATTCTGCATCAGGCGCTGGTGGCTTAGGCCTTTAATCCTGGGACTTGGGAGAGGCAGGTGGATCTCTTTGAGTTCTTCCAGAACAGCCAGGGCTACACAGAGAAACTCTGTCTCAAATTTTCTGCACCCCTCAAAAAACAAAAACAAAAAAAACAACAAAAAAGCCACCCCCAAAAAACAAACAAAAACCAAAACGAATAAACAAACAAACAAACAAAACCAACATCAAGAAAACAAACAAACCCACATCAACCCACAGTCTCCCCATTAGGCGCTCACCGATTGTACATTTAGTTCTGAGTTTGTGCATGGTTTGGAAGAGATCTCACGTCTCAGAGATGTGGTCTTACTGAATTAAGCTCATAACTGGGGCTGGGGCTGGGACTTTGAGATGTCAAAAGCACATACCATCCCCAGTTTGCTGTGTCTGCTTCCAGCCTGCAGTCCAAGATCTGACCCCTCTGTTTTCATGTCTGTCAGCAGGTGCTAGTCCCCACACCATGGATGCTTCTCCCTTGGAGCTATGTATCCAAGTAAATTTTTTTCCTAGGGTCGCCTTTGTCTTGCCATTTAATTACAGTGATAGAAAAGTAATAAAAAGAGTGGGCTACCTCAGCATGCCAAGGAAGATGGAGATTTTGTTTAAAAGGAGGATATGAATAAATGTAACGGAAGGCTGTTGTCTTAGCATCACTGTTGCTGTGATGAAAAACCATGACCAAAGCAACCTGGGGAGGAGACAGGTGTTTAGCTTCTGCTTCTGCATCACAGTTCATCCAAAGAAGTCAGTGCAGGAACAGAGAAGCAACTGGAGACACGAGCTGGTGCAGAAGTCATGGAGGAATTCTGCTTACTAACTTACTCAGACTGTGCCCTAATAGAATCTAGAAGCTCTAGCCCAGGTTGGACAATGAGCCAACCTGTCCTTTATCAACCATTAAATAAGAAAATGGCCATTGCCTAATAGAAGCATTTTCTTTCTCTTTTTTTTTTACTTTATTTTTTTCCATATTTTCTATTCACTTTACATCCGAATCACAGACCCCTCCCTCCCAGTCCCGCCCTTATAAATCCCTCCCCCCCCCGAATATCCCTTCCCCTCCTCAGAGAAGAGGAAGGCCCCCTTGGGGGACTTAACCTAGAACACCTAGGCCCAGCAGGACAAAGCATATCCTCTCCCACTGAGGCCCAACCAGGCAATCCAGGTAGGGGATGAGTAGGCCAGTCCTATTCTGTCAAATCTTTCCCTGATTCGTCACTGATTCATCTGACATTCAATTAGAGATCACTTTAAACATGGGTACTTCCTTCTACAAACTAACTTTACCCTCATATGTTGAGTTTAAGGGTGTATCTATATTCCAGCCAGAGGGATTAAAGGTGTGTGCTAAGGGCTGAGCCTCACCACAACTAGAACCAAGTTTTTTTCAGTAGCTAACACAATCTCAAGGTTTACAGTATAATCAAATATCCTACAACACTCCCCCTGTCTCTTGTGGCCTCTCTCCTTTCTCCCTTTCATCTCTTTTAACTGTAGAATTTATGTGGATGCTTACTGGTCAGAATATTTGATAAATAAACCCCAAATACACACTGTGAATATCATGATTTTCATAGTGTGTGGAAAACTAATTGAATGATGGAAAATAAGGAGGTGAAAGGGCATCTTTCCGAGAGTGAAGTGATGCTTAGTCTCCTCTCCAGGAGCACAGACCACTCGTAAACAGCCGCCGTGCCTACTCTTCTGTTTTCATAGGGATTTGCCCAGGACAAGTGCAGTTCAAGCAAATGCTCAAGACAGGTTCCTGGGACTTCAGTTTCCAGGACTGACTCCATGGTAAACTTAAAAGGTTTTCCGCAATGCTGAGGAAAGCACCATCAGCTGCCAAGGCTCTAGCTGAACATGGAGTTATCCCTAGATAACTATGGATATCCATTAATTCCATTAACTTTTCCCAACACATATCAGAAAATACCTGTAATGACCAATCCCTAAAGCATTTTAGGGATAAAATGAGAGACCCAGTTAAAAGTCAGTTTCAGTGTTCAAGTAAACATAGTTAATAGATTTTTTTTTAACCAGTAGCTGAAGAGAGACTTTACCACACAACCCGAATGGAGACAACCTTTAGGGATCTGTAGAGATCCATGCTCATAGCTTTCCGAAGCATTAAGATTATACAGATTTCAAAGATTAGCTACTAACATCTAAAAACATCAGTGATCTCCAAGATCATATTCTTAAGAATTCTTAAGATGAGCAGAAAGAATTATTGAAAATGAGACATAATCTCACAGCATGTAACAGACACTTAAACTGACAGTGGAGATGTGATCTTTCTCCAGCCCCTAGAAAAATCTTCTGTCCTGGAAACTGCCTATCCCATAGCATGGAGATGCTAAATGCATATTAGTTTCCATTCTGGGCTGATAAGGGAAAGACGAAAAATTAACACAGAATACACCTAGACCCATTTACAGAAAATCACATGGACCATTATGATGTGTTTTTCATGCTTTTTATTTTTAATCTTCCCCTTACTTCCAGTAATCCAATCTGATAAATAGGATTTTGACAGGGCTTGAGATAAATGCATATATAATATCAATGGCACCAACATATCTGTATAATAACTTTGATGTTATATGTTGTTTATTCATTAAAAGAAACAGAAATTATAACAGTTCTGTGGATGTGCTCTCATGGGGGACAGGAAATGTTAATAATTTAAGTTTCAGTGAAAAACTGTAAATGAATGTAATTAAATCTAGTTAGTGCATTAAATCAGGATGCTTCTACTATCAAATCTGAGGTCATTTCATTTCAACAAATATTGCCAAACATTTTAATAGGCACAGGGAATAAAAAGATAAAACAACATAAATTGTTAGGGCTGCAGGCTTATCTGGTGCTATGGAGACCAGAAGGGAGACTGAATAAAACAGGTTTTTTAGGAGATGGAGGATATGCACACAAGGGTGGGCATATGAGGCATTCATATATTTTCATATAAACACAGAAAGGCAGAAGTGGAGACAAAGATGAATTTGGAAAGAATTCTCCTTTTTGAGGAAATGTATTAGAAAAGCCATATTTACTCAGTTGACCAATAAAAATTAACCAAAGAGCATGTACTGCAAGACCTATATTCTAGTAGTGAGTAATTAATACAAAAAAAATGGGCATCTGCCCTCATGGCATCTACAATTAAACATAAAAACACAATAAATAACAACTGTACGCTATACTGAAAATGAGCCATGTGATAAGTATGTACTAATTGTAAGTCTACCTACTCAACTGTACAATACCATGCTACCAAATTTTAAGATTTCAATTCTAACCCCTTCCAAAACAAATCTTGTTTTGTATAAGCAGCAATTTCCTATTTACCTGGGTCACCTCCCAACCCCAAGGAACTGCAAATCTCTCTCTGACTCAGTGGACTTGCAACTTAGGCTTTAAATGTTGATGGTACCATGTAAAGCAGGATCTTTGAGACTGTCTTACTCCAAATAGTGAACATTAAAGTAACTAACTGGGTCTTCTACAATAATCCAGATGAAGAGTAAAACCAAAAATGAGATGCCTACAATCATCTCCTAAGGAGTCTAAAGGGTGATGACCAGTGGAGAGCCTACTTCATTCACTGACAAAGCTGTGTGGTTCAAAGGGAAGAAGGACCTGCCAGTGGGCCAGTTCTCAGGAAGGCAAGGTGGGAGGAGAGCCCAGGCAGGCAGAGTTCTGAAAGCCAACATAAATCCTACAGATTCTACTATAAGGTCAACAGACAGCCATAGAAAGATTTTGTCATGATTCAGTTTATATTTTGGAAAGATCATTCTGACTTCTGTTTTCAGAATAGAGCAGAGTCACTGGCTGAAAAGATGATCTTTTATGAATTCCCACACTGTAGCAACACTAGCCATATGCCACTGGGCATCTTTCTTTAAAAGCATGTCATACAGTTTAGCTAGAGTCTAGAATGAGTAAGGGTGTTCTCCCATTAAGTCCTGCCCTTAAAGTATTTGAAGTAATAAAAGCCATTTTCCAAGGTCTTAAAATTTACTTCTTGTGTGAAAAACAAAAGTTTTAGTATACAAGATGTTTTTTCTAAGGGACTTTGAAGCATTAAGAACAGAATGTTTCTAAAATCTATTTAATATTTCACTGTGGCTGAAAAGAGTTCAAAAAGCCTCAAGAACACATGCCAACACAAGTCCAAAGAACAACCCTCAAAATGGAAGTTATTCACTGTATTGTAGTGGTTCTCCATTTGTACAAATTTATTTTCAAAGTCAGTCAGTCACTTTCTTACAACTTACTATGAACTTCAATGATTTTGTATGTCTTTTTATTTTATAATTTATGTTCCATAAAATGTACCTTTGAAATTCCAGTTTGTTTGTCTCCAATTGTACAACACCACACTACCAAATATTATGATTTCAACTCTAACCCCTTCCAAAACGAATCTTGAGGGTTTTTTCCTGTTTTATTCTTTTATTTCTTTACATTCCAAATATTGACCCCTTTCTAGTCCCCCCTCCACCAGTTCTTGACCCCATGCACCCTCTTCTTTGCTTCTGAGAGGTTGCTCCCGCACCCACCAACGTACCCACTGTCACCTCACTTCTGCTAGCATTCCCCTTCCTCTGGGGCATCAAGTCTCTACAGGACTAATCACATCCTTTCCCACTGAGACCAGACAAGGCAGTCCTCTGCTACACATGTGCCAAGAGCTGTGGACCAGCCCATATATGCTCTTTGGTTGGCAGCTTAGTCTCTGGGAGCTATAAGGAGTCAAGTTTGGTTGACATTGTTGTTCTTCCTATGGGGTTGTAATCCCTTTCAGCTCCTTCATCCTTCCCCTAACTCTTTCATAGAGTCCCCAATCTCAGTCCAATGATTGGCTGTAAATATGTACTTCTGTCTCAGTTAGCCCCTCAGAGAAAGCCATGCTAGGGGGTAGAGCCCCTCAGACAAAGCCATGCTAGGCTCCTACTGTAAGCAAAACATGGTATCAGAAATAGTGTTGGGTTTGGTGCCTATAGGTGGGATGGAGGACAATTTGGGCCAATCTCTGGATGGCCTTACCTTCAGTCTCTGCTCCATTTCTTTAAACAGGTACAATTGTGGGCCAAGAATTTTGAAGAAGGGCAGGTAGCCCAATGTCTTAAATGGGACCATGTTTATCTACTTAAACTGGTCTATTTGGTTCCATCTCCCCACTCTGGGGCATTTCTGCTAAGGTCATCCCCACTGGGACCTGGAACTCTCTCACATTCCTGGTATCTGGGACTTCTCAGCACCTCATGGTACCTTCTCCAAAATTGACCATATAATCACACATCAAACAAGCCTCAACAGATACAAAAAGATTGAAACAATCCCATGCATTCTATCAGATCACCATGGACTAAGGGTGGTCTTCAATAACAACATAAACAACAAAGCTCACATAGTCATGAAAACTGAACAATTCTCTGTTCAATGATAACTTCCTCAGGGAAGAAATAAGGAAAGAATTTAAAGGCTTTCTAGAAAATTTAATAAAAATGAAGGCACAGCATACCCAAACTTATGGGACATAATAAAAGCAGTGCTAAGAGGAAAATTCATAGCACCAAGTCCTTTGATAAAGACATTGGAGATCTCCTACATGAGAAACTTAATAGCACACCTGAAAGCTCTAGAACAAAAAGAAGCTAACACACCCTAGAATAGACAGCAGGAAATAGTCAAACTCAGGGCTGAAATCAGTAGAAACAAAGAATCTATGCAATAAATCAACAAAACTAGTTCTAGTTTTCAAAGAACTAGGAGCTAGTTCTTTGAGAAAATTAACAAGATATATAAACCCTTAGCCAAACTAACTAAAGGGCATATAGACAGTATCCAAATTAACAAATCTTGTTTTATGTAAGTAGTGATTTTACATTTGCCTATATCACCTCCCAACCCTGAGGAATCATCAAGCTCTCTTAGTGGACTTACACGGTTTCATATTGACAGTGTCCTGGAAAGCAGGGTCTTTGAGACTGACTTACTTTAATGTGTGCTACTTCAAATAGTGCACATTAAAATAAGTAGTTGGGAGAATATTAGCCTGAGAAAACACCAGCCTTCTGGGTTCTTATGTAAACAAAGAAGGTGAACTCAGTAAATTCCTGTCTCACAAAACTTCAGTTTAGCCAATCAGAAATACACAACTAACATATAACATTGTTTTATTTAATCATTAAAATATTTTATTGTCTAATTTCCATAATAAGCATCTTGTCTCTGTTTTCCCTTCGAAATCCTTCACTGGAGACTCAGCTGCTTACAGACTACAGTTTCTGGTTCAAATAAATTATTTGAAATTCTAAATTATCTGTTTACCTTTTTCAGAGTTGCAGTGTTCTGCAACACAGTGGTGTATCTCCTACATCTTTCCTTATGAAATATCTACCATGTGCATGAAAGACAATGCCTTGGTGCATTCACCTCCTGATGGTCATTAAGGCAATTTCCTCTTCTCAACTTTAATAAATGAGGTAATGGTCTCAAGTCTGTATTTTATGGGACACATATAACATCCTCATTAAATGAATGCACAAGCAGGACACATTATATACACGCACATACAACATAGAGTTCCTGAATCATATGTTATCTCTGTATTGAACAGTTTTGAGGAGACACCCAACCCTTTTCCAAGTTTCCTGCACTTCTTATTTCAAATACCCTGCTGCCAGCAATGTTTCAGTGTTCCAATTTGTCCACAGTCACACTCATAATATTCATCTATATTTCCAATATAGCCATGCTACACTGATAAATGTTTTCTTATTGCATGGTCCCCAATTAGTAAGGATGCTAAACATCTTTTGTGTAGCTCACCGGATCCTTGTAGACTTTCCTTACAGAATGTATATTTAACTCTGTTTTCTCAATTGTGAGTTATACTTATTTTCTAAGGGTATTGATCAGTGAATTCACATACACATTAATTTATAAAATGTGATATGTAAAAAGGATGAATTTGAAAACGTGATTCTAAAATTTCTACTATACTTTTAGAACTGTATTTTTAAAATTGTCTCTTCCACTAATTTTGTTTCAGTTGTTGTATTTATTTCTATGTTTTATTTTAATTTTTTTAAGTACATTTTATTACTAGTTGGCAAATTAAAAGCAGTATTTGTGGATTCTACACTTACCATTTACACATTGTACATCTTCAGTATTTTTGGTGCTTGTCTTTAATTTCTGTCCTTTGCTTATTCTCTGGCAGCACTTTGTCAGAGTCTCAGTTGAGAGACGCTTTCAACAGTGCACATATATGATCACACAGTGTGCCCGTGAGTGAAGAATGCCGGATTTGAACATCAGTTGATGATGCAGACAGGTACTGGGGCCCCAACCCAGAGCAATGAGCCAGAGCCCAGGAGATTTCCTCTTTTCTATGATATTAAAGAACCTTCAGGGACTAAGAGGGGTTGTAGACTAAAACACTTCACAGACAGAAAAAAAAATTAAATAAAATTATTTGTGCTTTGAACCATCATACACCTTGAATGTGTTGTTTTTGATATCTTATAACAACTTTTGAAGTTTCAGAACAGGTGGGGGATAGATGGATATAAATTCATTCACTTTGTAGGGGAGAGACTGAAGAGAAGATGGATGCTGTACCTGAATTTAAACTACTTCATAAGTCACTAAGACAGTGATAGCCCAGTTGGTTTCCAGAGGACCCTTCATGTGGCTTACACTACTCATAGCAAACTACCAACTCTAAGATCCTACCACGGTGAACTGTCAAGCTTAAACCAACAAGAAATAATTTATTTATTGAATTAGCCTTAAAAATAGCACATTGGATTTTGTAGTGCATAATTTTGTTGGAAAACTGATGAACTCTGGAATAAGAATCCATAATGTTTTGCTAATTCAGTGCCAAAGGTGTTACATAAAAGTCAGAGTAGGGCTATAAAGGCCCCCTCTGGTATGCACTCACACACAGTTTAGGGGAATGGAAGAGAGAAATGGTTGGATTGTGGGTTATCAATAACTAAAGATGTAAAAAGATGTACCTTATGAAAACCCACTAGTTCGTAAGCTAATTTCAAAAATCAACTTTAAAAATTACAAAATAGAAACTTACAACTGCAGAAGCTCCCAAAATATAAATGTATACATATATGAAAATGGTCTAATCTGGGCAGTGGTAGTGCATGCCTTTAATCCCAGCACTTGGGAGGCAGAGGCAGACAGATTTCTGAGTTCAAGGCCAGCCTGGTCTACAGAGTGAGTTCAAGGACAGCCAGGACTATATAGAGAAACCCTGTCTGGAAAAGACAAAAATAAAAACAAAAACAAATTTGTCTAAATGGAGTTATACCACAATGAGATAGGAAAGGTTTACTCTAAACTCCGCAGGCAAGCCAATAAAATGTCCAACTCAGGATTTGGTTTACCATTTTTTCAAATAATTAATCAGTAAGTTTCAATAGACTTACCATAGGTTAAAGGCTATTGCTAACTTTCCCAGTTATCATTCAAGAGCTGATGAGACCCTATTGTTGACTGTACTTCACACTTTTGTCATAAATTATGGACCAGTCATGCTGGTACTAACCAGAACATTCCACTAATATTTTTTTTTCTCACTGGAAGGTGCTCTATGTGTGCCACTGGTTGGAGAAAGTGAACAAAGATCTTCCCTGTGTGCGAACATGGTAAGCTACAGTAATGATAAGCCTGGCAAGATAGGCATGCTGCTGCAATAGTGGCAGAATGTTAGGGAAATAATCAACCATGTTCTGGTTAGTTTTAAAACCCACCCTGGGGCTAGTGAGATGGCTCAGCAGGTAAGAGCATTGACTGCTCTTCTGGAGGTCCTGAGTTCAAATCCCAGCAACCAAATAGTGGCTCACAACCACCTGTAATGAGTTCTGATGCTCTCTTCTGGTATATCTGAAGACAGCTACAATGAACTTATTTATAATAATAAATAAATCTTTGGGCTGCAGGGAGCGGAGCCTACCAGAGTGAACAAAAATCCTAAAGTCGATTCCCGACAACAAGATGAAGGCTCTCAACTATCTGTACAGCTACAGTGTGTACTCATATACATACATACATAAATAAATCTTAAAAAAAAAACACCCTGTACATTAGCCTGATACTGTTAACAGGGTACAAAACAAAGAAAGAAAGAAAGAAAGAAAGAAAGAAAGAAAGAAAGAAAGAAAGAAAGAGGGAGGGAGGAAGAGAGAGAGAGAGAGAAGGAAGAAAAGAAGGAAGGAAGGAAGGAAGGAAGGAAGGAAGGAAGGAAGGAAGGAAGGAAGGAAGAGAGAGAGAGAAAGAGAGAAAAGAAAGAAAGATGCAAAGAAAGAAGGGAGGGAGGGAGGGAGGGAGAGAGGGAGGGAGGGAGGGATGGAGGGAGCAATTAAGTGTGGATTCCTAGCTCAGAGGCCCTATTTCTCTTCTAATTGGACATGGTAATAAACTGCTTCCATGTTCTTATCTTGATGAATATAGATTTGGACAATCCTAGCCCTCATCAGAGAAGCTTCACTTTGGAGGAGATGGTGACTGCTACAGAGTCATACAACTAGAGTACTCAACTCTCAAAGGGACATCTACATGACACTCCTTCACACAAGGCTTAGGAATTGTCACAGAATGGATAGGGACAGGAATTACATTGTAAGAACCAGAAAGAATAGATATTGTTTAAAAAAAACTGTTTTCTGGACATGTCAGTGAAATTTAACACATAGATTCAGTGTCTGTGGCAGCATGCATGAAATAAAAGCAAGATCTCACCAAAATCTCATCATCGATGGAGGAAGAAATCTTGAAGTCCCACCCTTCCCTGAGGTAACTCATTTGTTAATTCAACACAATGGGTAGCTCAATTCTGGGAGCAGAAGACTCAATTTTCTTCAGCGATTCAGGTCCTAGAAGCTACTTATGTTCCACCTGGTAGTCCACCACATTTATATATGTACACATATATTTTCCAACACACACATATACAGGCATATATATATGTATTCACTAAATGAAGTCACTGGTTATTTTAAAAATGTATAAGAAATCTAGCACATGATTTTTGGAAGGAAAAATGGAGGCTGAGGCTAGGGAATGAGTGGGGAGTGGAGGGGATGGCATAGATTTTATCCAAAGGTGTTAAGTATGTTATTGTGAACAACAAACACACACTTAGTATAGTTGGAATATAAAATGTCCTACGTGTGCTCATTATTTGAGTAACTTGATCCTGGCTGGTATGTCTATTTTTGTATCTCCCCATTTGAACTCTTTCTTTTATCTTGGAAGCTGAGAACTGCTAGGATGTAGGTCACTATGAACAGATTCATGCTCTCATAGTATTCCTGTCTGAATCCTATCTTTTCTGCCTTTCTGTCTTCTACAGACAAACAGCTGGCCTGTGCCACACATTCTCAACAACATGACCTTTATGTCCCAACAAATGAGACCAAATGATGATGTATCTTCTGAAACAGTGAGCGAAAATACAACCTTCCTCCACTCAGTATTCTGTCAGGTATTTTATCAGGAAATGTAAAAGTCATAAAATAAACAAATCTTTGAGCTAAAGTAAAGGATCATAATATGTGGATATATCAGAGAAACCTCTAGAATGTGGTAAAATGAATACATAAATAATATTAAAACTGATTGGGAAGTAATATAAGTGATTATTTCCCCTGTTATATTTAGAGTGAAATTGAAGCACACAGACAGGGAAGAAGGTGACTGAGAAGAAAGTGAAGAGTGGCCCTCGAATATTGCAAGAATAGGAGTACCTCTGACTTCTTCTATTCCACAAGTTTTACAATCCAATGTTCCACAGATGTCATTTAAAACATAAACAGAACTTTCTAGCCTTGGTCACTGCACAAAACATGTAGACTACTTTTCTGGAGGATCTTTAGCTTGAGAGCTTTACAGATCTGAGAGCACTCATAGGAGTCTTAGCCACTTCTCCTCTCTTAGGAAATCAGACAAAAGTAAAAGATAGTGACTGTCCTTACTGATTTTAAAGAAATCTATGTCACAATAGTCCTTAGAAAGATGAATCCAAAAATTAATCATACAAGTTCAAATTCCTCTGGAATATTTACTTAAAAATTATTCAAGATCATTTTCCATTGTCTTCTTAAGGAGTTTTAGATTTTACTACTAGGAACCTTAAGTGTTGACTGTCCTTCACTGCTGTCTATCATTTCAACCTCAAAACTGGTCAAATTGAGAGTTCAGTGTAGAGTTCCTTACCTGTCATCAAAGTACTACATAGAAAGATCAGAAGTTCAAGGTCATCCTTGGCTACATGGTAAGATCAGGGATATCCTGGGCTATATAAGACTTTATCTCAAAAAGAAATAATATCAACGAAAAGATCAAATTGAATCTACCCACTGGCATCAGGTTTTTCATCCATGCTCAGATGAGCAATCATCAAAGGGTAAAGAATCAAGCATAAAGAAAACCTATTGTCAGAGGCTGACAACTTTCTATGGGTACCCCCAAGATGTAACACTTACTGAACAGAAAATCAGTGGAAGATGTTACATTTAGGCTTGTCTAAAATTCTTGTTCTTTATTACAAAAGAATATAATAACCCCAGCACTGAAATTAGAAACTACTAACTATGGCCACATGATAAATCAGGCACTTCTAGAAACAAACTCCCTATGATCGCTAACTGTCCAGATATTAGTGGGAGAAACCTTTCTAAATAATCTGTATAGAACTGGAAGATGACCTATGTAATCTTCCTGTGATGTGGAGTTCTCCCATTCCTCTTTATTGTACATAGAGCTCTCCAATTCTGTTCAACCCATTTTAATGTTTCTCTTCTAAGCTGATTCTTACCAAAGAAGCCTAGATTTCTGCTCTGCAACTGTCAATAATTTCATTTTCAAGCCACCTTTATCTTTTGCCCACGTACAGTATCATCTTTCAGAATATTCATGCTCCAATTTAAGCGCAAACCAAGTAACAACCAGCCACAGAAGCTGAACAGAATGTAAGCAAAGCTAAAGGTGGCATCCCCCAAATATTTTGAATGAATGCTCACTGCCATCAGTTAGCTTGAATGTTCACTGCCATCAGTTAGCTGAACTGCTGAGCAAGACCTTCAACATCAGCAGCAAAGGACGACATGTACATGAGTGAATGCTTTTTGGTGAACAATGTCTCTTCAGCCTATATGTTTTACATTATTTATTTTGGAGGGTAGTTTACATGACATGGCATATGTAGGGAAGTCAGCAGTCAAATAATCATTTCTCCTCTTTTACCATATGTGTTCCGTGTAAGGAACTCAGGTAGTCTAGCTTAGAGACAACTGCCATGTCCAACTGAGCAATCTAACTGCCCCTTTGTGAACTTCTTATATATGGTAGCAATACATAAAGGATCTCAGATTCCTACCTAGAGCTCCTCTCTATCTGAACTATACACATTCTGATCTGAGTCATATTCAAAACAACACATATCCAAAATAAACTTCAATGTGAAACTCATGTGTAAATCTCTCTTCAATAGAACTCTATAAACCAAATCTTGGCATCATCATGCATGATCCTAAAAATAAAGATACTTATATTTTACCCTTAGGCCTCTCCACATAGCTTGTAACTTTATAAGAAGGAACTGTGATGTCCTTACACTACATGTAATTTTTGTCATATTGGTGAGACATTCTACATATATGTGAGTTCATGTATTCAGTCATCTAAGGAGAGGATACTTGGATTTTGAGGTTCAAAAATTAATATGAGTATCTCAGTTGTTTTATTTGAAAAATAACCTACAATCTGTTAACAAATATGCTGCACTCAAAACACACATACCTCTGCCTTTTCCTCTTTATGACTTAGAATCCTCCCATATTCTAATACATCAGCTGTTCCTGAAAAAACATTATGACATGTATCAAATTACATTTAAGATACATAATTTGAACCATCTGAAATGATGACATATTCTGTTTTATTTAAATAATTTTGGTATTGACTATCTTATAGTCTCCTATTACTTTATTTGGCCCTCGACAGAGCCCATGGACAATGAGAATATAGAAAAAAATGAGTAACACACAATAGAGGAAAGGGAGCAGACATTTCTATTAATCAAGTTGCCACTTAAAATTTTACTTTCAAATTTTATGCAATAGTATGTTTGAAGTATTTGTTAACATGAAATGTTACTGTGATTTTGCAAAACTAGGTAAATTTTAGTGTATATAGGAGGAATGAGGCAATTATTCTCTTACCAGATAACTAATCTATATGACTTCACACAACCCATTTTAATGGCTATTATTAAATGACCTGTAATTCTCATGTGGATCATGCACTAATTCTAAAGTAATGTATATGCAACCAGAGAAGCCATTGGTCATACTTCATGAGTAAAAGATGGATGAAAGGCAGATGATATATAAATGGGACCCGCACAGTTCTTAACTGGGGGTGATGTTTCTGATTTCTTTGTCGTCTAAGAAATAACTTTTACTTCTGAAATTAGATAGAATCAATGACCACTTGAGTTTTCCCATAGAATCTGACTCATGTTAAAATATCAGACCTGTATATTCTTCAGCCTTTGACAAGAAAGCATTGCTAGAAAAGCAAGTAATGTCCTGCCATCACATAATAGTAAACATAACTTCAAATAATGGTTGACAAAATGGTTTAGTGTCCATGGCCATATCACCCTGAATGAAGCTATCTCCTCTGCTCGCAGGAGCTACCTAAGCAGGGTCAGATCTGTGTAGACCTTCGAGAGGAGACATACTGATTTGTCAAAAGGATGAAGTCTGTGTACCTATAAGTACACATGGATATCTAATAATAGAAACATCAGAGAACTGCACATTTCCTGAAATTCTCTTTCCTTCTCACTTGAGAAGATATTTATAATTAGTTGCTTATATTAAGTAATGTTGTGATTAAAGTTCATTAGACTCCTGTATTCCTCCTAAGAAAGGGTAGTTCACTATTAATGTAAAACACTGAAGAAGTCAAAGCAGTACAGAGCAGGACAAAAGCTCAGTAGGGTTAGGCACTAAGATCATCGCTACTCTGTTACATTTAACCCAAGAGCAAACTAAATTAACAATGAAATGCTCCAAGTTCTGCTAGAGCAGTGGTTCTCAATCCTGTGGGTCATGACCTCTTTGGGGTTGAACAATCCTTTCGCAGCGGTGACATATCAGATAGCTTCTCTATCAGATATTTATATTATGGTTCATAACAGTGGAAAAATTAAGTTATAAAGCAGCAACAAGAAATGAATAGTTGGTGGTGCAGGCAGAATTATGGTCAGCCTCACACAAAAGCCTGTGTTTTTAATTCCAGTCTTCTGGCTCCACTTCTACTTTTTTCAGTTAAATTTTAATTGAATCTAGAGAAAATCTCTAGAATTTAAAAATTAGTCTTTTAAAAGATGCTTCTGTTACTGGCAGGTGTGTGTGAGTAAGTGAGTGAGTGTGTGTGTGTGTGTGTGTGTGTGTGCGTGTGTGTGTGTGTGATACTTAGAATTTTGTCAATAGACTGAGAGCTTATTTTTATTTCCAGTTGAAATTCCTCTAATAGAACATAATACAACAGTCACCTCTATGGATTTCTTTAAGGGAAACTATATATTTACTGAAGGATACATAGAGAAGTTCTCAAGTACACAGATTGCTTTGGGAACGTGAGAGAGACATTATTTGCTGGCTCCCCAGTAATTTATTTTGAATTTGTTGAGATCATTGATGTGTGAAGTAGTTATCAAAGCTTGATAAACAGTTTATAAATCACTTTGAAGTTGGCACAAATAAATAATAATGAGTCAATTTACAAGGAACTTAAAGTCAGTTTCTTCTTCCTCTTCCTTTTAAATAAATGAAAATAAGGATCTCAACTGTTTTATTTGAAAAGATAATCCAGTTTGTTATTAATAATTATGTTCCTTCAGATAATAATGAGGTCATTTGTTATATGAAACCAGACTAATTTTTAGGCTCCCGAAACAATAATCTCCTGTTGATAAAGTCCTCTTGATTTTCAGTCATGACTGCAATAGGACCATACTGTACTGCTGACCATGCCTCATTGTAAGTTACAGAGAAAGTTGGTACTGAGAAGGAAACATCCTCCCTGCTGGGTTGCTTTCATATCCCAGAATTTGCTATGTGGGCTACAAAAATAAAAATGTTAGCAGTGGTCTTACCTACCTGAGATTTAATAAACAAAGAAACAAAACAAAACAAAACAAAAAAGCAAACAGAAAAACAAGCTACCAAGAAAGTTGTACCTACTTGTGCAATAGTGGAACAACTGTTGCATAGGGCTTAACCAACTGATTTCGAGGTCCACTCCATGGGCAGATGCCCATGACTGGCACTGTCTGTGTTATTAACAGCAACCCACAACCCATGCCTGGGGAAACCCAAGAGAAAAACTTACTGCTCTTTAAATATGAAAGCATCAAATGGTCTTTTAAGCACCCATGTTTACAACCATGGGGAGGGGGAACATGGAACTATGACCCACCTTAATCACAGAAGCTCATACTCTCGGTGAAAGATGAGTGCAAGGTGCTAAGGATAAGGGACAATCTAGCCGTCAGCCCTGTAACACATTTAAGCTATCAACACCGCATCTGAGATTCAGGAAACATTGTGCAAGCAAAGTTAGGAAGCGTGGAAGAGTCAGGTGATAAGGGGAGGAACTGTGAAATGCCATCACCAAACCCCAATAGAATGGTTGCAACTATGAATTAAACCATGGTCACCTGCCCTCGACCATCACAATACTGGTTTTGTCAACAGTCAGTCGTGGAAAAGAGAGAAGTGCACGGAAGTACACTTCTTCTGACAGAAGTAGGGGCTACCGATAGATTCTGGGGATCGCCATCCATGAGTTCTCACAGGCAGCACTACTCTCACAGTCACAGTAATGGCACTAGGCAAACTCAATGATTCACAAAACAAATGGAGAGGCATGAATGTGGGGAAAAGAAGGAAGAAGGAAGAATAGGCAGATGGGAGGGGAAGATGAGTGAGGGTGGGGCTACAAATGGTCAGTATTATTTGTGGGCATGTGGGAAATTATCAAAAAGCAAATTTATCTACTAAAAAGGATTTTTTGAAAGGAAGGAAGGAAATGAAAGAAAGAGAGATGGTTGTAATTGCTGGAAAAACAAATTTTAAAAGGCCAGTGCAGGTAACTGCAGCTGTGACTTCATAATTGTAGAGCCCTTTGAAACTCTTCACCTTATATATACATTTTTTCTGTAAGATTCCCTGAGGATTATGTGGGATGAAGAGTTTATACAAAAGTGGTTCATTAGGTACAAACCTTGGCTGCTATTCCAGAGGGACTTCCATTCTCCTGCTGCCTCTCCTCCTATCTGTATCAGACCTGAGACTCCTGAACCATACAGGTAAATTTCCCTTTCCCCTCCCATCTTTATAGCTCGCTGAGTCCTCTGGGCAGCCTGCTATCAAACAGGGACCTCCGTTCTCCTGACACCTCTCCAACCACCTTCACTGGACCTGAGGTTCCTGAATCATACAGACCCACAGTTCCGGAACCATACAGCTCATGGATACCCATCAGAAGCCTGCCACACAGGATCACCCTAGTTCATCTCCTCCTAGTATAACGAGACCTAGTATAACAAGACTATCCAGGGACTAAAACCATCCTGGTGACTAATGACCCTTGAAAGAACAAAATCAACAAAATCCAGGGTAATATAACACAGGTACCCTACTTCAGGAAGCCTAGATAACCTGACACAACCAAAACACAAGAAGATGACCTTAAATCCAATCTTATAAAGATGATAGAGGCCTTTAAAGAAGAAATGAACATATCCCTTAAAGAAATACAGGAAAAAACAGTCAAACAGTTATAGGTCTTTTAAAAAGGAAACAAATAAATCCCTTAAAGACATTCAGGAAAATACAACTAAATAGGTGAAGGAAATAAATAGACCCTAGACCCTAAATTGGATATAGAAGCAATAAAGACAATACAAACTGGAGGAATCCTGGAGTAAACATAGATATTATGTCAGAGCAATACTTTTCTAAGCAAACTAACCCAAAAACTAAGCCTGAAAAGCTACTCTAATATCTAATACAATAGATTTCTCTTATGAACACTGATACAAAAAATACTCAATAAATAAAGAAACATACAACCAAAATTAATCAACATAGACACTTCATACTCATCAAAGGAAAAAAATCAACCAAGATGATATCTCAATTTTGAATATTATTGCCCAAAACACACTGATAAAAGAATCATTGCTCAATCTTAAGTCATATATCAAACCACACATACCACATTAATAGTAAGAGACTTCAACACCCTACTCTCATCAACTGACTGATCATCCAGACAAAAACCAAGCAGAGAAATAATGAAATTAACAGGCATTATGAATCCAATGGACCTAACAGACATCTATAGAATATTTCACTCACACACAAAAGGATATACCTCATCTCAGCACCTCATGGATCCTTCTTCAGAACTTTCCCTATAGTTGGACCTTAAATGTCAATTCTACTATAGAAATCTCTGGCCCAAGACTTTAACTAGCATACCACAAATTGAAACTAAAGCCTGAGAGCTGAAGAGATAGCTCAGGAGTTAAGAGCATTTGTTCTGGAGAGGAACTTGGCTTGAATCTCGGCACCCACATGGCAGCTCACAACATCTGTTACTTGTAGAGGACTCTTCTGACCTCTGTGGACACCAGGCACACTCCTGGTGCACTCAAGTATATGCAGGCAAAAGACTCATACACATAAAAATAATAGGGAAATCTTTTTTATAAATATAAACTGTATTTTAGACTTGGCCCCAGATTTCTAGTACATATGTTTCCTCTGGACATACTTGACATTGTAAGATGGATATTTTATTTTCTGTCCAAAATTTAAAACTATAAAACTCTTGTGTGTTATATCCTTTTAGAGGTCTATCTTGTATTTGATTTACATAAATCAGGGAGAGAGAACCAAAAACAAAATGAAGTTTATTGCATCAAATTGAGAACAAGCAAAGAGGTAGGGCATTGAAAAGTGAATATTAAAAGGCACAGTGATACATACATATGTACACACATACGTACACACATATATACATACACACATATACACAGACATACATACACATATGCATATACACATACACTCACGCATGCATACTCATACATACATACACACCTGTACATACATACACACATACATATATACATACATACATATACACACATACATATACACATACACACATACACTCACACATACATGTACACATATACATACACATACATACATACATACACACACATATATAAACAGCCATATACACATACATAAGTAAGTATACACATATATACATACACACACATTCATACACACATGAAAACGTCATAATGAAACCTATTACTTTGAGTACTAATTTTAAAATGGCAAAAGGAACTTGTTCACTGAGTGAGGGTACTCAGCATGTTGCAATCTGCAGTTGAAATCTAGTGCTCATGTGACATGCTGATGATGCAGCCACCAGAGGGCACCATTGCTAATTGTCTGAAGGCACTAAAGAGGCTCACAAAGGCCATTGGGGGGAGAGGGGGATGTGAAAGGTGGTGGGAAAACCCAAATTTTTCTGGTCCACTTTTTATCAAGAATGAACAGTTGATATAGAGACCATGTGATGAGAATATTTTTCAGGTCAGTAAATCGATGTCAGTTCAGAAAGGTGGATGGTCTCAGTGCTGGAGAGGATCTGCTTTATTTCCAGAGAGATGATTTAGGAGAATCATCCACAGCATATCCTACTTCACTCTACGAGATATGAGAAGTGTGACTGAAGGAGCCTGAGAATACTTTAAAACAGCGCTTCAAGCTAAAGGTAGAAAACTCTGGTATCACTTGCTTGATGGTTTTGTCTCAAAAGATTCTTAGTTTGCTAGAAATAAAACCGTAGGAGAGAGCACGGGTCAGGTTTTACAAACTGCCCACTCCATCACTTTGTCAGACTCTTAAGAAATGCTTGTGCCCACCAAGGCATCAAACCTTAACTTCATGGATACATAATCAGTGTTTTCCGATTCTAAAGCTAGGAAGCTACGAACCTCTAACAACATCAGCCTGTCTTTCTATGTACAAGTGCTGGACAGACAGCTTGCATAAATAATGCCTTCTCAAAAGAAATGCTTCAGAAGATACCTGCAGGGTTTTCTTCTTATCAGTGAGGATACTCAAGTCCAGAGACTTAAAATTCTTACCTCATCTCATATTGATAGTTAACTTTGTGCTCAGACTCACATAGATGTTCTTGATTAAAATAAAAGCCGTCCAAGCTTCACTGAACCATTCAAGAAGGCATCTACTGAATGGCTAAAGTATTATTTTGGCCGATCAAAATGTTGGTGTAAAATAGATGTAATGTAATACTTTGAATCAGGCAGGTATATCCATGCATTTTGTGACTGCTTCTTAGAGAACGAACTCACTATGTTGATAGAAATGTGAACAGTATAACAACACAATATCAAAGAATTCTGAATATATCCTACCTAAATTTCACATTCTAAGATATTAGACGGGAGGCCCAGAGTTGCATCTTACCTGATCCAATAACTTCTGCCCGTTGAGGTGAGCCTGCAGCACAGCATCATTAACAAGCAAGTGGAAGTTCAGGAGCACATGCTCAACGTCGTAGGTTCCATGCATCGCATCTGACAGCTCTTCCAAGGACCGGATATAAGCATGCCAATGTGGATTAAGCTCTGTCATGTGGGCCAGGCAGCCCCTGATGACATTGAGGCAATAGCCCATACAGGGCTTGCTGAGCATCAGACTCTGGCAGTGCGGACAGTACTGCATCTTCAGGAGGGCCCTACTGCACTCTTTGGAGAAGTGTATATGGTCCGTGGTGTTGATGACTTCAATGCCCAGGTTAAGTGCCTGCAGAAACGTGCGGCCGGGCAGCAGCGACCTCCCCATCTGCCCCATGACTCTTTTGGGAATGTTGCCAAATGGACTAACATCTTGGCGGGCCATTCGGATGCATTCTGAGTATTGCAGGGAACTGTCAGTCACACCAGGGTTTATGAGATGGTTGTAGACCAGAGGAAAAAGACTGTCAAAAAATCTGTTTACAAATTCCTCGGGATGAACATCCGCACCAAATAAATAGAGTCCCACGTCCGTGAAAAACTCCTGAATGGAAGCAGCAGCCTCCAAGGCCATGTTCCGGTAGGTGTTGCAGAAAAGGATACTGGTGTAATTCTCTGCTTGTCTGATGAGGGTTTCCAGGGTCTCTGTAACACAGTGAAGGTAAAGGAGAAGGATGAGTAATCACACCAAGCTGTCGTTCTGCTATAGGCAGCACTGTGCACTAATGCATCATAACTAGCTAGAGATAAGTCCTAATATACAGTCTACTGAACTAAAATTTCCAAGGGGAATGGTCACATGATAATACCACTACACACACACTACATATACTTTCTAGAATACATTTCCTAGTATCTAAACTGGCTGAAAAGTACAGAAAACAAAGGCGGGTTGTACAGATGGGTAGTTTTTGGCTAATTTTCATCACACAGCTATTCATAATCCACTAATGAGAAGTTCACTTTGTTTTATATCCTGAGGTCAATACATATAAACACAAAAGCATTTAATAATTGATTTCCTGGCTACGGTATTATCGCAGTTTTTCCAACTTTTATTTTTCAAAATGAAAGTGTATAGGTTATATAATAACTACTCCTAAGGCAGGATAGATCCCAAAAGAACAATCGGATAACCCACAGACCTCTTAACATCTCCAGGCAGAAACAAATCCAAGATATGCCACTACTACTCTCCTTTTAAATTGGCATGGCTTGTTAAGAAATGAGAAATATTAATGGTGCTGCCTGAAGACAAGAATTAGTGACGTGTTTTCCAATTTGCTTTTTTGTTCTAATATTTTCTTCAAAGGCTGGCTGTGGGATATTTTATTTATTACCTAAGTGGCTGATGCTCCAGAATCACCCAAGCAAATCTAATATATCTACAAGGAAAGAAAGAATAATCTAAAAGGAAGGGATTGGAATGGTATAATCACTGAGATCAAGGGAAATTCCAAACCCCAGCTATTAAAGAGCAGTAAACCACCATGACTATCCTGGTAATTACATTTTATAATTAGACCAATGAATGGCACTTGACTATATTGATATATAATTAATTATAAAATATACTCAATAAAATTATCTCCCATAGCAAAAACTTCATAGTTATTTCTAATTAGGTTGTAAAAGGCCACCGTCATACTTCACTAATCAAATCACCGCTTGAGTATCTTATTTAAAAAATGGAAAAAAAGTAAAAATGAAATAACGGAAAGTAAATATATAAAGAGTGACTACTACGCAGGCAGAGCCATACCCAGGACTGTGCAAGAGTGTCTTCTCAGAAAGAGATCAACGTGGCAAAGTGCATTCTGAGTTTCCTGAGACTGATTGAATTGCACTCCAGACCCCTGTGCAAAATCTCAGGGTGCGTCCACCCTGCAATCAAAGGTAAGTGCTTTGAAAGGCTACTGCATTTCTGAGTTTCATCAAACAGAGGACTACAAACTCTAGACTGCTAATGAGGCAGGACTCATGTATTCACAGGCTGTTCTAGTACCCACTACAGGCCTCAAGTATACCCTAGCAATTTGGCGAATATGGGAGAGAATGAAGTGTGTTGGAGCCACCATTCATACCAGAATCTCCCAAATGGCCTGACACTGGTCTGGATAAAGGCAAACGCAGGCCGCCAGCATACTTAAGAGATAGGACTTAGTCCAGCAATCTGTATTTAACATCAGCTCAGGTGGTAACCACATGTCAGATGTAGAAATTCTACAAGGGCAGGTAAGGCAACATTCTCTCTCTGCTCATAAAGAAGGTCAGCAAGTGTCCCAGAAGGACAACCCAACCCTATCGGTACATCTCATGCAGGACCCTGCTTTCCAGGACCCAGAGGAGTGGCTGTAAAAGCCACACAGAGCTAGGACCTGAACTAGCACACAGTATCTGAACTTACCCTTTCCTCTACAGCACAGGACCGCTTTTCTTAGGTGCTTGTATGTGGAAATTAATTATGAGTCAGGTCACAAGCAATTATATTTACCTCTAGTATTTAAATAGCAGTGACTGAAAATCAATTGATTTTTTAATGATAAATGAGACTGGCTTAAAAATACCCCAATATCACATGCAGTCTTCATACTGTTTTCTTAAGGTATGCTATGGATATGTTCAGGTAGCCATATTACTCCCAGTTGAATGATGTTTGGACGTTGCCGATCCTGACAATGAAAATGCCCTGTCTATTTATTTATTTGTTTGTTTATTTGTTTATTGACAACTCTAAATGATGATCAAGTATGTGTTTTTTTAATAGACAAAAGTAAAATTTAAAATGTTTCTTTATAAATTTTAACATCATGCATTCATAGAATAGAAATTTGGGAATATATAAAGTTTATGGGTGAGTATCTATCAGTATATAACTTATAATTAACTCACTTTGCGAATACAACACTAAAGAGAAAATATTTATTAGAGTGTTAGGCTGAGTGCAGCATACCTAAAGATTTTCCCTTTACTGAATTCACTCTGGATTATTGACAACTTAAATTACTATTTGAGTGTACAGTTAAAAATTAGGTTTATGAACAATGGACACAGTCCAGACTGTATTTTACTTTAATCTTCTTTTTCTTTGATTTTATTACAAACAAAATGGAATTTTGAAATTGAGTTTTTGTGTTAGTTTTTCACAATGTTACCAATGTGTCACAATATTGAAATTTATTTCTTTTCAATTTGTATTACCTCTAACATTTAAAGCATTGTTAATGCTAGGGATCAGCAATTTTGTGACCTTATTCTTTCTATATTTTATCATATAGTACACATACATATGTATATATATACATACATATGTGTATGTATATATATATGTATACACACACACATGAGAAGCTGGCCATGCTGATACTTAGAATCCCAGTAACCAAGGCCTCAGGGTAGTAGGAGCGTGAGTCTGAAGTTGGCCTTGTCTAAATGGCAAGCACATCCCTGAACTGTATAGGAGATCTTGTCTCAAAATAAAGAACTTTAAAAGTCAGTCCATTAGAAGATTTTGGCATTTTTTTAAAAATTGGATAAACTCAAGCTGAAGCTATAAAAATTACTTCTACATATTAATTTTGAATCTACAAATTTTCAACTTTTGTTAATAGGATTTAGCACTGCCCTCTTTTAGAATTAGCACTGTGGTATCAGCATGAATTTTAACTTTAAAAGCAATAATATGTCACAAAGTATTTGCTGCTGTGTAAAAGAATCCACATGTAGTATCAATGTGAAGAGAAGGCAGGGTAGGAATTCATCTAGTGACTTGATTCTCAAGAATAAGATATATATTACATTACAAAGTTTTGTTGCATGTAAAAAAAAAAATCCCCATCAATTCCACGTAATCATTACCTTTCCATTCTGGCGCTGTACATTGGAATGATCCACGAAAACAAATATCTGCCCACATCTGCTTAAGGAACTACGTGAACAAATGGCCCAAACCCTTCCTCGCTTTACATTTGCATTTCAATAAGTGTCTCCTTGTTCTGATGCCAGATCACATCTACAAAGCCAAAATCCCTTCTTCCTTCCTTCAGTGTGAAAGAAAAGACTGTAATCTAATTACAATTTGATTAAAATTATAATTCCTCCCAGCTTTATAGGAAAATTCACTTATCTAGACATAAAGCCAATTGTGTATAATCTCACAGAAGAATGTATTTGAATGTCTGAAGTTCATGTTCATCTATGTTTATTATTGGTATTAGCATTCTGGAATAACTGCATGGTACAAGACAAGTGCAGAAAATTTACATCAGGTTTCCCAGTCCCCATCACATCAAAGGCATTTATTATACATGCAAATGATTGCTGGTATGTAAACCAATAATTTAAATTCAAATAAAATACTAAAAGTAAAGTCGAGTCATACTGATATAAAATTAAATTTAACAAACTGTAAGGTCATGCGAGTGGCTTTTGGCAGCAAGAGAAATTTAATCTTCATGGCCTTTTATTATTTTAAAGATAAATTGACACCATAGGTAACATTTAAGGAAACAATATTTTAAGAACTCCTCCAGCATAATATGAGCAGACAACTTTTGGGCCTTAATATACTTTAGTGTTTTAAATCTATGAACATGTTAAAACACAAAATATGAAGTATTATTTCCAAGACGAGTTTAGATGTCCCCATCTAGAGTTAGGGAACAGATGAAAAGAGATGAATCATAGACAACCAGCCACAGATAACCAGCCATGCACAACCAGCTATGACACCCAGCCACAGATAACCAGCCGTGGACAACCAGCTATGACACCCAGCCACAGATAACCAGCCATGGACAACCAGCTATGACAACCAGCCACAGATAACCAGCCGTGGACAACCAGCTATGACAACCAGCCACAGATAACCAGCCGTGGACAACCAGCTATGACAACCAGCCACACAGATAACCAGCCGTGGACAACCAGCTATGACAACCAGCCACAGATAACCAGCCGTGGAGAACCAGCTATGACAACCAGCCACACAGATAACCAGCCGTGGACAACCAGCTATGACACCCAGCCACAGATAAACAGCCATGGACAACCAGCTATGACAACCAGCCACAGATAACTAGCCGTGGACAACCAGCTATGACACCCAGCCACAGATAACCAGCTATGGACAACCAGCTATGACACCCAGCCACAGATAACCAGCTGTGGACAACCAGCTATGACACCCAGCCACAGATAACCCACTCTGGGTAAGCAGTGTGTGCTGAGCATTTATGTTTAGTTTGAGGAGGAGTTTTCATAGTGACTTCACACAGTTGAACGTCAGAGTTCTCCAGTCACAGGTTGTGGAACTGCAACAAAGTTTTCAGTACTGCTCAGTTACTTCCAAGCTCCTTTGTGCCTGCTGTAATGCATCCCTATGCATTCCACCCTGGAGAGAGAGACAGATGGATATAATGGAAGAATGGTTCCTCAAGAGTTCCTCATGCATATATTAAAATAAAATTTAACTCTAACTCAACCATTAGAAACTACTTTCAAATGATTTTAACAGCACCACGTTTAACAACCCCTTTAGCCCGCTGAAGACCACTAAACATACACTGTTGTCATGCAAACTTACATAAAAATGTATCAACTACCTATTTTTTCACCTTGGAAATGTTTATGATGAATTTGTTCTTCCATTTGCATATTTCCTCGAGTTTTTTAGGAAGTAAAATGTATAATAGATGTTCTCTGGAATATTGATTTAATGACATTTAAATGCTATGCATTATGATTTGTAATATAATTCTTCAGAAATTAGTCATCTGTATAAATAAACAGTGACTGGGTTATTAATCTGCATCACTAAAAATTAGCATACTGGTCATTAATCTACTCTCCTCAGACAAGCAAGGAATGAAAAAATGTTTTCTCAACTCTTCTTTTATTTCCCTCTTTGTCAATTTGGTCATCACAATGTGTTGACTTGATTCTAATTTAGTCTGCATTCATTTGTTTTCTGAAAGTCAATAAAGATTCTAGTAAAAATATACTTAATTAAGCACAACCTTAATAGTTAAAATCAGTGCCAAGCACCCAGCTGTCTGTGTGTGTGAGAAACACACAATTGCTTCATATACTGTAAAGATTTTTAAATAAAAATTTTCTAGTAGTTTTTAAAATAAAAACAAAGAAACAGTATAGAGACAAGAAACACCTAAAGTGTTTCTTACTAAGTATGTAATATGCATTTTAAAAGAACAAATAAACCAACAACTTTAGTGGTTAATTCAATGATTTTGGTTGATAATTTTCATTAAGTTAATAATCTAGAACATAGAGCTCTTTACTTAATAGAACAAAAAAAAAATCACTTTAACAAAAACATAACTCCTGCTGCCATTTTCTTTTTTGCTATCTCAGGAAAATAAAATGATTTTATATGTTTGGCTTCCCCTGGCATATTATCCATTTCCTCTTGAATACATTAAAATCTAATCCACTGAGCCAACATTTTTAGAATGTGATATAGACACTGAAGCTGGAGCTGAGAGAGCCATACATGTTTCTATGTTACAACCATTAGAATCTGTAGAACAGAAAAAAATGGAAGCAAACAAATATAATTTATTGTCAAGTATCACAGAAAAGACCAAAGAGTAAACTTCAGATGTGACTGGAAAATGAGCTTATGTCCCCCGATAATCCTGATCAAAGTAGGAAACTTTCTGAATTTAACAAATATACTCTATCTAGAGATAATGTTTATTCATCTGAAAATTTAAATATATGTATATGCAATTTAACTTAAAAATTATTTTCTGATTTTTGGGGAGGTGGGGGGTATATCTTAAACAAGATAAACAAGAAACCATTGGCCCAGAAGGCAGCATATGAGAGGGTACTTTTGTGAGGAAAGAGCCAGATATAGGAAGGTGAGAATCTGCTAAGTTCATAGGAATATGAGGATGTGGTTAAGTTCAGAGGGCCTGAAACACAAAGATAGAAGGCATGCAGAAACCTATCACCAGAAAATGCACACTAAAGTATTTGTTGGTTATTTACCTGAAGAGGCAGGTGAAGTCCTCTGCTTCCCAAGTGCTGGGATTAAAGGCCTGCGCCACCAGGGCCTGGCACTCGTTTTTTTTGTTTGTTTGTTTGTTTGTTTTTTTGTATTTTTTGTTTTTTTTAAAGCTGAATGCTCCCTCCCTTGTATATTTTCTTTATTTACATTTCCCTTCTAGAGACAGCTGTTCCCTGTGCACTCTCTCTACCCATCTCTGTGTTTACCATGACCTGTTAGGCTAGCAAGTCATTTGGTTTGATAGACATCGATTGTATGATCTATCTTAGTAGTGATTTGAGATCCATCTTTCTGTGTACTGAAAAGGTATTTCCATTAGCTTATGGGAATAATGTTAAAACCCTGAAAATGCCTAGCATGGCATCTATAAGACAAGAAATTAAAAGATTATCACATGAGAATGGATATAGACTTAATACATAGGCATACTGGTTTGACTGCATTGTTGATAAACCCAGTTACCAATAATGTGTCTGTGTCATATTAAGGAAAGAAATTAAATGTTCTATGCCTTGGGAGATAGATAGATAGATAGATAGAGAGAGAGAGAGAGAGAGAGAGAGAGAGAGAGAGAGAGTAGCAAAGCATGGATTTGCCAGATGTGGACCACAAAGGCAGTGGGGGATTTGACACATGAGACTGGTGTGGTAGAGACCCGCTGAGGGAACTTAGTGAGCTGGGTGGACAGATTTTGGAGCTCTGAGTCAGAGTCTCCGAGAGATATAAAACAGATCAGCCATTGCCAGCCAGTGAATGGCCAGCCAGGCTGCCAGGGCAGAGAGTTGCCGGCAGTAGCACAGGAAGACTGCCAGGCCTTTTTTAATATTTCCTGCAACAACTTCTCAAAACTCAGACTACTCTATTTCCTCAAGCCGTTGAACCTGGTGCCAATGATTTTACTACATTCTGTCTCCAGGAAACGTTTATGTCTTCCCTAAGCCAACATTTAAAAGCTGTAGTTCTTGAAGTGTATCATCTCCTTTAAAATATGTTGTGTTTACTTTTGCGTGGATGCATGTGCTTCATGTGGGGTGGGAGACCTGCAAGTTCATGGATATGGAAAGCAAAGAGGATCTCTGGAAAGTGGGTTCTCTCCTTCTACCTATTCATGGGATCTGGAGATCAAACTCAGATCTCCAGACTTGGAAACAAGCCCCTTTACCCACTGAGCCACTGTGGTGGCTTGAATAAGGACGGCCCCTATGGGTTCGTATATTTAAACACTTAATCCCTAGTTGCTAGAACTGTTTATGGAAGATTAGGAGGTGCGATCTTATTGGTGGAAATGCACCACTTGGGGTCAAGCACCACACCCTCTGGTTGCTATAAATTGCTTTGACAATGGTGTCTCATCACAGAAACAGAAAAGTGGCCAAAGCTAATTAATACCTTACCAGTCTTGCATTTATATCAGATGACACTACAACTTGCTGACTTTTATATCTACAAATCTAGCTCAATATTTCTCAGAGTTTTTTTTCTTTATCTCAGGACTCCTTATGTTTGGAAGAATTTATCAAGAAGCCCGAAGTGATTTTTGTCCCGCTGAGATGTATGTATGCATACATATGTATTCATATAAATATGTATATATTTCTAATTCATTTCTGTTGCTATGGCAAAATACCCTGGCCAGAAGCAACTTTATAAGAGAAATTATACTTTTCTTTTTGGTCCACAATACAAGGTTACAGCCCATCGTTCAGGAAAAAGTAAGGCATGAACTCAAGCAGCTAGCTATACCACATCCACAATCAATCGGACAGAGAGAAATGAGCACAACTCTACAGCTTGATCCTTTCTCACAGTACCTTCCTTCATTTTTAAAAAATTCAGAGACTAGCCTAGAAAATGGTGATATCTACTGTAGGCTCAGTCTTTTAACAATTGAAACAATCCCCCAGAGACATACCTGCAGGAGAGCCTGATCTAGATAATTCCTCACTCTGTCCAGGTGAATCTACACTGTACCAAGTTGAGAGTCAAAATTAATCAGTGTATGCACTGGGGGTGAGGATGACTTAAGTATTTATTCTATCTTGAAAGGGAACTATTTAAGTATAACTGTGCTAGGAGAATAAGTAGTTATTTTTTAATCTATAAGCATAAAAACAAATCAAGGAAGGAAGTAGAGAAGATGTGGTAGAGTTCATAGTAGCAGAAGCCCATAGTAGAGACCTTTTACACTGTCATGGACCAGAAAGCAAAGAGCAGGTTGTAGCTATCAAATGGAAGCCTTGCAGGACCTATTGTACCAACTAGGCCTTTAAAGATTTCAGTGAGCCTGAAGCAGATATTATAAACCCAAACAATAGTAAATGGATAACTTATAAAGAAAAATGTCTACATTTCCAAAAGGAAAAAGAAATCTTTAGTGAGAAAAGTATGATTATTTTACATTACTGAAAACTCCATTAATGAATAGCATAATGGGGTAGGGTTGATGCCATCTCTAACAGTAGGTGTATGCTTAACAAACATAAAAAAAAAAATTCAACATCACACAGATATTTAGTATTACTTAAGATTGTTAACATTATTTTATATTACATCAAGTTAATGCTGTTAGCTGTTCCTTCAAAGATAGCTGCCATGTTAAAGTCTAGCCATTCACTTCCCTGTCCTCTGGTAATGAAAATCTACTGCTTAGTTTTCATTATAAATTGTTCTGCTATTCTTGGGGAAAATCTGGCATGTACTGACATTTGAAAAATGTTGGTATGCAGGTTATGCAGATTTCTCTGAGGCTGACACTTCTGGCCATATGATAATGTCTTAATCAGGGTTTCTATTCCTGCACAGAACATCATGGCCAAGAAGCAAGCTGTGTCTGACTCCATTCACTCAGTACAGTGTCCTTGACATTCATCTCTGTGCTGGTAAGAGCTATGTTCCTTCCGCCACTTTTATTTTTTAATCCTTAAGTAATATTCCACGGCATGCATCCACCACATGGACGTCCACCACATGTAGGTATCTGGAGTCTTCTAGGTTTGAGCTACAGTGGATAAAGATATTTGAATACAAGTCTCTGCATGATTCCGTTTTTATTTCTCTTCTCCTGGAAGGAAGATGATTGGCTCATATCATGGTTATGCATAGTGGGTAAAATCAAATAGATATGATTAAAATACATAGGTTTTAAGAGAAAAACAGAAAGTACAGAAACTGTTTTATAAAAATCCAATGTTTATATACAAAAGTGTTTGTGTGAATGTCTATATGTTCCCAGGGACAGAGCACGGAGTGCTGTAACATGGGTAAACCACCAAAACAAGCATTATCTTTTACTCCAGTATTCTTGTTTTTAAAATAAATTTATCTGGACATATTAAAAAAAAGAAGCAAGTTGTGGAGGAAAGTTTTATTCAGCTTACACTTCCACATTGCTGTTTATCACCAAAGGAAGTCAGGACTGGAACTTAAGCAGGTCAGGAACCAGGAGCTGACGCAGAGGCCATGGAGGGATGTTCCTTACTGGCTTGCTTGCCCTGGCTGGCTCAGCCTGCTCTCTTATAGAACCCAAGACTTCCAGCCCAGGGATGGCACCACCCACAAGGGGCAATTGAGAAAATGCCCCACAGCTGGATCTCATGGAGGCATTTCCCCAACTGAAGCTCCCTTCTCTGTGATGACTCCAGCCTGTGTCAAGTTGACACACAAAACCAGCCAAGTACAGATAAGTACTATAAAGTCATTCTAATTGGATAAACGATTTTTACCTAAATTTTCTAGCTTAAGATTTAATCGTTATTACTATGGTTTGGATAAATGTTTGCCAAAGGTACATGTACAAAAGATACATTCTCCAGGGCTGAAAGCTTGACTCACAAGGTAGGGGTACTTACTGCTTTTGCAGAGAACTAAGGTTTGATTTCTAACACCCACATAATGGCCCACAACTGTCCACAACTCTATGTCTAGGACATTCAAGGCCTTCTTCTGGCCTCTGTGGGAATGACATGGACACACTGCACATACCTCCATGCAGGTTAAAACTTCATGCATATAAAACATAAAATAAGTTCTTTTTTTTTAAGGCCTGATTCCCAGATTCCCAGAGTGACCTTAATGTCATCTTTAGGGAAAGAGAGAGAGAGAGAGAGAGAGAGAGAGAGAGAGAGAGAGAGAGAGAGAGAGAGATTGAGGAAGACCTCATTTCATGGAAATAGAATAGTGAGGATCACTGTGGGGCTGTAGTACCTGCCCCCCACCCCTTATTTGGGAACAATGACTGATTGGCAGCCACTCCTACCATGGTATCTACTCCCATCATGATGGATGACTTCCTGCAGCCCCAAAACATGGGGCCAGTGACCATGAACTTGAACCACCAAAACTACAATCCAGAATAAACCTTTCCTCTATAAAAGTTAGCCATCTTTTTCTTTATTTCCTTATATTTTCATCATCATCTATTTCATTATAGAGATAATAGGCCTACTGAATATGACTATCATTAGCACAATATGCAGTAAGTTGATTCCTTTGGAGTTACAAACTCATTGATTCAGTCTTAAGAAAATGCTTGCCAAAGCACTAATATGAATCACTGTAACTTGCTTTTTCATAAGGAATAAAATGGTATTCATGAAAAAAGGGTGGCAAGTTCAGCTAGCATGTCAAATAGCTGTAAAAATGGTATTTACTGAGAGATCCATTTTTTACCGTAGGCAGAAGACAGATATGCTGTATGTTTTTCCTACTATATCATATTAATTGTGAAAAATAGATTAGTTCACCTGAAGGTTATAATTAGTAAAAAGAATATTTCTTGGTTCATCTGGATACTAGTAAGTGAAACTGGATTTTTAAAGGTGTATTTAATGTACATTATATACAGATCTCAATTGGAGTTTGTAGCCATTAGTTTAGCTTGTGCCAAAGTCCAGGAGATAACTCAATTGTAGCATAAAAGTATGTTTTGTCTGATGATACTCTGATAGGTTACCAGAGTACTAAATCACACATTGAGACTTTTCTTTGAGGCTTGCATCTTTACGTGAGATCTAAGCACTTTCAGTGTCTGAGTGTCTGATGAGACAACTTGAACTGTCGTTCTCATTTGCCAAAGACCTCCCCGTACAAAAGCCTCCATACCTTCACATACCTTCAGAGCAGTCTTATTATCCACATAAGCATCATCCTCTAATTTTTAATTCCAACAATTATTTTTCAACAATAAATGTCCTTTTTCACTTCTTCACCCTCAGATATCCTTCCAAGAACCAATCCCATCCAACCTGGAATCTATCCAGTGCTCTCACTTCTCATTCAGCCAACTTTTCCCTGCTCCAGTACTGAGCTTCTAATTTTTCTTACTTCTTTCCATACCTGGAAGTGCAAGTTCATTCCAGGACCATATCTAAACCTGATAAACCTGAGTAAAAAAATTAGAAAATAAACCCGAGAATTTCAAATGCGCTACAAGATCTTCAAAATATACCTGAAAGGAGAGATGGATGCTATCAAGATTGACATTATATAACACGGGACATTCTAAACTTATAGAAAGCATGTGAATGAGATTGACATATCTCCTTCTTACTATAAGAAATACCTCAATCTTCCTTCTAAATTAACATTCAATAGATGTGAAAAAGGACAGTTTCTACCTGGACACTCCTAGTGTCTTCTAGTATCTACACTATTTAATTTTCTTACCCATCATACTTATTTTAGATGAATATATACATTATCAATCATATCTACCTTTGAAGAATTATTATTAATTTTTATGTACTTCTTAGTGTTAGAAACTTCTGCTAGATATATTTTCCCAAAAGGATACTAGTGTGCATCAGAGACTCTTACATCTTCCTTGTGTGCATGCCACAGTTACTTGAACATTCCTTACAGTGTAATGTTAAAACAAACACATGCACACATGCACATGTTCACACACACACACACATACACAAATCTGTCTTTTTCTATTAAGCTAAGAAGTTGAAGTCCATAACACCAGAATATTCTCTAAGTAGTATTCAAAATCACACTGAACTTCATATGCATTATACAGAGGAACTTTGAAAATGGCTGTAATTACAATCTAGAAACTGGCTGCTGCTCAAGCACCTTGACCACGGTCTCACAGAACTGCTAGATCACATGGCCAAAAGTCAATTTGAGTGTTTTGTCACTTACAGGCCAGCAAACAGAGGAAGAATTGAAGGTATCCACTACTGAATTCCAGACAGTTTAATAAATATACTGCTACTACCTTGACAGGAGAAACTTTCAGAAGCCAGGCAATCTTTTCAACCATTACATTCTTTCCAAATAGCAGGAGGAAAAATTGCAATACTTTCTGATAACTGAAATGCACTATAAAGCACAAAATCAATCAGACGAAAAGGAGTCTGTCTCACTACAGAATGCATTCCTGCATTCATAGCTGTTACCACTGAATGCTCCACTAGGAGCACAGTGAAATGTATAAAGAACAGAGTTACGGTTACATGATTAAGGTATAGTCTGATAGCAGTTCTTTCTAAATTCACTGGAAATCCAAATTTTATAGTTTAATATTTTTATTACATAGAGTTTATGCATGCATATGTGTGCATATAGTGAATATGCTTGAACATGTGTTTGCCCTGGCCACATCTGGAGGTGAGCAGAGGATTTACTGACGTCTCTTCTGTAGAAGGTAGTTTTGGCTACTTTGAGCTCCCAGTGAACTGCAGGCAGGCATCTGCCCAGGTTCTATCTTGGATCCATAAAAGATATACACCTGTTAGCACATTTCAAGCCTGTCTTACTGGCTCAGTGGCTGGGCTCTTTTAAGCCTCCCCTAGCTAGCATGCCCTTTCCTTTACTCTTAGCCTGTAACTCTAAATATTCCCTCAGCTTCATTGCTATTTACCGTCTATAAAGCTCATTGGTCTTACTGCCCAAGACTTTCAGGTTGCCCTTCCATTGGCTCTGCTTTCCCTTTCTGCCTATGTTTTGGAAGATCTCCCCTGAAACTCTGAGTCTGTTCTCTCTTTCCCCCAAGTATATTGATTCTCCTCCTCCTCTCTCCTAACCTACAGGAGCCTGGAAGTTGGCCTCTTTCTTTCTACCCAACCATTAGCTGCTAGTGTCTTTATTGCTTGATCAAGAACCACCTGGGGAAAAGGACCTTCAGTGTCAGTACTCACAGATTCTGGATTAAACCAAAGCTTCAGAACCACTCTTCTATACTGTTCTTTTCTTCTTCCAGGTGGGCTCCAGAGAGCTAACTCAGGTTATTCAGACTGTTAGTAGCAAGCAGTCTTACCCACCAATCCACCTTATTAGACTGAACTATAAATTTAAGGATATACTTCAAAGATATTAGATCTATTAATAGAATTATTAAATATTTGACTTCAGAGATATGGAGTAATGAAGTTTTTTCCTATATGAATGTCTCAATTCTAAAGAAAATGCCTTCCTTATTTATGGGACTTTAAAGTGAGGGTGGAAAGCTACAATTGGTACTGTCTTGCACAGTAAGAACAGAGTTTTGTGTTGTGCCAAAGGCGGGGCCTGCTGCTAAGGCCTGGGTCTCTCTCCCTCTCCCCGGTGCTGACCTGTGGCTGCACGGCACATTAGTTATAAAGGAGGCAATGTATAAATGAGATATTTTATTGTAGGAAAGAGAAAATAGGCTGGTCAAGTAGAGAGAAAGAAAGGAGAGGAAGAAAGCAAGAGAGGAACAAAGAACAGAAGAAGAGAGAGAGAACAAGAGAGGGAGAGCAGAGAGGAGACAAAGAGCAAGAGAGTGAGAGAGTAAAAGAGTGAGAGAGTGAGGAGGGGAAAACTGCACCTTATATTGTATGGGGCGTGGCATGTGTAGCTGTAGTCAGATGACTGGGGGTAAGGTCCAGCTAGAATGCTAGGAGCTTGGGGCATTGTCTGCCTGATAGAGCACACATCTGCTGCAGGGGCAGCTGTGATTGGTTGTGACTGAAACAGGAACCAGACTCAGGAGTTATGGCCAAGCTCCTTCTGCCCCCTGCAAGCACAAATTGCCCACAGGGGTTCAGGGCTCAATGCCAAATATTTGACTGAGCTTAAGTTACCTGAGCAGACCACTGCCCCACACTGACCTACAGTTTTGTAGGGTCAGGGAAGGAATGGAAAAGAAATTAACAGACACGGGAATGCAGTTCCCCAAAGCCTTCATCACCAGCCCAGGAACTTTGGCCTCCCTTTCATTAAATACAAATTTAAAATTCTAGACTGTTCTTGGGGCCATGCTGGCAAATTTAGTGCAGACTAAAGACAATGACTGTGTGGCTAATATACCAAATTACATACACCTGGAATGAAAAAAAGGGCTGTTCCTTAATTATTTTTTTCAGAAATTGACATCAGCTCTCAATTGAAAGCCATTACAATATAGGAAGAGTCACTGAGGAAGGTATTCATAGATGGTGAACTTTAAGGGCACATTGAGTCCTGCATAGCTCCTCAGCATGGCCCATACATTGGATTCCTTTTATTTTGGAGATTATAATTTCATAATTTCTCCTTTCCCTTTCCTACCTCTAAATGCTCCAATATACACTCTGTTGTTCTTTTCCAAATCCATGGCCTTTTTTTTTCATTAATTGTTTATATGCAGATTAATACACATGTGCATACATATATATGCACATGAATACATATTACATATTTCTAAATATATGGTCAGGTATATGTATTTAGGACTGACTAGTATTGGATAACCACTTGATGTGTTCTTTCCTGGTGATTATTTATCTTGCTTTAAGCATCCCTTAGTTCCTTGTAGTTCTTTGCATATGGTTGGAGCTTTCTGGACTTATCTTAAGTTCCCTTTGGCAGGCCTATTGATGTCAATTGTTATTTAGCTCACATTTGGGTAGTTGATGATACTTTATGGTTATAGCATCTCAAATTACTATGAGCCACAATGGCATAGCAAATTTCTTGATGCTCTGGCCCTTACAGTCTTTCTTCCCAATCTTCTGAAATGTTTCCTAAGCCCTAGGTGCAAGATGAGTTCTGTTATAAATGTGTCCTTTGGAATTCAGCTCTACAACTCTGCATTTTGATTGGTAGTAGTTTCCTACAAGGATTTCCATCTGTTCCAAAGAAAAGCTTCCTTGATGAGGTATGAGAACTAAATTCGTTTGTAGGTAGAATGGTAAATGATTAGATTGTATTTAGAGATTATTCTGGTTTAGTAAATCAGTGATTGTAGATTCTCTTCCATGATCCACAACCTCATTAATGCTGATACTTTCTGAGAGAATTATCCATGGTGCCATCTTTGCAATAGCCTATAATGCCATTACAAGCACTATTTATCTAAACAACTTGTCTCTCCTTGTTGTTTGTAGTAAGAGTCTGTGTTTGTTATAATTACACTTAAATGTACATTTGTTTCAATTTTCATGCAAATTTCTCTTGTACACAACATAGACATACTAGCTCGCCCTTATGTGCATGCAGGCATAGACAAACTGAGCCTTTGAATCAACCAACAGTCTCAGAACAGTCATCTCTGAGCCTAGCCTACCTATACACCAGGAAACTGAGGGCCACCTCACTTCCCACTCTGCCATATTCAATAAAAATTTTTCTTAACACCATTCTCTGGATGAAACTACAGTTGCCTCACACCTTCCTCTTCTCCCACATAGAATTTGTGACAACTTTTTCAAAAGCTACAATATAGTTAAGAAAATCTTTAGTTATCCTCAATGACTGAAGCCTGCTTTAATGTTCAACATTATTAAGTGATTCAGAAGATTTATTGTGCTTGAGGGAGAGTATCAAAGGAAAAAAACTTGGTAAAGTGTCAACAATAGTATTTCAGTATATATGTATATGTATATATATACTATGTACATACATATATATGTATATAAAGTTATGTGTATACATATATATGTATATGCATGTATATGCATAATTTTGTGTACTTAAGCCACGTAGAGTTGCTACAAAAAATGCCATTCTCATTTTAAGGTACACTAAAAAGAATACTTTTTCTTATGTCTCTAAATACATTTGCCATATACATATAGAATATAGTTCTATGGTACCAAACATGACCATACATTGTGTAACATTAAAACTTTCAAAGACTTCAGCTGCCTTATCCAAATCTCTTAAATCCTAATGGCTACAAGATATATTAAAGGTTTTGAGTCTCATTAGGACATTCATGTTCAGCGTGCACTTTGGAGAGGTTCATGCACCTTCCTTTTTATCCAGCCTGTGGAGCTCTGGTATTTGGTGATTCTAAAAGTCTAAACTACCTGGGAGAATATACAGTGTTATTTGTTGGGTAGAGTCTAAGGAACTGTTCTCGTCTCTTCCCCATCTCCATTTTCTCTCCCTCCACCTATTTCCTTCAGCTATGCCACATGTGCTATTGATGCTGCATTGTAGTCGCATAGCATTGTTTTGGCTTTGTCAGATCTTTACAAGGTCCAATTTCTTCTTCATTTCTTCCCATAGAGCATTCTTGCCTACCACTACGAACAAATGGCATCTTCTGCAGCGGACTATGCAGACTGATAAGTCATCCGAGAGACCTTTTCTATAGGTGAATTACAAAGTCATGAATTCAATGAATTGTGCATCAAAATATATTGAAAATCCATGGCCTCTACTGAACATGTGCAGGCATTTTTCCTTGTCACTGCCCCGTAAACAATACTTTTCATAGTAACATTTCATTATGTATTAAAAGCAATCTAAAGACGATTAAAAATATATGAGAAGTGTATTGGGTAATTCTTAGCTCAATTGGTTTGACAGGTAAGTTGTCACAGTTAAGCATAACACCCACAAGTATGTAGAGAGGAAGTGACTACAGCAAAATGTCAGACATGAAGACAGTCACAGGGGGAACTTTGTCTTGGAGTGACAAGAATAACTTAAATATCTTAAGCGTATGTGTTCCTATTACTAACTGCTATGTTCAAATGTCTCCAAATCTAGCAATATGGAGGTAAAGACAGGACAGCCTCTGCAGAAAGAGTACCAGTAGGCAAACTTCATGTGAAAGCAGGATCTTGAATATAGAGGACAAAGTAGTGATTTGAACATGCATTCTCTGGAAATACAGAAACAGCGAGCTGGGGTCACCATCCATTTAGAAGACAGAAGATCAAACTAGTGATGGGCAGAGAGCTCACTGTTGGAATTCCACAGCCCTATGTCCTTCTGACTTACATTGATCTTTTGAACTTTGGACATGCTATTTAACTTTTCTCTGTTCCTTTTATATCTCCATAAGGAAGTAAAGGGGACTGTGCATCATTCATAGGAGTGATATTAGGGATGGGTTAGATAGCTATACTTTAAAGGACCCCCAACAATGCATATAGAAGGCCAGTCTTTGTTCATACAAGAATAATAAAAGATCCTCAAGAAAACTTACCAGTTATATCACATTTTCTTCCCTCTTTGATGTACATAAAAAGTATTCACAACTGTAAATATTACAGGTATAAGTCTCATAAGACTTTCTTTGAAGTTTTATATATAAACTGTATGATTATATGTTATAATATCATCACCCAATGTGACACACTTTTATTTCTTTATCAACTAGTCATTCTACTTCTTCTCCAGGATTATTGAAATGAAAATATAAAAACCAGATTACAAATTCCAGCATAAGAAAAGAGAGTTTTTCTTTTGGGTCCTGCCAGAGTAGATACAGAAGGACTGCCAAATAATACAGAATTGTTTCCCTATTTAAAACTGTCATCTGGAAACAGCACCCTTTGAAGGAGCATTCTTCACTGCCTTCATTATTTTTATTCATTTCCTGGCCCTCCTAGAAACTGAAGCACCCCATCCCCAGGACAGCTGACCTATACTAAGGCCTCTACATGGCCACAAGACTGATTGGAAGTCCATGACTGCAAAGCTAGAATGTTGCAGACGTACAGTCAAAACTATTACATCTTATGTCTCCATCATAAACATTCATTACCCAGCAAGCTAACATCCTTTTGACTGGCAGGTAAGACCTGTGGCTGTATTCTTATGAGACCACAGGCTATAACAAAAGCTAAGAGTACCATCAGCTAGCATATATTCTAACATTTTAGTTGTATGCAGCACTGCCTATGATTTTACTGATCATTTCATATTGTCTTGACATTTGAATATATATTCATATAGATTGGAAATGATGTAATTATAATTTCACAAGTAAAAATTATTACAAACTTGAAAAGAAACCTATAACTGACTTTTCCCCACTGCCTATCTGATACAAACCTAGCCTGGCACCAGTGTATTTAGTAAGCACCCAGATTTCTGACTTTCTGCTCTTCGAGGAGTATGAAATGGCTACCTAACAGCTTCTATACTGCAACTTGTCATTTGGGCACGTTAATGTCATGTTACAGGGCTATGGTCTCTTAGACTTGGCTCAGAGTAATTCCCTTATTCCATTTTGAGTGAAGGTTTGTATCAACATGCTACTTATTTGAGAGACTCCTGAGACCCTGTGCCATGGTGTCCTCAGATCAGGCCAATCACTGATGCACCTATGCCCCGCAGGGACTCCTCCCTCTGATGGTTATACCACTGATTGCTGACCATTCCCTTCCTCTTGGGACTAAATTGCTTAAGAAGTCAAGCACTGCTGTAGAATACACTGAAAAGCAAACACACAGCAGGGAAGAGGGTTGTTTTTGGAAGGTTTTTAATATTTTATTCTCTTTACCCCAAAAGATTAACAAAATAACAAAGGAAAAAAGAAAGTTTTCTGATTTTTCTTTTATCATTCAGCTCAGTTCAGCACTGCCTGTGTTTTTATTGATTATTTTATATTGTTTTGACATTTCAATTAAGTTTGGCATTGCTTGCTTTTGCAACATTGAGTTGGGTATTGTTTTTGGTTTTAGTTTTATAAAAAAGGGCTGCCATATGCAACCCAGGTTGTCCTCAAATGGATAACGTGTGTCACACTGCCACGAGGTTCTGATCCTTCTGCCCCAGCCTCCCTGATGCTGTGGTATTAGCTGTGTCCCAATGTCAACCTATGGTATTGGATTTATTTGCCAAGAAAATGATTTATAATCTTTTCATTGTTTAGCTTCTCCATTAAAACATTTAACTCCTTCTTTGTTGTCTCCTTTTGTCCCTACCAAACACAACTTTGCTTCTGTTCTCTCTGCTGTGATAAACCTTTGACCCATACTTACAGACAACTCTTTAAATAACATCACAAGTCCCTCCTAAGCCTAACTGCCTTTGCTTCCATGCTCATGTCACATTCTTTTACACGGGAACTCAATATTCTTCATTTCCTCCAGACATACATGAACATACACACCAGACACAGTCAGAGTCCAATAGCCATGGGACATTAAGTTTCTACTCAAAGCTAACCAGGTAGAAATAAATACTTCTGTCTTATTCAGCTTTTTATTCTAAGTAGACACTCAATGATTAGATAAATCCCACCCATAGCAGCCAAGACAGTCTATGTTAATCATTTTCTTGATCCAAATGTTGGTCTTCTTCAAAAACATCCCATAGAATACCCAGAAACAGTGTTCAGCCAAATCCTTAGGTACCCCATGGCCAATCCATTTAATACATAAAATTAACCTTTATACCTTTATAACATCCAGTATTTCAAAATACCTATGAAGAGTCAACTGTCTTTTCTTATAGCCAAAGTTCAATGGTGCATATGTATTGTGTTTGGTACAAACTTAAATTGGCAACACTCAATTAAAATTAAAAAAAAAATTAAAGAAAGCTTAAAGACTTTCCTTTGTTGCTTCTGATGCAGAAGACAACAGAACAAAGAGACAGAACAGCAATGATGCTCTTAGATTTCTTTTGTTTTCCAGGAGAATCAGTACTTGTTTCTCTTCTCAGTCAACAATTACCCCTGAATACCCCCTAAAGTCAGATGCTAAATCTTCTTAGATCAAAGATTTCTATGTAGAGTCAGGAAAGTAAAATAAAATAAAATAAAATGATTTTAAAAAATTTATACAGAAAAAATAAATAATAGAGCAAGGACCAAGAGCAGTGCCATTCCTCTTTGTCACACTGTGCCACACACGCATTGAGCAGGGGATGGACCCTTGCACCACCCTCCTGGGAAAAGCACACCAAGGAGGAACGGGTGTCGACACTATTTTATACGAACTGTTAAATAGTACAAATTCATTAGGAATATTGTTTTATTACAGTCTCTCAGGAGGGACTGGGATGGTCATGTTGTCAAACTAAAAAAACCTAGAAATACCCGGGAGAATATTCCTTCAGACTATGATTGTGGTATTCAACTCAGTTACCCGAATTAGTTAGGGAAGACCCATCTTGACTGTGAGTGGGACCATTCCCTGGGCTGGGGGTCCTGGACAACACAGGTTGGTAAAATTAGTTGAGCATACATAAACATTGGTTATTCTCTGTTTCTAGACCTTAGATGCAATGTCACTGGTTGCTTCAAGTTCCCACTGCCTTGACTTGCACACGATGACAGACTGTATACTTCAGACTTCTCAAAGCAACAGGGAAAGAAACTAGGACTAAAATCATAACTCAATCTGAGAAGAACAAAGTGAGCATTTTTATTTGAGCAATTTGGTTAGTACAGCAGTTCAAGACAGACATTCAGTTACCTAATAATGGTTAGTCACTGAAAATGATGTAAATAATCTATTTTTGCTACAAAAGTATGAAAGCGTCGTGATTCCCATTTGATTAAATATATGACAGCTCAAAATAGAATGTCACTCAAGTTTCTAGACTATTCCCATCACCTAGCATAGCTGCAAAACATATCACTAGAGTTGACTGTGAACATGTAGACATGAAGTTAGTAGATATGAAAAATAATTTAAATAAAAAAATATATCCTTGGGTGTACATTCATTACATCAACCTAGGCAAATATTGCCAAAGTTAATCAACTTAATTAGGGTTAACTTGCACTCAATGCACTAATTATGCCTACATATCAAAAGCAAAGCTCATTGAGATGTCTAAATTAAATCTAATTATCCTTTGTGATCATTTCCTGGGATTTAATTGCTTACCAATGTCAAACACAGAGAGAAATTCCAAGCAGTATGAACCCTAGCTGTCAGGATGCTGTCTTGGATGCTTTTGCTCCAGGAACAGAAAGGAAGGCTAAAGGGCTTTTCTTTTTTCTCTCCTTTCTTTAAAAGCACACCATCACTTTCTTTATGGGAGAAAATATTTTGGCAATTTCATGCCAAGCTAATTCATTTTTCAAAATTGTCTGCAGTCTGGGAGAGATAATCATGCTGAAGGTGTTCCTAGGAACTAAAGGATAGTCTGAGGAATTATTTTATATTCCACAGTTGCACTGTACAGCTTATGTTGCATTCTCAAATGGGCTTCACTACAGTAACAGCCTTCCAAGTTATTGACTGGTACAAATGAGAAGAAGCAGCTCAATGATTGGCGGGAGGCTGCTGAGTTCCCAGCAGGCTTAGATTTCTAAGACCACTGGTTGGTCTTTCTAATTCTTCATAAAACAATGTAAGTTATGGTTGACTTAATTTTCAAATTTTTTGAAAATTTGAGTTTTTATCTCCTGCACTTGAATAATCCCACTAACATCAAAACTACCTTTGATTCTTTATCCAGTTCATATAATTTGTCCAGGTTGACTACACTGTATGCTATAGTCACCACTGTAGTCTATACATTCATGTCTCTAATAGTTACAACACACTCAATATTGTGTATACTCTTTATGAATTCTCATCCAAACAGAATGGATTTATAGTCACCACATACTACAGTGCGCATTCCCTCCCCACATTATAGAATGATCTCTATTATCAGTATGCTTTGAGTACTCTTCGCATTAAGTTCCAACATACGATTCTATTCTCACTGATAAAACTTTCCCTTTCCTTAACAACCTTGCCAATAACCTTAGTTATAATAAACCTATCCTAGTCTTTTCTATAATGAGGTTTGGTATATTCTGTATTCCTTCAATAAACCATGAGAACAATTGGCATACATTATACTGGAATATCTTAAAACATCCAGTTAAAGATGAATTACTGTTAAAATAGGAATTAGGATGCTTTGGCTACTTTCCATTGCTTTGATTAAGGCACCATAACCAAGGTAATTTATAAAGAGAAGCATTTAGTTTTGAGCTTAAGATTCAGAGGGTGAGTATATAACCAGCATGGCAGAGAGCATGGTAACAACACATAGGTAGACATTGGTGCTAGAGTGTTAGCTGAGAACCCACCTCTGATACACAAGTACAAGTACAAAGGAGAGAGAAAGAACACCCTGACTGGAAATGGTGTGAGTCTTTTGCAACCTCACAGCCTGCCTCCATTTATATACCTCCTGCAATAAGCGCACATCACTAATCCTCAAACAATTATTCCAACTAAGAACCAAGCATTAAAATATATGAGCCTATGGGGGCCATTCTTATTCAAACCATCATACTGGATTATCAAAATTTATAATGTCCTTGCTAGCTAGTCAGCACATCCTCACTGATTTTCAAATAGTATCATCAATTGTATCCACTAGAGAAAGATCTATGGATGAAATTAATATTGTCAAAAGCTAACATTGCAGAAGAAAATTAAGAGCAAGATATAGACAAATCAAAGGCAGATTATTTTTTATAAGAAGTTGGCTAAATCAAAGAAGAAAGCTTTGTGTGTTAATGACAAATTTCTACTAGAAAGTAATTTTTATTTTTTTTGTTTTTCATTAGATATTTTCTTTATTTACATTTCAAATCTTACCTGCTTTCCCAGTTTCCCTCCCTCCTGGAAACACCCTATCACATCCTCCTCCTTCCCCCTGATTCTATGAGGGTGTTCCTCCACCTACCCACCCACTCCCACCTCCCTGCCCTCAATTCCCCCACACTGGGGCATCTATCAAGCCTTCATAGGACCAAGGACCTCTCCTCCCATTGATGCATGACAAGGCATCCTCTGCTACATATGCAGCTGGAGCCATGTGTACTCCTTTGTTGATGACTTAGTCCCTGGGAGTTCTCAGGGGTCTGGTTGGTTGATATTATTGTTCTTCCCATGGGGTTGCAAACCCCTTCAACTCCTTCAGTTCTTTCTCTAACTCCCCTATTGGGTACTTCGTGCTCAGTTCAATGGTTGGTTGCTAACATCCACCTCTGTATTTGTAAGGCTCTGGCAGGGTCTCTCAGGAGACAGCAATATCAGGCTCCTTTCAGCATGTACTTCTTGGCTTCCACAATAGTGTCTGTGTTTGGTAACTGTCCCAGGTAAGACAGTCTCAGGGTGGCCTTTCCTTCAGTCTCTTTATCTCCATGTTTGCTTCTGTGAGTATTTTGTTCTCCTTTGAAGAAGGACTGAAGCACCAACACTTTGGTCTTCCTTTTTATTGAGCTTCATGTGGTCTGTGAAATGTATCCTAGTTATATGGAGCTTTTGGGCTAATATCCACTTATCAGTGAGTGCATACCATGTGTGTTCTTTTGCAACTGGGTTACCTCACTCAGAATGATATTTTCTAGTTCTATCCATTTGCCTAAGAATTTATTGAATTTATCATTTTTAATAGCTGAGTAGTTCATCCAGTGGAAAAAAGACAACACTTTTAACAAATGGTGCTGGTTCAACTGGCAGTCAGCATGTAAAAAATGGAAATAGACCCATTCTTATCTCCTTGTAAAAAGCTCAAGTACAAGTCAATCAAGGACCTCCACATAAAACCAGATACACTGAAATTTATAGAGGAAAAAGAGGGTAAGAGCCTAGAACACATGGGCCCAGGAGAAAAATTCCTGAACAGAACACAAATGGTTTGTTATATAAGATCAAGACTTGACAAATGGGACCTCATAAAATTGAAAAGATTTTGTAAGGCAAAGGACACTGTCAATAGGACAAAAAGAGAACCAACAGATTGGGAAAAGATCTTTACCAATCCTATATCTGATAGAGGGCTACTATCCAATGTATACAAAGAACTCAAGAAGTTAGACTCCAGAGAACCAGATAACCCTACTAAAAATGGGGTATAGAGCTAAACAAAGAACTTTCAAATGAGGAATATCGAATGGCTGGGAAGCACTTAAAGAAATGTTCAACATCCTTAGTCATCAGGGAAATGCAAATGAAAACAACCTTGAGATTCCACCTCACACCAGTCAGAATGGCGAAAATAAAAAACTCAGGTGACAGCAGATGCTGGCGAGGTTGTGAAGAAAGAGGAACACTCCTTCATTGCTGGTGGTATTGGAGAGTGGTACAACCAGTCTGGAAATCAGTTTGGCAGTTCCTTAGAATACTGGACATAGTACTACCTGAGGACCCAGCTATAGCATTCATGGGTATATACCCAGAAGATGCTCTAACATGTAATAAGGACACATGCTCTACTATGCTCATAGCAGCCTCGTGTATAATATCTAGGAGCTGGAAAGAACCCAGATGTTCTTCAACAGAGGAATGGATACAGAGAATATGGTACATTTACAAAATGAAATTCATTTTTAAACACATTCACAGACACACAAGGAAGTGTATTTCTTCTTATCCAATGGGTTTTCTATCACTGCTGTTTCTGAGCTTTGGGAACAAGTGGCTGTTCCTGAGAACTTACCTATGGTTTTGATGAAAATGACACTTCTCCTGACACATAACAAAATCCAAGCATGAGTAGAGCTTCCTCTGACTTACCCCATGTTAAGGCCACCACCATTGTTCAGTTTGATAGCGTCACACTCTCCTACTTCACTACCTTTTCAGTTTGATGATGACATTCCACTACAATTCCATTACCTTGGTTATCATTGTCAACTTAGCTAGAATGAGAATCAGCTAGGAGAACCATATTTGGGTTTGTCTGTAGGGGCGCTTCCACAGAGACTAAACTGAGGCAGCACCACAGGGTAAGACTTTGAGCCATCTGTACACTAGCATGAATATATTCCCACCAGTCAGATCATAATTCTCCTTTGTTTTTTTCTCTGCTATGATAAACTTCAATCATGAACCAAAATAAAACCCATCTCTCTTACTGCTCACAGCCCCAGTTCTAGAGAATCTGATTTCTGATTCTAGCCCTCTGAACTTGACCAGACACACACACACACACACACACACACACATGAATGGACATGCACTCATACATGCACATCTGAAAGAGAAAGACAGAGAGACAGAGATACAGAGAGAGAGAAAGAAAAACACAGAGGAACAGAATCAGGGACACAAAGATAGAGGAGTAAGAGACAGAAAAAGAATTAATCTTTAGAAAGGAAGCCAATAAAAGATATGTTGATTAGCATGGGATGTACTAAAATCCTAAAGCCTTTATTTTAGCCAATGCCCCCCTTTAAACTGGTGTGTGTTTAGCACAACTGGTTCATATCTACAACTTTTACTACTCTATTGCAATGTGCCTGTGCTGGCTGGTTTTGTGTGTCAACTTGACACAGGCTGGAGTTATCACAGAGAAGGAAGTTTCAGTTGAGGAAGTGCCTCCATGAGATCCAGCTGTGGAGCATTTTCTCAATTAGTGATCAAGGGGGTAGGGCCCCTTGTGGGTGGTGCCATCCCTGGGCTGGAAGTCTTGGATTCTATAAGAGAGCAAGCTGAACAAGCCAGGGAAAGCAAACCAGCAAGGAACACCTCTCCATGGCCTCTGTGTCAGCTCCTGCTTCCTGACCTGCTTGAGTTCCAGTCCTGACTTCCTCTGGTGATCAACAGCCATGTGGAAGTAAGCTGAATAAACCCTTTCCTCCCCAACTTGCTTCATGGTCATGACTGTGGGGAGCTGCAGCTGCCACCCTATATATTTGGCACCTGGCCTCCATCCAGAGCAGAGAGCATAGTGATAAACAAGCCCTTATTTGGAAAAGCTGAGTGCCTCCAGTTTGTGATGCAAGCTGGCATGATTTCCTGCAGCCTATTATGCTTTGCCATGTAGCCGATGCTGATTGGGACCAGGGAAAGTATTTAACCAGCGAGGGCTGGGGGGCTAGGAGAGAGAAGGAGAAGAAGAAGAAGAAATGAATGAATGATTCTGTAGTACAAGGTTCCTGAATAAACTGCTTGGAGAAGAGTTTGTGGTCGCCTCCTTATTTCCACTGGTCAGTTAGGTGGTGACAATGATGTTTGTGCAGGATTAGAAACCCTGACTAAGACAAATTGGTACCAACACAGTGGGGTATTCCTGTGACAACTTGACCATGTATTGGGGAGGACTATGGAAGGACTTTGGAGCTTTGAGCTAGAAGAGCATCTGGTGGTTAAGAACTCTGTGGGATGTTCTGTAGGAGCTTGGGAGATCATGTTGAGAACAGTGCAGAGATAGAGGCCTGGCTTGTGAAATTTAGAGGGAAGATTAAAGACTCTTATCAGCGCCATGTTGTTTTGAATGTAAAGAGTCTGTGGTTCTGGTTAGCTGGGGCTGAAGTATCAGCTGTGATTAACAAAATACCAGAACTACTAAAGTGAAATATTTGCATTACTGGGACTATTGATGCTGGTTAGCTGGAGCTAAGAAATTAGTGGTGAATAAGAAGAAGCCAACATCATTGAGGTGACATCTTCTGGGAAGTGTTTTCTGAGAGCACAAAGAGGCTATGTTCCAGAGATAGCCAAGGTTGTACCTTGTGCTGCAGCAGGACTTGGTAATGTGTAAGAGTCACTCAGGTGGTACTGGTTTTGACAGCACAAAGGGGTCATGAAGAACAGCTGAGGCTCAGCACAGTGAGAGGCCATGGAAGGCCATAAGTGAAGGTGCAGCCTCAGTTTGCAATTGATGGCCCAGGACTGAAGGTGTCATGCAAAGGAGTTGAGGCTTGGCACCGTTAAGACAGTCTATGAGAGGCTATTGGTAAAGCCTAGTTACAGCAGTGTTTTTAGAATGCCAGTACCATGCAATGTCCACCAAGAACAGCAGCAGCAGTGGAGTACAGGCATCTGGAGCCCAGAAGGCAAGATGTGTGCTACAAAGGGCAGAGCTGTAGAGGCGACTCAAGCCCTTGGAGGAGCCCAGAAGATCGTGAGTTAGATCCCAGACATTGGTTTTGCTTTTGATTGTGACTGTGCCCTGATATTTTTCCCTCTTGAAGGAAGAATGTATTTTAGTGGAGCCCACAGTTAACAGACCTTGAATTTTAAAAGATATTGGACATTTTAAATGGAATGAATTTTAATATGTAAAGACCTGGGGGACTTTAGATCTTGGGAATGAGTAAGAAAGTAAGGGTTGAAGCTTAATAGTGATGTGTTTGTGTGTGTCAAGTTGGCAAGGGGTCAATTGTACTGGCTGGTTTTGTGTGTCAACTTGACACAGGCTGGAGTTATCACAGAGAAGGGAGTTTCACTTGGGGAAGTGCCTCCATGAGATCCAGCTGTGGAGCATTTTCTCAATTAGTAATCAAGGGGGTAGGGCCCTTTGGGGGTGGTACCATCCCTGGGCTGGAAGTCTTGGGTTCTATAAGGAAGCAAGCTGAGCAAACCAGGGAAAGCAAGCCAGCAAGGAACATCTCTCCATGGCCTCTGTGTCAGCTCCTGCTTCCTGACCTGCTTGAGTTTTGGTCCTGACTTCCTCTGGTGATCAACAGCAATGTGGAAGTATAAGCTGAATAAACCCTTTCCTCCCCAACTTGCTTCATGGTCATGATGTTTGTGCAGGAATAGAAACCCTGACTAAGACAGTGCCTTTTCACTTTTTTTTTTAATTTTAACATCTTTTATTTCTGCTAAGTATGGAAATGTTTAATAATCTAACATATATATTGCAATTCCTATTTTTATTAGATGTTTTCTTATTTACAATATCTCTTTTCCCAGGTTCTCTTCCAAAAAAAGAAAAAAAAAGAAAGAAAAAAGAAAAAGAAAAGGAGAAAAAAAAGTGAAATAAAAAAACCAAAAACTAAATCAATCCTGTTTCCTCCCCCTCCCCCTGCTCACCATCCTACCCCCTCCTGCTTTCTGGCCCTGGCATTCCCCTACACTTGGGCATAGAACCTTCACCAGGCCAAGGTCCTCTCTTCCCATTGATGACCGGCTTGGTCAACCTCTGCTATATGCATGCTGCTGGAGCCATGAGTCCCCCCATGTGTAGTCTTTGGTTGGAGTTTTCGTCCCTGGGAGCTCTGAGGGTACTAGTTAGTTCATATTGTTGTTCCTCTTAAAAGGACCCAAGGAGCTGAAGGATTTGCAATGTGTCTTTTCTAACTAGCTAGAAATGGAAATCTTATTCAGGCTCCCTTTTTGTCCTTCCTACCTTCACTGCTGAGGCATGCAGAACTGGATTGCCATGTCTTGAAGGAGCTGTGCTTTCGTCTTGCCTCTGCTCACAGCATGTTGCAATGCCCCATTTCCATACTACCAAAATATGACTATCACTGGCTTGTGCAACAAAGTCTTCCGTCTGTGTCCAGCACTCTAATGATGATCCCAGGGCATATTTTACGATCTTCTCTAGTCTATATTCCAGGCACAGTTGCTGATGCATTTGTAATTATCATGCAGGATTGCACTGTATTTTTTTTTTTTTTTTTTATCTAAGCACTGCCATCTGAAAGCCCTCCTCTGTTAGGCCTTCTAAAGCCAATAGCTGATTGAGTAGTTAATCAATGTGTACAATTTTTCCCCGACATCTATTTTCACTTTATAAAAATGGATTAGTTGAATACTCCTTGTTAGAAAATGCCACTGCAATTACTGCGTTCATTTGCAAAGATATAGAACAATGATTAAAGTATTCTTAGTAAATATTTCCTGTTTTATTGCTTATGTTTGGAATTGTCAGGATGTCAGTGGTTTTCCCATAAACAGTGTGTTGAGATTAACAAGAACCAACTTGGCATTTAAATCATTGATATGGTCTGCAATTATTTTCATTTCTGACAAGAACATTTCATCGTGCTGCCATTCCACTATCTTTCATTTTTAAAGAAATATGCCAAGAGACAAGTAAGACAAGGACTCATGGAATTATTCTAAAATCCTCCTGAAATGAGAAGAGAAAAACAACTACGGCCAAATGACAAATATAATAAAAATTCAACGCAAATATTCTAGCAACTGTGTCCCCTGCATTTGAGGATCTGGGACAGAAAGGCAATATCAAAATCCATTTACCCAGTGAGAAAACATGCCAGTACAGTGAAACAACTGGCACATTTTCACCTCATCTCAGTGCTGTGGGCCACTGGCTGTTTAGGCAGCTTTTTTGTGAAGCAGATTGGGGTACATGCTGAGCTACCCCGCACCCAAGCGCTCAAGGAAAGCCCCAGGAGGAAGGCGCCTTGCCTCATCTCTGTGTGCACTCTCAAACTGCACCGCTGTACAAGTGCTTGGAGTGACTCAAGTGGGAGAGCATCGACTCAGACATGGGAATCTTCAGAAAATGGAACAGAAGTCTGAGTCCTGATCCAGCAGACTCGACAGAGCAGTCAGCTCTGAGTCTTCTGTGAGGCTGATGAGCTAGTGGTGGCTTCACTGACTAGAGAAGCAGGGATTGGGCAGGTCCCGAGCTCAATTACCATTTTCCTTGGCAATCATGTTCTTCATTCCCTCATAACTTCGGTTCCTATATCTCGTCTAACACCTTCTTATTAAGAGGTAGGAATCCTCTAAACTACATCAACAGACTTCACTTCCACACACCAGAAGGCTAAGTGTGCCTCCAGATAGTGCCTAAGGCACATAGCAGAGATTGGTTTGCTTCAGTTCAATATACTTACCTTTTATTTCCACCAGTATATTTAAACATTGCCTTGATTTATGACTTTTCTTTTTGTGATGTTACCTATAAATGCTTCATGACATTGTTACCTCATTGAAATGGATTTGGCTTCAGAATGAACTACTTGTCCCTCTTTAGATGACAGATGTATTAATGAGGGGAGAAACGTTGGACATGAACTTCAGTGGAGCACAAGATCTCAGCCTGCTTCCCCATCCCTATGATCTCAAGCACTGTCTACTCTACATATCCACCACAACCACTCCATCCATCTCTCCAATGGCAGCTGCCTCCATTTACTCATGATGCTCAAGGGTTCCCTTTCATAAATCTATTGGATCCTTACAGTTGATTAGGAGAAATCATTTTCAAAGGGGAAATAGGAAAAAATAGAAGCCAAATTTATTCAGGACATAGGACAGAGTTATGTTCAGATAATCCCATCATAAGTATAAATATTTGGGGGAGAAAATCTAGTCAATATGCATATCAAATACCATAGTATTGCCACTAAGCACACGATTGATGAGCCAAATGTTTATCCCAAGTTCCTGTGGCTGTGTGGGTGTCATGACTGGCTGTTCTTCCCCAGCAAGGTAAGATCCAACCACGTGTTCCAGCCCAGTATAATATCCAAACAAAAAACTCAGATCCAGCATCTATTGAATAATTTTTGGCCCATTCAAAGGTGGAAAGTCTTATAGCTTCATTGAGAAAAGAGCACATTTATACTCGTGTGTGTGTGTGTGTGTGTGTATTAGTAACCTATTTCTCATAACTAGTAGGGTTAGTTCATAACTAAATTCATAACTAGCAGGGTTAATTCATAACTAAACCCACCACACTACAAAACAAATAACAGGCTAATGCCAAATATTACTGCCAAGGGTTGAAAAGTCATCTTTAAAAAACTGTATTGGTAGTGTTAGTGGCTGTGCTGGTCCTTTGGACAGATGCTGGCCTGGAAGTCACTATAATCCAGTCTGTTATTAAAGTCACAGTTAGCCTCTGCTTCTGCCTCCCTATATAAGAGTGAACCACACACCAGCTTTTTATTACTACTACCAATAACAGCAATAAATAAAAAGCTCACTGTAATGGTAAACCATCAATAATTATTATTAATGGCAAGTATGAAAAGGCTTCCAACAAAAATCCCACCATTGCAAGTAAGTCTTCAAAATACAGCAACGTAAAAACTCTACTTAAATATAATAAGCTTGTTCTCAATAACAATTAGCTACCATAATTCTAGGGGAGGTAGGGCAACTAAGAACATATCCTTGCTTTAGGATTCTATGAAAAAAGGAAGATATGTTGGCAATGAGAGGTAGGTGAAAAAGAAAAATCACTAGCTTTTCTGACATAATATCAACAACGAAAATGTAAAATAAGAGTTTATGTACAAAAGTTACAAAATACTAAACTATTGGAATAAAATCAGAGACTCCTTGAGTTAATTCAAAAACTATAAGTTATATAAAACAGAAATCATAGAAAAAAGCCATACCAATATGCTAAATAGGAAATACTTTACATGATAAATTATCAATTCCTCTAAGATAATTAAATAAAAATTTAAATTTAAACTTATGTTTTGGTTCAATTAATATCTAAAATGGGCTCCCAAAGACAAAAGAGACAACACTGAATAAGGTTATTTTTCTAAATATTAAAATACGGAAAATAGTGAAAGTCACAGGCTAGTGATGGTATGAAACTACATTAGCAGATTAATCTGATAAAATAACTAACGAATAGAATGTTTACTGACACATATAGGTATTTTCAAAACAATACTTCAACCTTGTAATTATTGAAGCTGACATTCTGAACCCATGATATCTCATATCAGTAACTGTATGTATTCTAGTACTCTTGCCTAAGCTCCAGTGACAATATGCCAATGTTCTCCAGTGTTCCGACATTGCTCTACACACAATACTTAAATAATGTCTAAGGATACATTGAAATTATATTGAGCAAAGCCCTTATAGAGCATTGATTCAAAGTGTTTCCTAATTATAGAAATAAACAGAGAGCATGTTCCCTTTTAGTAAAAACCTTTGGAGATGGAATGGGTTTACCTACAAAAGCAAAATGTCCGGTTAAATAGTCACTTAAGTTGATCAGAGGTAGTAAATGAGATTACAGAATAATGCCTAAAGTCACTTCTGGCTACATCCATTGACAGGTTTAATTTCACTATGTCAATGGCACACTCTAGTCCTATCATGCCCAGATGTTCCTTGGCAGTAGGTTGGTTATACAGCACATGAATTCGAATGACTTCCTTTTCCCTAGTGGCTTTTTCTACAACCCATTCATCCAAACCCTTAGTTTATCCTCCCAACTGTTAAATCAGAAAACTGCACAGGTGTATAGAACATAGACAGACTTTCCTCCTGTATACAAAAGCTTGAACTAATTCCATTTCATAATGTTTCTAGCCTTCAATGGACTGTAATTCCTATGCCATATCCATAATGTGATACCTTTAACAAAATGTGAAGTAAAAAATGACCTAATTGCAGAACTGTGAGACACAGATAAGTTAAAGTGAAGAAAAAATATTGAGAAGCCTTGAAAGCATTTTGTTGCATGAAGCAACTTAATTCATCCCAAATGTTATGCTACACTAAGTTATATGATTCTGCCAGATGCTTCTCTTTAGAAGAATTTTATTGTACCAAAGAGAGCAATTTCTTTTAATGAGAATATTTTTGAATAATATTTGTTCTGGAAACCAGTGCTTTCTTTGTTTCATATCTAATGAGAATAATTCCTTTGATTCATAGGTGTTTTTTATTCTTCTGCTGGTTCAATCAAAATACCAATTAACAGCATGTATCCTCTGAGAATGAAGTGGGCACCTTCCAGCTCCATCTCAGAATGTGCACATCAATCACAGAAAGCCCATGATCTGCATCACGAGAATCCACAGGTGAAGAATTATAACCAGAGTCTGTGGTTAGTGTCCCAGTTTAGTTTCACCGCTAGGTAAGGAGCTAATGTAAAATCTGAAGGGTGAAAAAACCACTGAAGAGACTTTGTCTCAGTTGTCATACACTGTAAGCAATGTACACACCTTAACCTCAACCTAATGGAATATTAGTCTGCTTTTCACCAAGATGTGTGAGAAGTGTCTAGTGATGCGGACCTTGTGCAGATAAAATGAATAGATCTGTTTAGAGAGAGGGCAAAAACACAGAGAAACACCATCACTTCAAACTTGGAAAAACGCATAGTAATTTGCCTCTGAGAAAAGTAAATAAACCAAAATATAACTCAAAATTGAACAGTGAAACACATTTCAAACAAGCAGTCATGGGGGTGACTATGAAGCAGAAGGCATGAGCCCACCCCTGCTGGGGTTTGGATACAATGGCCCCAAAGACCATGTGTTGAAGGATTGGTCCTGCAAAGCAGGACTAATTAAAAGCGACTCCCTACCTCATCAGGGGACTAATCCATTGATAAGTGTTTTACTGGGACACACTTGAAGGAAGTCAGTAACTGCAGTGTGACCTTGAGGGATGCATCTCACACACACACACCCTTTGTCTTTCTTTTTATGTTCTCATTGTCTTCAGCCAAGTTCCTCTCATCTACAAAGCTTATTTTCAGGATGCCCGGCCTAGTCACAAGTCTAAAGGCAACAGAGTTATCAGCTTGGAACTAAAATCCCTGAAACTGTTGCCTGACAAAAAGGTGTTAAGACACCTTGAAGAAAAGCTGGGGCTTGCTGGATGAATCACCTACGCAGGAATACTTTATCAGGGAGCAGAGCATGCTTGCAGGGAACGGCTCATCATTTTTCCTGGGCCTGAAACAAGAGCTAAGACATGTTCACAGGACGAAGAAAAACCAATTGTGTGTGTGTGTGGGGGTGGGGTGGGGTGGGGAGTGGGGGTGGGGTGGGTGTGTATGTTTAACCTAACAATACTAACACTGTGAAAATGTCAAGTGTACTATTGTTGTGTGATATGTCGTAATATTTTCTAAGGTTATGTCTTATCTCAAAATGTCGAATTTCTTAAAAGTAAATACAGTTTCTATTAAATGATGGGAATTTTATAAGGACCTAGTTTATTGTATATGCTGAAAATAAGATCAGCCAATAGTTTATAATGTTAATGCATCAGAAATATCTTAGTGAACTGATTTGTGATTTAATATTTTGTAAATCAAATCTAAGTAAAAGCAGTTGAAAACTGATCTCAGGACAGGAATATAAACTCAAAAATAAAGACAATATGTACATGTATATATTTGTACAGAACCATAAAAGTATATTCATACTGCATATGAAAATATTAGTCTCTTTGTGAATTGATGTTATATAAAACAAGATAGCTAATATCATCTAACACTTATCTAAAGACCTTTGATCTATAATGAAACAATGAGAAAAAAATTGACAAAATAACGTGATTTTTTGGTTATTTAATGGAGGAACCTTAAAAGCATCCAAGTCTTAAAGGTAGTACTCAGCGTTTCAGAGTAAACTACCCTGGAATGCACCAGTCAACAGCTACACATTCTCTTCTAGGAAAACTAAGCCCTGGGTTCTAGAAGATCTGGGTTAAAAACAATTATTTCAGTGTCATGACTTCAAAGACTTTGCAAACATTTTAACAGCCTTTCTATGAGCCTTCCAGCACAGTCCAGTACAATTTTGATGTACCCATCACTCTTCGGGTGCTCCAGACATTTCACCCTGCTTAGCAGCTAGAGCCAAGTCAAGTTTGAGAAGCCATTTAAATAACTACAGTGGACAGAGTAATGACATCACAACTAATGTGTCTTGAAGGGAGTGTGCTGGCAGAAGTGATAAAGCAATCACTGCAAGTGGGATGTTGCCGCAGTAAGCACACAATAGAAAAATGTTAACAATAAATATAATGACATAGGGGTGGGGGGTTAACAGTCCAGTGAGAGACACTGAAGAACAGGATGAAATTCAACAAGATGGTGGCAACAGAACATATAGATAACCATATGAAATGCCAAACACGGAAGAGAAAGCAAAACTTGAGATCCAAATGTGTTCAGGGCTTAAAAGAGATATATTAGGTGGACCCCAAGAAACATAAAATAAACTCTACTCTTACTGCCAGCTACTCTGTCGATTCTCTGTAATGTTGTATGCCAAAATGAACACAGAAATCAAAACCTATACATTTTCCTTCTTTCCAGTTTGTGTTTCCATTCCCCCATGTAGTCGTCTTCTCCAAAGCTTCTTTTTCACTATTCCATGAAATTAATTCTGAAAACTTCTCCGGTGACTTTCAATAGGGTTCTGAATCCATTAAGAAATTCTACCCCTTAGCACAGGCAAGATGTCATTCATATTTGAGTGTTGCTCCTTGGCTTGTTTTCCAGGATGTTACATGTTCTCAGCACTTCATCTGCTTTCCTTGCTGGTCAGTGTTGGTCTCCATACTGGTCATTCTCCCACCATTCCTCCCATTTTATGGAGCCCAGAGCATATACCCTATTCCTGATCGATGCCTATATTGATCCCAATTCGTCTCAGGTGTAAACAATACAAGTAAGGCAAGACCTCATACAACTGCCAGACCTCTGTTTTACTCTTGACAGGCCTACACTGTGCTCAAAGATAAACTATGGAGAAATACAACCATCTCAGTTCGTTGCTAACAGCACTAGCTGCTCTTCCCTTCACTCAAAAAGAAAGACAAGGATTTCTTTTTTTTTTTATTTCTCATATTTTACAACCTCTAGTTTCCCCTCTTCCACTGTTAAGGACTCCTAACAGTGAAAGCCCTGCTTCCACTTGATAAGAAGATCAAGCTACACAGCTGTTAGCACAGACACTACCTTTTACCTACCCTGTTCTCTGGTCCATTCCTCTTCAGAAGAGAGCATACCTCCCAAGGATATCAACCAAACGTGGAATATCAAGTTGCAATAAGACAAGACACCTCCCTTACATCAAAGCTGGACAAGGCAGCCCAGTGAAAAGGGAAAGGTCCAGAAGGCCAGCAGAAGAATCTGAGATAGCCCTGCTCCCGCTGTTAGGAGTCTGAGATAGCCCTGCTTCCACTGTTAGGAGTCCTATAAGAAGACCAAGCTACTACACAGCCGTTAGCACAGAGGACCTAGGTCATTCCCATGCAGGGTCTTTGGTTGTCAGTTCAGTCTATGTGAGACCCTGTGGACCCTGATTAGTTGACTCTGTGTGTGTGTGTGTGTGTGTGTGCGCGTGCGTGCGTGCGTGCGTGCGTGCGTTTGTGCGTGTGTGTGTGTGTGTGTGTGTGT
>NW_022196915.1:100179266-100187470 GCF_008632895.1 Mastomys coucha | reverse complement strand
GCTGGGATTAAAGGCGAGTACCACCACTCCCTGGCCTAATATTTTGCTCTAGGTTTCTGCATATGTTTCCATCAGTGGTTGGTTGAAACCTCTTTGAAGATGATGATGCTAGGTTTCTGTCTATGAGTAGAGCAGGGGGTGGACCAGTCATGTTTGGTTCTATCCTAGGTGACTCAGATATTCAGCTTCTGGTTCCTGGACCCCTAGGCAGTGTTAAGTGTGGGCTTCATCTCAAGGCATGGGTCTCAAGCTGGACGGGCTAGTCCCTCGATTTCTGCACCACCTTTTACCACATCATATCTTGTAGGACAAACTGTAGATTGAAGGATTTGGGACAGGGTTTGTGTGTCCCAATCCCTCTACTGGAAGACTTTTACTCCCAATTCCAGTTGTCTTTCCCAGTACTGCATCCCTCTATCCCCCCCAACCTGATCCCTCCATTCCTTTCTCCATCAAGTACCCCCAGTTCCCTCATGAAGTTTTTCTATTCCTCTTTTCTAAAGAGATCCATGCATCTCTCTTGATATCTCCTTGTCACGTAGCATCTTTAGCTCTGTGGGCTGTAGCATGGTTATCTTTTATCTTATAGCTAATACCTACATATAAATAAATACATACCATGTTTGTCTTTCTGGATTACCTCACTCGGGATTAATTTTTCTAGTTCCTTCTATTTGCCTACAAATTTCATGATATTATTTTGTTTTAATAGTTGAGTAAGACTCCATTGTATAAATATATCATATTTTCTTTATTCGTTCTTCAGTTGAGTGACATCTAGTTTGTTTAGTTTCTGGCTATTATGAGTACAGCTGAACCATGCACACTTTGGGTGACAGCAGTTTATGAAGCAAAGATTCATGGAAGCCAGTCTCCTGCATTGTCTCCTTGGCATCCCTAGCTCAGAGGTAGCCCAGATATGTCCTTGTGAACTCGCATGCTAGGTGCCCACCAAGATATGATTTACTAACAGCTAGACAAAATTGGACATTGCTCTCTGACCTTTACCAATGTTCCAACATCTTAGCCAAACCCTGGCTTGGAATTTCATAAAGATTGTTACCCATCCAGATTAATTGCCTTCAGCATTGTGGGTAGGGCATTGAAGCTTACAGAATGGGAGACTTATCCCAGGGCAAGGTCAAGTAGAATCCTCATTCTCAGTCATGTACTACAGCTGAACCACTCCTAGGCATTAGCAAGAAAGAGACATGTCTCTACTAGCCCAGAAGATTAGTATAGTGGGTGTTTTACTAAGGATGGGTGGGACCTTGAGCTGAGTGTGTGTGTGTGTATGTGTGTGTGTGTGTGTGTGTGTGTGTGTGTGTGTGTGTGTGTGAGACAGAGACAGAGAGAGAGAGAGAGAGAGAGAGAGAGAGAGAGAGAGAGAGAGACTGTGTACTGGAGCAGTTGGCATTCAGGATTCAAGATTTGAGCTTCAAGCTTCTACCCTCTTGGCTGGCGCACCTGCAGCGCCCCTCCAGACCCTGGTCAGGCCCATGTGGGCCCGAGCGTGCTTGGAGACCAGGGATGGTGCTTGGAGACCGGGGATGGTCCAGAGGAGATGGCTGCTGGTTTAGACCCATTGTGTTTTAGATGGCCTCAGATGTACCCTGATCACTGAGCTGCCAGATTTTTCATTTCTCTTTTGTAATGACTGTAAAAGTCTGATGCCATTTTTGAGAAATACACTCAGATCCTGCACTTCCCTGTGTTGTGTCTGCCATTATTTCTTCACCAATGCCTTGCTGACCTGTACCGGAACCCTATGTTTCCCAGCAGGTTGAGAGAGACCCAGACTGGCTGGCCTACGACAAAGCTGCTATTAACACTGTTGAGCAAGCATCCTGTAGTAGGATGGAGCATCCTTTGGGCATATGCACAAAAGCAGTATAGGTAGGTTTTGTGGTAGATCAATTCTCCATTTTCCAAGGAACCAACCATATTGTCTGTACATGTTTGAACTCTCACCAGCAGTGGAGGAGTATCCCCCCTGGCTCCAAGTCCTCACCAGCATAAGATGTCACTTGTTTTTTCAATCTTAGCCATTCTAACAGGTGTAAAGTGAGATCCCAAACTCATTTTGATTCGCATTTCCTTGATGACCACGGGTGTTGAATATTTCTTTGAGTGCTTCTTGGCAACTAGAGATTCCTCTATTGAGAATTCTCTGTTTAAATTTGCATTCCATTTTTTAATTGAATTATTTGGTTTCTTGATGTCTTATTTCTTGAGTTCTTTATATATTTTATAAATTGTCTCTCTCTCAGATGTAGAGGTAGTTAAAACCTTTTCCTATTCTGTAGGCTGCCCCAAAACAAGCATTTTTCAAAGTCCAACAGGGGTATGAATCATTAGATCAGTGGTTCTGAACTTGTGGGTGACAACCTTTTCACAGGGGTTGCATATCAGATATCCCACATAACAGCTGTTTACATTAGGATTCATAACAGTAGCAAAATTAGAGTTATGAAATAGCAATGAAAATAAGTTCATGGTTGGAGGTGGGGGTCTCTACAACACGAAGAACTGTGTTAAAGGGTCATGGCATTAGGAAAGTTAAGAAGCACTGGGCTAGACCAATTCTCTCTCATTTCTTCCTTACTCTACTTTAGCCACACTCATCTCCATACACTTCTACAAGTACAGCATGCACAGTCATGACATACGGTGTTTCCCTACATTGTAAAAAGGCTCTTCCCTCAATATCCTCATGGATACTCCTGTTTCAATTTTTTTGTGAAAGCATCTCCTGCTCAACAGAGATCTCTCTAGAAGATTAATTTAACATAGGCCATTACATGTACTGTGTAATAAACACTACCTAACTTCCCTCCTATATTATTTACCATATGAAATTGTGAATTAAGAGCTTACTTTTCCTTTTTATACAATAAGTCGACTTGTCAATGGGTTCAAATACCCAAAACAATGGATTGGGGAGCCCGCTTCAGCTAACTGGAGGAATTGCACCTAAATTCAAGCTTCATGAAAATCAGTAAGGGCCAATGGATTCTTCTACCACAACAGAGGCCTGAATTTTTTGCCCAAGGATCTCTAATGCTAGGTATCTCATGGCCCTAGTCCACAGCTCAAATTGGCATCCAAACTTACTCTGTGCTCAAATAGGTCCTGGAATATGCAACATCATTGCTCGCATGCTCTCAAGGTAAAACAATGGTCAGAGGTAAAAGCTTTTTCACTGGACCACCAAGCCCTCTCAGACTATGGAAGAAATATAAAACCATGCTTCTCTTGATGCTCCTGAGCCTTTGCTGTGCATCATCAATGCTTATTATTTATGCCCCCAAGCAACCACAAAAACTCAAAACTGTCTTTTTTTCTGTAATGGTTAATATTCTGGGAATGTTTGTGAGGGACTTTATAAATGGGTTAATTGAAGACAAAAAAACCTCTGTTTAAATGTAGGTATCACTTTCCCATAGAGAGGACAAGGCAGACTGAGCACCAGCATTCATTTTTCTTTGCTTGCTGACTGAGGACACAATACGATTGGCTGCCTCTTGTGCCTGCTGCCATGCTCTCCCCACCATGATGGACTGTCTTATCCAACTAGAGCCAAAGTGAACCTGTCCTTCCTAAAGTGGATACTGTCAGGTATTTGGTCACAGCAATGAAAAAGTACTAAATACACTGCTTCCCATATTTTTCAGTGTATGTCAACTCTACAAAAATGATAACTTTACTGTCTTCCAGGTTACGAAATTGTGCATGATACATAGCATATACTCAATGAACATTTTCTTACAAGCTAATGAAAACTTTAGGTATTTTGGATATTGAGTGGGTATATGATATAGTCATTAAATAAAATACACAGTGAAGAAGGAGAAGGAAGTTTAGGAAGAAGGAATTGTGCTTTAATTCTTTCCAACATGGCTTTGAATTACCAAAGAGTAAATGATTTCTTCTAAGATATATTGATATTGCCTAGGTATTCCTGACAAACTTACTTGAGTTCTGAATCTAAAGCTGTGATTAACAAAAGTCCATATATTTGCCATTCCTCAGTCTCTGCAGGTCATGAGCAAAGGATTAGCCAAGGCTCTGACAAAGACGGCCCACAAGACTATGATCCCTTAGGGCTGTGGCCACCTCACAATTTCCCTGGATATGGATGTGCATATAAGCTCAGTCGTGTCTCTTGGCCATCCCAGAATACTAATCAGCTCCTGAGTTCAATCGCAAGAGTATTCCCCTCAAGGATGTCATCAAAGAAAATGAATATATACACAATAGTCAGATCATATAGAATAACAGCAACCCACAACCTGTAACAACCAGTCCAGGAAGCTAAACCACACCTGCTACAGAAAAGTATCATCACCAGCACAATCTTTGTAGTAATTGATCCCAAATGGACAAGATTAGATCAGTGACCTATAACCCTGGGTTCTGTCCCTACTTTCCATGGAAGACTAAGCATTCTCTCTTAACCTATCCATGAAATGGTTTCTTTCTAGTTAGTCTGTTCATGGTATCCCCATATCAATAGGCTTCAGTAAGGACTTATATGAAAACTCCCTTCTTTCCCCTCTAAGATCTTATTCTTTTTCTTTCTTTTAATTTATTGATAAATATTGGCAGTATTGGTCTGCCTTGCTAGTACTGAATAATATACCCTTTGTTTGTTCTCATTTATGTAGTTCTCTGTTGTGGATAGCCCTGGGGTTGCTTGTATTTTTATGCTAATTCTGCTCTCCTGGGAGGGGTTGTGAATGAGGATTGAGTCAGGTACTCAGGTGACTTCTCATGAACCATCCCCTAATGAATAAAAGAGTCAATCACTAGGCTAGCAGGAGGGACTTCCCAGTTGGATGGAGGAGGAGAGGAAGCAGGAGAGATTTAGGTCCTTTTGCACAGGGATAGCATGAGGACAAGATGTAATTACTAGTGTCTCTGGGTTTCAATGACAGATCTGTCATGATTCACCACCAGAGGATTTAGATTCAATAAGGCTTACAAGATTAGGAATTTAGTTGTTGTGCCCAGCAATTGAGTTACCATTGATGCTGATTCTGGGCTCATCTGGGTTCAAGAGAAAAAGGTACTGTGGCAAAGTAGTGGGTTTACCAGATGTACACCACAAAGGTCATGGGGGATTTGAAACATGGGATTGGCATGGTATCGACCCACTAGTGGGAACTTAGCAAGCTGCATGGAGAGATTTTAGAGCTCTGAGTCAGAGAATCTCCATGAGATAAGAACTGGCAGGCAAGATGGCCAGAGCAGAGAGTAGCAGGGTGTAGAGTGGGAACTCGCCATTTCTTTTTAACATTTCCTGCAATAGTTTTCTAAATCCCCACTGTGGGGAGCCGCAGCTGCCACCCTACATATATATTGAACACCTGGTCTCCAGCCAGAGCAGAGAGCATTGAGATAAACAAGCCTTAGTTGGAAAAGCTGTGTGCCTCTAGTTTGTGATGCAAGCTGGCATGATTTCTCATAGCCTATTATGCTTTACCACGTAGCTGATGCTGATTGGGACCAGGGAAAGTATTTAACCCACAAGGGCTGGGGGCTGGAGAATAGTAAGTAAGCTGTAATAGAGAGTAAGTAAGATGTAACAGATAGGAGTAAATATATAGAATAGTAAGTAAGAATATAGATAGTGAGTAAGTATGTATAGATAGGAGTAAGTATGTAGATATAGAATTAAGATGTATGTAAGAATAGGAGTAAGTAAGATGTAAAGATAGATGTAAGATGTAAGGATAAAAGATGTAAGTAGTAAAATAGAAGTAGTAAGATGTATGTAGTAAGATGTAGGAAATAGGAGTAAGTAAGAAGAAAAAAGAAAGATGTAACTAGTAAGATGTAAGAAGAACATATAGAAGAATATAAAAGAAGCTAGCTAGAGAGGAAGTAAAAATGAAGGTTCCTGATTAAACTGCATGGAGAAGAGCTCGTGTTTGCCTCCTTATTTCCGCTGGACGGAAAGGCAGCCAACACCCCACACTCAAAATACTTTGGTTTAAATTGTGCAGAATTGGATAAGTAAGTCTAACTTACAGTCAAGTGGGTGGTGATAGCACAAGTCTTCAGATATGAAGTTGGACTCACTGAGGGCCCATTAAGATAGTCAAGTAGGTTAAGTGGAGCTGAGTCACCACCCAGAAAAACTGGGAAGGTCCAGCAGATTAAGAAACCCCAGCAATTCTCAGCAATAATTAAGAATAGTAGGTGTTTGGATCAGCTCCTGACCAGATTCCTGTCCTGAAGCACATGGCCACGACACCCCACTAAGAGGACCATGGCAACTGGTCACATAGCATTGAGCCCAGAGTTCTCCATGCTACTGAGGTATCTAGAGGCCTTAAGGGTTTAGCCAATAAGCAATTCCCTTCGCACACACTCCCCCCTGTAAAAATTATTTAATCTCTGGTCCATGCTGAGTATATTGTATGCATCCATTTTCCACTATAACAATTTGGACAAGCAAGGACTGTCTCATCCAGAACTGCTGTGGAGGGAAGCCTTTGTTAACTGAACTGTGCCTAACTCTCCCTCAGAAGGCCCCTCTAAGCTCCCAACACTCCTTACCCTAAGCTGAGCCAGACCCCAACCCAGGCTCATCTCTGGCCCACAGCCCCTTTCCCAATGCCTTGGGGCTGCCAGCAGTGGTGTCATGGTGTCATGGTGTCCAGAAGTTTTGGAAGCACAGCCTTGGCTCTAGCCTATACCATTTCCCATCTGAGCTGGGTGGCCCATATCTTAGGTTACATTCTACCATCCCTGAGCTGGTGTTGGCATTCCTTGAGCCCAGCACCCCAATGGTGGCAGGGATAGAACATAGCCTAGTGCCCATGCATTTAATCTGCCTGAACAGCATTCACACATCTCAGCAGCAAGGAGAAATCAAGACCCATATCCACTGTATCATTCCCCATCTCTCTGAAAAATATTCTTTCCTGCTAGAATTAATCCTGTCTGCTCGTAATTAAGCAAGCATTTCTACTTAGACGCTGTTCTAGCTTGCCTTCCAGTTCCTGTGACCAGTATCAGCTCGGGAGAGGAAAGGCATTATTTCATCATACAGTTCGCAGTCGACCAGCAAGGGAAGCCAAGTCATGAAGTCAAATCACGACCCTGGAGACAGAAATTGAAGTAGAGATCACAGAAGAACATTGCTTATCACCTTGCTCAGCTACCCTCCTGTATAGCTCAGGCCTACCTGCCTATGGGTAGTACCTTTTACAGTGAGATGGAACATTTAGTGATTAAGACATTAGCAATAAATAATTGATAATTGGTAATTAAAAATACGCCATACCAGTATCATCACAGGCAAATCTGATGGAGCCAATGCTCCAATTGAGTTTCCCTTTTCCTAAGTGACACTAATTTGTGTCAATTCAACACAGTTATTGAAAGAGACTACTGTAACCCCTTTTTTACAATTTTTTATATATTATAACTTATGGTACTCAAATAAAAATCTTCAGAAGGCTTCCCTACTGTTGAGCTTCCCTACTGTTTCTTGACTCATAGCTAACTCAGCACTAGCACATATTTCTGTTTTGTCTTGTATAAGGTGAATATTCTTTAATTGCTGCTCCAAAGCTACTGGCTGTACACTGTGATAACTGCCATTTCAAAAGCAAATCATATTGTTTCGAGAAATAGCTGGAGGTCTTCTTTCTCTAATGAAAATACATTCTGAAGTTTTTCATCTTCTCCAACGACAAGGCTCTATACAGAGGAGTTTTGAGAAGTTTGGGTAAGCTTCAGTAGAAATTCTCAAGGTATCTACATGTTTACTAGCAACAGTGCTTTCCTCATTGGGCATTTCCTCACTTCATTCCTATTAGGCAAGATCAGCACTACAGATGTGGCTCCTCTCAAAGCTTCTTCACTGCCTGAATCTATACTCTTGAATATTTATAGGTACACCATGATCCACAGTTTGGTGGAATCTAAGGACTACTATGTGATGCTTCCATAGGTATCTATCTGGAGGCTACCTCTGCACCTATATTCCAAGAATAAACATAGTGGACCCCTGAGTCCACACGGTATGCACTCTCTGATAAGTGGTTATTAGCCCAGAAGTTTGGAATACAGGAAGAACAACCCACAAACCACAAGGAACTCAAGAAGAAGGAAGACCTGAAAGTGGACATTTCATTCCTTCTTAAAAGGGGGAACCAAATACCCATGGAAGGAGTTGAAGAGATTAACTA
>NW_022196915.1:100140144-100178584 GCF_008632895.1 Mastomys coucha | reverse complement strand
TGTTTCTTTGTTTTTTGGAGGGGAAATTTGGAAAGGAGAAATTTACATGTAAATAAAGAAAATATCTATTAAAAAAAAGTAATTTTGCCAAAAAAAAAAATGTTAGCCCATGAGTTGTCCATTTTTCCATTGTCCTAACAGTGTTCACCAAGCTCTCTACTTCCTCACTCCTGCCTTTGGACTTACTTTTGTCATCTTCTAGTTTTCATGTCATTTGCCTTTTCATCATTGAGCTAATGTAATGGCTTTTTAAAAAACACCTATATGTACAAAGGACTGTTAATTGAATGTCTATTCAAAATTATGATTGATAAACTGAATCATGCTTTCATTTATATTCATTTATTTATTCACTCATCACATAGTACTGAGTGTAACATGATAAACTGCCCCTAGATATGGAAGTGTACAATTAAATAAGCAAAGGTTATGGGTAAAAGATACTGTAGCACACGGTATAGTGATACTATCAATAAGAAGAGCAGGAGCCATAATGACTTCGAGAAAACGAGGAAGACTGTTCTGTAGCTCACATGGCTTGTGTCATGAACTTGTTTGAAAACATCAGTGTCAAGGAAGGAAGTCAAAATAACAAGAGCACCAAGTTCCCAGGCAGCTGGACACATTGACAGCTCTGAGAGCATTGCTGAGGCTCACACAGAGTGCATGGACCAGATAAAGGCAGGCCAATGAGGCCGAGGACTGACTTCACAGAGCTCAGGGAGCCCAGCTGATAATGATGGAGATTACTTAAGCGTAATTATATTAGTCAGATGCAGTAATTAAACATGGGAGCTCATTAACCATTACTCAGATTTGATAATTAAACAGACTCAGATACTGTAATTAAACATAAGCTGGGTAGAGCAATTCAAGCAGTGTTTCACAAGAAAGGTCAATTTGAGTGGATAATTGGATCAAAAGTTTCTACTTTAAAATCAATTATCTGAATCAGGTGCCCTTATTAAGGACATTTTAGAAACTGTCAGATATCTGCAAAGAATATTTATTGCAAAGGGTATAATTTGCAAAAGACAATATAAGATGGTCCTTTAAAAATTCAAAACATAATTTGAGATCAAAAAATTCACTGTAATATAATCAATATGGCAGTGTTAATTCATTTTCAATAGAATTCAGCTTAGTTTGTTTACTACCTAACCTATAGATATTTCATTCTTTGGAGAAAAAATGTCTGGGAAAAAGATTCTTTGAACAATGCTAATAAAACTGATGAGATATTCTGATTTAACAACAAGATCACAGCCCATCTATGAGGAGCTGAGGCTGCACTGAGTTGATGAGGAAGAAGCAAATAAAGTCATGAGTGCATGTGTACTATTGACAAGGACCCCAATTCCTCAGACCCCGCGGGAATTGACAAAACCTTCACCAGGTAAGACTACAAGAATTGCCATTGTCTTCTGGTCATGTGTGAGCGTTGACAGACCATACAAAAAGCGTCAACTGTCTTTTCTTCTTCTGGACACTGACAGCTGAAGGATGCTCCCCCAGAGATCTCTTACTGCTAACAGCTAACCCCTTTCACTGTGCTATCCATCACAAACATTCTGAGGTTTCAGATTGTTATATAGTAGGGGCCATTCCCTCAGAGTGAGCAAGTCCCACCCATTCCCAGCTTTTCTGTACATGTTCCATCTTTCTGTCTTTCTTTTTTTCCTACAGATGCCACAGTCAGTTTCCCAAAATATAATACCTATCAATCTATTAGATTTAAAACAATGTATCTTTGCTTAATTTCACAGGAATAAACTTGATAAACCCATTAATAGTAACAGACATGAGACTATTAAAATAGAAATTCCTGTAGTATGTCAAACAACTGTAGTGTTACTCTTATTCCCTGAACCAGTTTCTTAAGACAAATCCAAATTACTTTATTTCAATTCATTGCCAAGTATGTTTCTACATGTTTCTGTAAGACAACCCACTACCAGAGTGTGATATTTGAAAACAAAATGGTTGGAACTCTATAATTAAGATATTGATTCTCTCTCCAGTGACGTTCTAAGGCGGGACCAGCCAGGAGGCTCAGGCCTCACAAGTGGCAGGGCAGGTGGGTCAGGATCCTCTCAACCTCCATCTACACCTAGGAGTGACAGTGGTGGATCCACAGGCCTCTCTGTCCCTTCCCTGCAAGCAGAGAGCCTGCCTTCAGGGAGTGCTTTAACCCAGGGACTCTGGTGAGATCTGCCATTCTCTCTCCAGTGACTTTCTAAGGCGGGACCAGCTGGAAGGCACAGGCCTCACAAATGGCAGAGCAGCCAGGACAGGATCCTCTCAAACTCCATCCACACTTAGGAGGGACAAAAGATCAACAGCCCTCTCTGCACCTTTCCTGAAAGTGGAGATCCTGTCTCCAAGGCGTGCTCTGACTCCAGGACTCAGCATGGACAACTGATCCACAGCCATCTGCGCCTGGGTTTTACCAAAGAATTGCTGAACTCCCAGAAGTGCTGAAACAGGCTTACAGACTCACAGGAAGAACAAACTCTAGTCAGAGACAGCAAGAACATCTAACACCAGAGATCAACAGATGGCGAAAGGCAAACTCAAGAATCCTACCAACAGAAACCAAGACATCTTGGCTTCATCAGAACCTAGTACTCCACCACAGCAAGTTCTGGATATCCCAAAACACCAGAAAGGGAAGATTTGGATCTAAAATCATATCTCATGATGGTGCTAGAGAAATTTAAGAAGGACATGAATAACTCCCTTAAAGAAATACAGGAAAACACAGGTAAAGAGGTACAAGCCCTTAAAGAGGAAACACAAAAATCCCTTAAGGAATTACAGGAAAGTACAAACAAATAGGTGAAGGAACTGAGCAAAACCATCCAGAACCTAAAAATGGAAGTAGAAACAGTTAAGAAATCACAAAGAGAGACAACTCTGGAGTTAGAAATCATAGGAAAGAAGTCAGAACACATAGATGCAAGCATCACCAACAGAATGCAAGAGATAAAAGAGAGAAACTCAAGTGCAGAAGATACCATAGAAAACATTGACACAACAGTCAAAGAAAACACAAAATGCAAAAAGATCTTAACCCAAAACATCTAGGAAATCCAGGACACAATGAGAAGACCAAACTTGAGGATAATAGTAGAAGAGAGTAAAGATCTCCAACTTAAAGGGCCAGAAAATATCTTCAACAAAATTATAGAAGAAAACTTCCCTAATCTAAAGGAAGAGATGTCCACAAACATACAAAAAGCCTATAGAACTCCAAATAGATTGGACCAGAAAAGAAATTCCTCCTGTCACATAATAATAAAAACACCAAATGCACAAAACAAAGAAAGAATAATAAAAGGAGTAAGGGGAAAAGATCAAGTAACATATAAAGGCAGGCCAATCAGAATTACACCAGACTTCTCACCAGAGACTATGAAAGCCAGAAGATCCTGGGAAGATGTCGTACAGACTCTAAGAGAACACAAATGCCAGCCCAGACTATTACACCCAGCAAAACTCTCAATTATCATAGATGGAGAAACCAAAGTATTCCATGACAAAACCAAATTCACACAATATATTTCCACAAAACCAGCCCTTCAAAGGATAATAAATGGAAAACTCCAACACAAGGAAAGGAACTATATCTCTCAAAAAGCAAAAAATGTAATCTACAGACAAAACTAAAAGAAGATAGCCACATGAACAGAAGTCCAACTGTAACAACAAAAATAACAGGAAGCAACAATTACTTCTTCTTAATATCTATCAATATCAATGGACTCAATTCCCCAATAAAGAGACATAGACTATCAGACTGGGTATGTAAATAGGACCCAACATTTTATTGCATACAGGAAACCCACCTTAGTGATAAAGACAGACACTACCTCAGAATAAAAGTCTGGAAAACAATCCTCTAAGCCAATGGTCCCAAGAAAAAAGATGAAGTAGCCATTCTAATATCAAATAATATCGACTTTCACACTAAAGTGATCAAAAAAGATAAGGAGGGACACTTCATTATTCATTAAAGGTACGATCTACCAAGATGAACTCTCAATTCTGAACCTCTATGCTCCAAATCAAAGGGCATCTATATTCATAAAAGAAACTTTACTAAAGCTCAAAGCACATATTGCACCACACACAATAATAGTGGGAGATTTCAATACACACTCTCTGCAATGAACATATCATGGAAACAGAAACTAAACAAAGACACAGTGAGACTAACAGACGTTATGAAACAGATGGATTTAACAGATATCTATAGAACTTTTTATCCTAAAACAAAAGGATGTACCTTCTTCTAAGTACCTCATGGTATCTTCTCCAAAACTGACCATATAATTGGTCACAAATCAGGCCTCAACAGATACAAGAAGATTGAAATAATTCCTTGTATCCTATCAGATCCCTATGGACTAAAGCTGCTCCTCAATAACAACATATACAATAGAATGCCCACATACACATGGAAGCTTAATAACACTCTACTCAATGATAACTTGGTCAAGGAAGAAATAAAGAAAGAAATTAAAGACTTTTCTTGAATTAATGAAAATGAAGCCACAACATACCCAAACTTATGGGACACAATGACAGTAGTCCTAAGAGGAAAACGAATAGCTTTAGGTGCCTCGAAAAAAAACTGGAGAGAGCATACACCAGCAATTTGACAGCACATCTGAGAGCTCTAGAAGAAAAAGAAGCAGATTCACCCAAGAGGAGTCAAAGGCAGGAAATAATCAAACTCAGGACTGAAATCAACCAAATAGAGACAAAAAAAACTATACTAAGAATCAAGCAAACCAGGAGCTGGTTCTTTGAGAAAATCAACAAAATAGATAAACCCTTAGCCAGACTAACTAGAGAGCACAGAGACAGTATCCGAATTAACAAAATCAGACCTGAAAAGGGAGACAACAACAGACACTGAGGAAATCCAAAAATTCATGAGATCCTACTACAAAAGCCTATACTCAACAAAACTGGAAAACCTGAATGAAATGAACAATTTTCTAGATAAATACCAGGTACCAAAGATAAATCAAGAACAGATCAATGATCTAAACAGTCCCATATCAGCTAATGAAATAGAAAAAGTCACTAATAGTCTCCCAACCAAAAAAAGCCCAGGACCAGATGGGTTTAGTGCAGAGTTTTATTAAACCTTCAAAAAAGACCTAATACCAATACTCCTCAAACTATTCCACAAAATTGAAACAGAAGGTACTCTACCCAATTCATTCTATGAAGCCACAATTACTCTTATACCAAAACCACACAAAGACCTAACAAAGAAAGAAAACTTTAGACCAATTTCCCTTATGAATATCGATGCAAAAATACTCACTAAAATTATTGCAAACCGTATCAAAGAACACATCAAAACTATCATCCACCATGATCAAGTAGACTTCATCCCAGGGATGCAGGGATGGTTCAATATATGGAAATCCATCAACATAATTCACTATATAAACAAACTCAAAGAAAAAAAACCATATGATCATCTCATTAGATTCTGAGAAAGCATTTGACAAAATCCAACATCCCTTCATGATAAAAGTATTGGAAAGATCAGGAATTCAAGGCCCATACCTAAACATAGGAAAAGCAATATACAGAAAACCAGTAGCCAACATCAAACTAAATGGAGAGAAATTTGAAGCAATCCCACTAAAATCAGGGACTAGAGAAGGCTGCCCACTCTCTCCCTACCTATTTAATATTTTACTTGAAGTCCTAGCCAGAGCAATTAGACAACAAAAGGAGATCAAAGGGATACTAATTGGAAAGGAAGAAGTCAAATTATCACTATTTGGTGATGATATTATAGTATACTCAAGTGACCCCAAAAATTCCACCAGAGAGCTCCTAAACCTGATAAACAACTTCTGAAAAGTAGCTGGATATAAAATTAACTCAAGCAAATCAGAGACCTTCCTCTACACAAAGGATAAACAGGAGGAGAAAGAAATTAGGGAAACAACACCCTTCACAATTGTTACAAATAATATAAAATACTTTTGTGTAACTCTAACTAAGCAAGTAAAAGATCTGTTTGACAAGAACTTCAAGTCTCTGAAGAAGGAAATTGAAGAAGATATCAGAAGATGGAGAGATCTCCCATGCTTGTGGATTGGCAGGATTAAAATATTAAAATGGCCATCCTGCCGAAGGCAATCTACAGATTCAATGCAATCCCCATCAAAATTCCAACTCAATTCTTCACAGACTTAGAAAGAGCAATTTGTAAATTCATCTGGAACAACAAAAAACACAGGATAGCCAAACTAATCACCCTCCCGGACTTAAGCTGTACTTCAGAGCAATTGTGACAAAAACTGTATGGTATTGGTACAGTGACAGGCAGGTAGATCAATGGAACAGAATTAAAGACTCAGAAATGAACCCACACACCTATGGTCACTTGATCTTCGACAAAGGAGCTAAAACCATAAAGTGGAAAAAAGACAGCATTTTCAACAAATGGTGCTGGCTCAACTGGCAGTTAGCATGTAGAAGAATGCAAATCGATCCATTTTTATCTCCTTGTAAAAAGCTTAAGTCCAAGTGGATCAGGGATCTCCACATAAAACCAGATACACTGAAACTAATAGTAAAGAAAGTGGGGAAGAGCCTTGACCACATAGGCACAGGGGAAAATTTCCTGAACAGAATGCCAATAGCTTATGCTCTAAGATCAAGAATTGACAAATGGGACCTCATAAAGTTGCAAAACTTCTGTAAGGCAAAAGACACTGTCAAAAGGACAAAATGGCAACCAACAAATTGGGAAAAGATGTTGACCAATCCTATATCTGATAGAGGGCTAATATCCAATATATACAAAGAACTCAAGAAATTAGACTCCAGAGAAACAATTAACCCTATTAAAAATGGGGTACAGAGATAAACAAAGAATTCTCAACTGATAATAAAAATAGTAAAAATGGCCATCCTGTTGAAGGCAATCTACAGATTCAATGCAATCCCTATCAAAATTCCAACTCAATTCTTGAATACTGAATGGCTGAGAAGCACCTAAAGAAATGTTCAACATCCTTAGTCATCAGGGAAATGCAAATCAAAACAATCCTGAGATTCTACCTCACACCAGTCAGAATGGCTAGGATAAAAAATTCCGGTGACATCTGATGCTGGAGAGGTTTTTGAGAAAGAGGGACACTCTTTCATTGGTGGTGGGACTGCAAGCTTGTACAACCACTCTGGAAATCAGTTTGGCAGTTCCTCCAGAAATTGGACATAATTCTACCAAAGGACCCAGCTATACCACTCCTGGGCATATACCCAGAAGATGCTCCAACATGTAATAAGGACACATGCTCCACCATGTTCATAGCAGCCTTATTTATAATAGTCAGAAACTGGAAACAACCCAGATGTCCCTCAACAGAGGAATGGATACAGAGATTGTGGTACATCTACACAATGGAGTACTACTCAGCTATTAAAAACAATGAATTTATGGAATTCTTAGGGAAATGGATGAATCCTGAGTGAGATAACCCAATCACAAAAGAACACACATTGAAACACAGGACACAGAAACAATGAATCCAATTGATCAAGCACAAATATCTAAAATTTAGCTAAATACATTTTCTCTGTAAGTATACCCCCTTAGGTATTTTTACATATTAAAAAAAAAAACAGAATAAAACCATTTTCTAAGTCTCCTTGTACCATCTAAGTAATAGCTATGCTAACAAATTTCTTATAAGAAATAGGTTAAAAATGCCTCAAGGGCTTATTAAGCCAAAATGTGCAAGTGCCTAAATTGAGGTGCAGATAGAGGTATCAGATGTATACTGGGGAAGCATAGTGCTTATAAACCAGTCAGTCACCAGGCTACACAACCCTACTGGAACAGTTAGCAGACACATTGTCATTCAGAACGCGAGAAGACTGAAAATATCATTTAATGAAAAGCAAGTGTCTGTAATCTGAGTAACTGAATCAATCTTTGACCATTTCTGCAGAAATTTTAAAGCTGCATGCAATCTTTGCAGTATTTACATTTACCTGATGAAATGCTAAAATTCATAGCTGGGAAATGTTCTTTTTATAACCTTTATATATTAAGGAAGTCAGGGAACTAATAATGCACGCACATAAAACTCTTACCGACGTAAATCACTACTGTGAACTTAGCCCGGCATTTGAATTACTTGAATTTATATCAAATGACTTACTGAATATTCAGCAATGTTTGAAATATACTCAGTATTAATAATGACTTTGAAGGACAGTCTCTGCTTAGAATTTCTAGACAGCAAAACACCATGGTAATTGAAAGTGACTCTCAATTTCATCATGGTATTTAATAATTTCGCTAAAATTAAGAAAATAATTTTCCGAGGAACAAATATTTGCCAGCTTTCTACATTTAAATAGTACATGAGAATCTTATTCTACATATTTTCAACATTCTTTTTAAAGGATTTACATTCCCTGGAGACTAATATGAATTTAGACCTAACTGGGAGTGAATATCTCCCATTGCTCTTAGGTGCAGTTAAAATTGCTTTTATTGGTGTTAATTAAAAGTTTAAAAGAACAAATACATTCATTGTGCTTCATACTCTCAAGCAAATTTATTTTTTTCAACGTTTGAAATACCATTTTGTACTGTTTTGACATGTTCTCTTTTGTTTTGCTTTCCTACATGAAAAAAAAAAAAAAAAAAAAAAAAAAAGAAAGAAAAGAGGTGAAACCACAGGCTAATTTTAATTGGAATATATTTGCTAAAGACTGGATTTGCGATGTCCCCCCAAAAGTCACATGTGAGGGGACTGGTTCCAGAGTGGAGCCTCTGGCAGGCAGTGGACACTCTCAGAGTGGGGCCAAGGGAACAGTGTATGCCACAGTGTACTGGCAGTGTATGCCTCAAGGGGCTCCTAGCCTCCCCTGCTACCTCAGTGCTGTCTAATGAATGGTGCATCAGGCTATTTGGGCATGTTCTCCAGGCACGATGCTCTGCCTCCCATGGGGGTTGGGGCAGAGAGTGAGGGAACAGCCATGCAATGACTGCCCAACTTAAGACCCATCCCATGGGCAAGCAGCAATCCCTAACACTATTAATGATACTCTGGTATGCTTGCAGACAGGAGCATAGTGTCCTCTGAGAGGCTCCACACAGCAGCAGACTCAGATACAGACATGCACAACCAAACAATGGATGGAGTTTGGGGACTCCCATGGAAGGATGGGAGCGAGGACTGTGGGCCCTGAAGGGAAGGAACTCCATAGGGAGGCCAACAGAGTCAACTAAGCTGGACCCTGGGGGCTCTCAGAGACTGACCCACCAACCAGGAAACATACACAAACTGGACCTAGGCCTCCCCACTCATAAGTAGCAGATGTGCAGCTTGTTATTCATGTGGGTCCTGAACAATTGAAATGGGGGCTATCCCAAAAGCTGTTGCCTGTCTGTGGATATGTTCTTCTAGCAGGGTTGCCTTGTCTGGCCTTAGTGGGAGAGGAAGCACTTAGCCTCAAAAAGACTTGCAGTGCCAGGATGGGAGATAGCCCAGGGGGCTCCTATCACTGAGTGGAGAAGGAGAAGGAGGTCAGGGAAGAATTGTGGGAGGGGGTGACCAGGAGGGGAACAGTGAATGGGATGTAAAGTGAATAAGTAAAAAATTAAAATTAAATTTGAAAAACCAATGAAATGAAAGGCATACAGAGCAATTAGGTAACTACATCCTGGGTTGAGACCCAATCAGAAGGAACACAAAACTTTTCTCTTTATACATTAATAATCTTGTGTAGTCTGTTATAGTTACAAAAATCTGATGAAGTATCCATAAAAATGATAAAGATAAAATTAAAGAAGAGTGAAAGATTTATTTTATGGAGGCATGGGTGAAAGATAGGTGAGTCTATAGAGAAGGATTGCAAAAGAACTCCCTTGGAATGATAAAATAGTACTGTGTCTTGATTATGGCATTGTCTATTCAAGCCCAGACAAATAATCAAATTGCACTGACCAGTGTGCACACATATAACATTCTACACATCAGCACAGAAGGATGTCAGTAAAAACTGAGTGGGATCTGAAATCAATAAACCATAATGTCCCATTCATCTGACTTTGTTATTACATCACATTATGCAAAATGTCATCAACCAGGAGAAGTCAGGTGGCAGGTTTATAGGACTCTCGGCTCTCTATTTATGACTACCTGTGAATCTTTAATTATTTTTAAATGAAGATTTAAATTTGTTGATTGTATAGACTTCACTAAGTAATTGGCAGCATTAGGTTTCTAGTGATTTATTAGGGCTGGAAATATTCACATAATTTAGATTGTGTGGTTAAGGTGATCAGGAGAATATAAGACAGGTGAACTATAAAAGGACCCATTTGAGAAGGCTGGGAGTCAGATGTAGACATAAGGCTTGAGGTGTGACAGGCTTTGGTTTGCCTGTGGACCTCTGCACACATGCCCAGCACAGTGACATGCCGTGAGCAAAATGATCCACCATGCCTGCATGGTGAGTGCTAGGTACAATCCCAAAGGCAGTTGTTCAGCCTAATGTAAAGTAGCAACACTGAGGGTTCCTCATCCTTATAGTAGGCAATCGTTCCGGGTAATTATCAGGAAGGGCCAATGAGGAGGACAACCAATGCAGTAACCCAGCACATCCTGTGCTGAGGAAGACACTCATGCAATTTCTAGGAACATCTGTGGTGCTTGTTGCAACTGCTCCATCCCAGAGAGATGCAACCCATCTCAGCTGTGTAATGGGTTGTGTCCAAAGAAAGAAAGAAGTAAAGGACAGATGACACCCAATTGGCCTCTCTTCAGCGCTCCCACACTTGATTGACTTGCTACTGTATCTCAGGTCCCAGAAGTGTTGATGCAACACAATGTATCCTTTAGTTCACAGTCTCCAAAGCCCTCTTGCATAATGCCTAGCACAGATGGAGACAGAGGTAAAGACAGAAGGATAGAGAAAATGTGTCACAAATAAAAGAATTCTTAAAAATATGGAGCACTTCACATTTAATGTTTTTGTAAGCCTATATTTTCTGTTTCACAGTAAGCATGTCATATATTCAAAATAAAACAATAAAAATGATTACAAACTTAAGATACCTTGTAAATTTTTGTCTGACAGCAGAAAAGTCATTATATATATGAATGATGTCAAAGATACTTTGATACACACACAGGCACCCAACATATTATACTATTTGATTATGTCATTCCCTTCATAAATATTTTCACTCCTTCTAATTATAATGGATGATAATTTAATGTATAATTTATAAAAGATGAAATGAAAGTAAAGCTGACTTTCTTATTGTACAATATATATCAAAGTGAAAATTTCAGATTTTATCTTAGATTTTATTTTATTCAATAACACAATATATTTCTTCACTTCACATGAAAGTCCAACATTAATGTGACTGAAGACAATGTCTATTTTTGTTTTCACAGAATGAAGAAATTATGCTATTCCTTTAATAAATAAATTTTTATGTCTAGCACATTGCAATGGACTTCAGAGTCTAAGATCAAACCTGACATAAAATCAATTTGCAATAAACGCTTGATAAATGAGCAGGAAGACTGAAAGGAGAAAGCCTGGAATTGGAATAGCCCTGTGCAAAGGATGTTCCGTACCAGTATACACACTCATCCAGAAGTTCAAAGAACAGAGACTCAGTTCTGAGTAAATAAATGTGAGCTTTCACTAAGGACAGTGCTTGAGTTAACAATCTGAGCAACATTAAAGGCCCTTGGGATTTTGCTGGCTGACATGTAATCAGAGAACAGGATGACAGGCTCTCAGCAGTGGTTTGAAACATCCCAAGTGTATATTCTTCCTTGTGGCTGTTTCTACAATCACTTCAAGTGCGTGCTGTAGAGGAGATGCCCATGGCAAAGAATGAGGTGCCATAATAGGATTGATTAACTCAGAAGGGTACTTTATGAGATGTGCCAACAAGAGCCAACGAGAGGCAGGACAATTTGGGGCAGCTCTCAGACCATTACATAAGCTTAATCAGTGTAAATGAGAGATGGAAAGGTTATAAAGTATAATATAGTCCACTGTGCAGGTTAAAGGAGAGTAGGCCAGGCGATAAGGGCCCCTGAAAGCCAGAGTCAGCAGGCACCTGAGTCCCACTTCCCTTAAACAGAGATTTCTCTCAGTCTCCCTGACACATTGTATACTCTAACCAAAGGGCAGCCTGTGGGAGGCATGCCCTCCACAGAAACGCAGTAATGGGTGTGAGAGCTTGAGGTATGGGCCTATGATTAGGCCAGCTTCCCAAAGCGGGAGGTCAAGCAGGGCATCAACACTACTGCTGCAAACCGAATGTGAAGCAAAAAGGGTCAGCTAAAGAATGTATTCAAAGATAACCTGTTGTCTTAAATAAGCATGCGAAATGCTCATCTTAATAATAGGGTCAAATGCAGAGGGTCACGTCCTGTCGTCTGTGAACCTCTTCATCCTCAGCACTGTGTGCTCTCTTACGGATGATCTAGCCAGAGGTCTCCATTACATTTATTCTTGATAAGCTTGCCAGACAAATGCAATGCAGAAAGGTCAGGGTTGCTCTCACGTGGACATTTATGTTATATGATAGTTACCAGTTACCACTTTTTTTGATGAAGGTTTCCTTTCTTTATCTAATGTCCTCTTTATTTCAATGTATAATGATGTTATGGCTAAATTATGAGTCATGACAATAAACAGAAAAAAATCAAAATGCTTAAAGACTCAAACGATGACTTAAACGTCCTTGTTCTCTCCACTTTGGCATATACCCATCCACACTCATGGACACACAATACAACCTCAGCAATTCAACTCCTCACTGCTTTCTGGTTCCAGGTGGCATCTCTACTCCTTTTCTTTCTCTAAAAGTATGTTTATTTATGAACTTTACAGCCTGATTGAAGCTCGCTTCCCTTCTCTCCTCCAAGTTCCGCCCTTACACTCCCTCCCTCTACTCTCCCATTCTCTGAGGAGAAAGGAATCCCCCCCACACATGGGTTTCTACCTACCCTGGTACATCAAATCCCAGCAGGACTAGGCACACCCTCTCCCACTGAGGCCAGGCAAAGCAGCCCAGCTACGGAAAAGGATCCAAAGGGAGGCCACAGAGACAGGTGCTACTCCAATTGTTGGAGGGCACACATGCAGACCAAGCTGCACATCTGCTACATATGTGTAAGAGGCCTAGGTCCAGCCCAAGAATCCTTTCTAGTTGATAGTTCAGTCTCTGTGAGCCCCCATGCACCCATGGTCTCTAGATCTTCTTGTGGTCTCCATGATCCCTCCAGCTCCCTCAATCCTTCTCCTGACCCTTCCAGAAGACTCTCCAAGTTCTGCCTGTCCCGAGTCTCTGCATCTGTCTCCATCAGCTGCGAGGTAGAAACAAGCAGGATCCAGTGCTATTGGGAGCAAGTGCTGAGAACCAGAGAGGCAGGAGAAGAGAAAAGGACTTCTTTGGGAGTCTTAATGCCACAGCTCATTTAGGCGAAATGCCTGCCCCCACTGTGGCGATATTTAATGAAGCAGCTCTCTGAAACCAGCAGCACACTGACTTCAGAGTCGGGAGACCCAGCCTCAGATACTGACTGCTATTGCCTGTGCACCTGTATTTGGTAAGGTGATTTCCAGCATTTAATCATTTAATGCACAGAAGAGTTTTACCACAGTGCCAGCATATAAGCAAATGCTCAATTCATTGATACTGCGAGAAAGCACTGTACAGTGGCTATACCATGCCAGCCACAGACGTAGTTTTAAGGTTGCTAGGAACCAAAATTTAAAATGTAAAAGAATTATGTGGAATTTATCTACATTGTTTTTTAGCAGACAAGGGATGGTTTGGTCTTGGACGTCTAGCCTCTAGAACTGTGAGTTCATCAACATCTGTTGTTTCAGCCACTAATCATGTGGAACTTTGATTCAGGAGGCCTAGAAAATTAATAGAGTCTAGTGAACCAAAATGTCATCAGTTAAGTATGCTATCAATATACGGTTTAAAAAAGAAGTGCCTCACATTTTGTTGTGTACATAAAGTCTTCAACATCTGAGGTATATTTTGCACACATCAGTTTCCTCTGGTTATGTTTTGAGTGCTCAGGAAACACAAGAGATAGCTCCAGGATTATCAGTGAAGCTCTGTCATGGAGCTAAGGCTCCTTCACTTATGTTCTTTGACCACAACTTTTATCAATTCCTAACACAGGAAAATACATATGTGTGTATGTGCATGTATGTGTGTATGTTTGCATGTATGTATGTGTTCATATATCTATCTCTCTCTCTCTATATATATATATACATACATATACTGAAAATAGATTTTATTCATAGAATCATCTTGATTACAGTTTGCTCTCCTCTAGCTCCTCCAGATTCTCCCACCTACCCAAATCCACACCCTTTCTCTCTCTCAATAGAAAACAAGCAGGTATCTAAATAAATAAACAATAGCAAATATATAAAATATGATAAAATAAAGCAAACCAGAGGAGGACAATACAAACATGAAAAGAAGCCAAAGAAAAAGCACAGGAAATATTTGTAGACACAGAGACACTAAAAACACATGCATTTGCACATGCAGAAATCCCATAAAACACAAAACTGGAAACCATATATAGAAGAAAAGACTTTTAAAGTCAAAACAAGTGCCCAGATGAAATATTACAAGACAAAAAAAAAATACAAAATACCATTGAACTCATTCTGTGTTGGCTGTCTGCAGCTGGGCATGGGATCTGCTCTTAAGTGTGGTTTGTATATCCAGGGTGACTCCACAGGAAAAACTAATTTTTCCTTTGTGAGTTGTTATCACCTGGAGGCAGATGGAGATGAGGTTTGGCTGACACAGCAAATATTAATTGATGTTGTCATTTCTGTTGTTTTGATTACTGTTCTAGTCTATCTGATCTAGAATACTAGTTATTTATTCCATCATATGACCAAATGCCTGAGAAAATGCCTGAGAAGAAAAAAGGATCATTTGGGTTCATGGAGTCATTTCAGTTGGGTGAGAAAGGTGTGGTGGAACAGAAAGTTTTATACAAGGCTGGCCAGAGAGTAGAGAAGGGTCAGGGCAGGATGTGTCCCCCTGAAAGATACATCCCAGTAACCTACTTATCCCAACTAGGTTCAACCTCCTATCACTCATCATCCATCCACCAATATTGTCATTCCACTTTGAATCATTAAGGAACATATCTAGGCTTTAGATCAGAGGCCTCATGACCTACTGACTCAAGAAAAGCTTTTACAAACAAACTCAGAAGCATTCTTAAATCCAGTCAAGTTGACAGGATTAGCAACCACAGACAGCTTTGTGTACCTTTTATTTTGGCCAACATTTATATTATTCTCCTTGGGTTTTTCTGGTTACACTTTTCTTAAAACTCCATCACAGAATCAATGCAATCCTTGCTCACTTTCATTCCCACACTCAGGTGGTACTACTCTGATAGAAATAAAATAGAGAAAAGAAGAGACGCCACAAGAGCTGGAGTGCTAAGCAGTGTCTTTATCAAAGAGCAGCTTTCTATACAAAGGACCCCACTTCCTCCTGTGACATTCACAAGCTTCCTCTAATCTATAGCTAGGATTCCAGTTGGAACACTCGCACAATTATGTCTGATCCCACCATACTTCTCCACTGGGGTGCTCAGACCTGTGAGAAGGCAGGCAAAGTCTGAAGTGGGGAGTCGGCAGTTGTTCCTGGTCCTCTCTCTGGGTCCCTGAGCACCATTGGTATCCGGCAGAACCCAGTCTGATTCAGAGTGAGTATCAAAAGTACCAAAGGGGCTGGAGGAGAGAAGGCCTTCCTCGGGGGTTTTAGGTGAGGATCTTTAAGACAAACGTCTTTTTTTTGGTGTATTTATGTTTATTATGTTTTTATTAGATTTTTTTTTATTTACATGTCATACAATGTCTCCTTTCCCAGTTTCCCCTCCAAAACAAAAAACAAAAACAAAAAAACAACAACAAGAACAAACCCTTGTTCCATCCCTCCTCCCCCCTCCCCTTGCTCACCACCCCACCCTCTCCCACTGCCTGGCCCTGGCATTCCCCTACTGGGGCATAGAACCTTCACAGGGCCGAGGGCCTCTCCTCCTATTGATGACCAACTAGGCCATCCTCTACTATACATAGGCTGCTGGAGCCATTGGTCCTACCATGTGTACTGTTTGGTTGGTGGCTGAGTCCCTGGGAGCTCTGAGGGTACTGGTTAGTTCAGATTGTTGTTCATCCTAAGGGGCTGCAAACCCCTCAGCTCCCCAAAGAAGAAGCTAGAGCAAGGGCCCAAGGAGACAAGGACCTTCCTTGCAGCAATCTTTAATGAAGAAATGATGCTTTCTTATTTGGTAGCTATACAAGTTTATTTGGTAGTAAATACATACACTTTATTTGAGATGAACCAAGGATTAAATACTTTTGTGAGAAGGAATGCCCAGAAAGGGAGGCTCATTGACCGAATGCTTGGGGTCTGTTTAGATACATCATTATCGTGGAGAGCTCCAGGTGCTTATTCTACTGTGACTGTGTCCATGTTCCTCAGTGCGGTGTCCTGGTCACCTGTTCCAGAACAGGTAGAGGCAAGTAAAGAATGCACTCCTGCTATTCTCAATTCTGAGATTCTCAGGGTTTGACCTCATCACCCTTACCCTTCTTACGCCTGTCAGGTGACAAGGTCCCACATGTCAAAAAATCAGTTTCCCACTTCTGTATTTGCACATAATCCCTCCCCACCCTCCTATGGCCCATACTCTAGCAAGAACTGTACCCTAATTTTTATATCCCTCTAACACTGCATTCATATCCTCAGAATTAAACATGCTCACACCTAGCCATCAAGACAAAACAGAGTTCCTCTTTCAGCTCATTTGCTAACCCTTCTTTCCTTTGAGATTCATCACTCAGATGCCTTGTAATTATCATATCCATTACTCTGGCCTCCCAGGTCATAATAAGTCACCTTCATAGGCCAAGCTCCGGAGATCCTGAACTTAGCCTGAATTTCTCCTGGTGGATCTCCGGTAACTAACAATGTTGACTGGTCCATCATTTTGGAGCACTCACACTGACTGTTTCTGTAGAAACAGTTCTTGATTTCTCTCCACTCAAAACTCCTATCCTTTCATGTGTTAAACATTTTTCACAAAACAAAGTCTGTGTTATGTTCCTCATTCTGAAGTCCAAAGTCACCTCACTGTGCTTATACCTCATTTTATCTTTCCCCTTGAGACTTATGTAAACCAGCTTCTATCACCCACCTTATCAGTATTTATTAAAGGGGTTTTATCTTACATTTCACATAAAAAGAGAATCCAAGTACTTATCTTTAATAGAATATACATCTATACTGTGGTAGCTTGAATGAGAAGACTTGTAAGTATGTATCTCTATAGTAGTAGTCTGAATGAGATGACCCCACAAGTATGTATATATACAATGGTGGCTTAAATAAGACAACCTTTCTAAGTATTTATACAATGGTAGCCTACATGAGGCGACCTTTCTAAGTGTGCATTTATTCAAGAGTAGCTTGCATGAGACGACCTTCCTAAGTGTGCATTTATAAAAGGGTACCTTGCATGAGATGACCTTCCTAAGTGTGCATTTATAAAAGGGTACCTTGCATGAGACGACCTTTCTAAGTGTGCATTTATACAATGGTAGCCTGCATGAGACGACCTTTCTAAGTGTGCATTTATACAAGGGTAGCTTGCATGAGACGACCTTCCTAAGTGTGCATTTATAAAAGGGTACCTTGCATGAGACAACCTTTCTAAGTGTGCATTTATACAATGGTAGCCTGCATGAGACGACCTTTCTAAGTGTGCATTTATACAAGGGTAGCTTGCATGAGATGACAACCTCCATGACGTCTCAGGAATATTAATACTATTTTCCCCAGCTGATGGCTGTTTGGAGAAGACTAAGAAATGTGGCCTCACTGAAGGAAATATGTGACTGGTGGTGGGTGTTGAGGTTTCATAAAATTTGAAATATTCCTAGTGCAATTCTCAGCTTGCTGTTTGTGAATTGAGATACGGTCCCTCGGCTGCTGCTCCAGCCTCCTGCAACATGCTGCCTCCACTCATTCATTATGGGCTATTATCCGGCAAAACCAAATCAACTCTTTCTTCTGTGGATTGCCTCTGTCCTTGTGTTTTCTCACAGTTGTAAGAAGTAACCAGTACATAGCCATATAGCGTAGGTTCTAGTCCCTGTTGCCTAGAAAGACTTAACCTATATGCTGTCATTTTATAACCTAAATTATCTAACTACTGTCGAAATCACCATATGTCACCTTGAAACCAAACTTTTCATGAAATAGATCCTCCTGATGAGACTTAGCTCTGTTGAAAACATTGAGTTGGTCCTTCTGTAAACCCACCTACATCTTCAAATCAAAATGATTAATACTCTTGTATTTGAAGTGATTCCCACAGCTTTATCCACTAGTGTTCACAATCTTCATTTTATCTTCAATGTTAGTTTTCATTCAATCTCATCATTTCTTTACTTGCCTTCCCTAAAGGAACCAATGTCCCAAGCGATCAGTTGCCAACTCCAGGTCACAATCTTTCAATTTTCGCAGCACCTTACAACAAAACTCTTTAAAATTTCTGAATACTCTTAGTCCAGACACCATACTCTGACATCTATACTTTATATGTGACCAAAGCTGAGCTACATCATGTACTAGACAGAATACATTTAATAGTAAAACAAAGTGTATTACTGATAGCATGCCTTTCAGAAAATGCTTATATAATTTTATTATAAATGTAATACTATATCCATACTTAGAAAAGTAGTCATGCCTCTCCAATTGATTTGAATAATGGAAATCTATGCTGAATGTATGGCGCTGTGGGTAAAGTGCTTGTCCGATAGGTGGGAGGACCTGAGTTCAATTCCCAGATCCCATGTAAAGGTCAAAGGAGAAAACAGACTCTATGTAAGTGTCTTCAAACCCCACATTTGCTCCATATATACATACATATATATTTATAGCAAAATCAATAAAAATAATAATTTTAAAAGTGAAAAATAATCACAATGTAGTTTCTGTCTGTACAGTTCTTATTTCCTGAAGAAAAAAAAAGACAATGGAAAAAATAGAATTATAATCTGCCATCAAAGAACTATACTGAGATAGTGAACAGAAATATGAACCTTGGAACACGGCAAGCACTAAATTCTTGACCTTTGGTTCTGTTCCTGTACTCAGCTCCTTACTTTAAAGTATAGATAATAAAGCCCACTTCCAGAATTAAAGTGAACTAACAAGGTGTGCGGGAAGAATCCAGAACCATGCATGACTAGGGTGCCCTCCCAGCGTCAGCACACTGAAGTACAAAAAACACAATGAAGAAGAACAGTTACTGGCGGGTGGAAGCTGACTGGAACCTACTGCCAACACAAGCACCTCATGTTTGTGCCTAATGTTGTGGTTCCATGATTTTGTCTACTGCAGGACTTCTTTATGCAGGAAAAGAGTTAAGTTGAAGTTAGCAAAAAAGCTGCAAAGAATACCAATTGCTCCAGGAAAATTATATGGGGTAACAATTGAGTATCTTTACCACCAAAGCCAATACTGCTTAAAGGTTACCATGCATGTTGTTTCTATAGTTGGAGTTGTTGTCCCATGGATCATATTCTAAAGTATTTGGTAATAAGAAACATATCACTGAAAATATAGATCCTCCAAGTGCTCACTGCTATATATGTGTGAAGAAGAGAAGGAACATAAAGTTTAACCAATTTAGGAACTACAACTAGGTTTCCTCTTCAGGTCAAGTTTGTGTTTCCCTTCAAAGTAGCAAAGATCTTTCTGAAATGATAATTTTCAACATAACTTTCTTTTCTTCACAAATACAGCATATTTAGCTGCATCACTGTAATATCCTTCTGTCCTTCATCAATATTTCCCAGACCTTTCCATTTCATGTCTTCATTGCCTTTTATGGTGTTGGAGACTTCTTTCAACTTGTGAAACTTGGCTCCTTCCAGAATGATAGGTTTGTTTGATATCTGATTCCTTCCGTCTTTTAGGCAGCACTCCTCAGTGTGTGCACTTTGCCTATGCACAGCACATAAAACAAATAAGCAGTTCCAATACTTCCCTGGGAATCTCTTCTAGAAAGTACTATAAAGGCACATATTCACTCTTTACCTGTAAATGCATCTCTCTGCTCTTGGCATGGATTTTCCTCTGCTCCCTTAAGGAATGAGATATTTGAAGATTAACCTACATGATTAAATACACTTCAGAAGATATACAGCTTTGTTAGTTTCAAATCAAGTTTTAGCCAACTTTTATCGGCTTCTGGTAGCCCCCTTCATTTCAAACTCTGGAGACTTAAGAGGAGGATTTCCTGTATCTTCCCTTGCCCATTTACTCACCATCTCTGCAGTATGTTAAAAGATGGTTTTCTAATTTATGCTCTGGTCTTAGAAGTACTTGAGTAACTCACTACATTAATTTGAATTAATGAAGGAGTCATTGATCACAGGCACATTCATCAATTAATTTTAAGTGAAATGTTCTCAGTTAGACTTTAGCAACAAAGCATATCATGGCAATTTGTAGCTGGTACAGTAAAAAATATCTCCTTACTCAACCTACAAATTACTCTCATTTGTTCATGTTATATTTATGCTTATAACAGCTTGTGACATGTTCTATGACTACAGATAAAAGTTACTCAATGGCCACTTCTCTCTCTCTCTCTCTTTCACACACACACACACACACACACACACACACACACACATACACACACATATATACATATATATATATGTATATATATAGACATATACAATACATGTGACTTGATCAAAATATGGCTTCTCTGTTATGTTACAAGGCACATACTTAATTCAGTGTATACTTAACATAGTCATTGTGCTAAGTGATAGAATAAAATTTTCATTAAAATTTGAAGATAACAATACTTGTAAATACTGCTACCACTTAACATTGCAATGTGTATCCTTTATAGCAAATTTAAGATTTTAAAATGGAAATATGTTGACATGAATAATGAGTAATTATTTTGATGTTACTGTACAGTGTAAAAATTCCAAACACTTAGAAAAATGAAGAATATTTAAGACAGCTAAAAATTATTATAAATAAATCATGTTTATCCCTCTATAACAACCCAGAATGGAAATAAGTAATAGAATGTGCAGAAAGTGTAATGAAAAACTGTCAACCTACTGAAGATGATAAAAGAAGACACATATAAACGCAAGGATGCCATCTTTCTCCTAACTAGGAAAAACATAGAGTAAAGAGGTCGATTTCCTCACTAAATGAAATCTATACATTCAATCAAGTCCTAAGGGGTAGAAATTATAGAACTGACCTAAGATTCTAAGGTTTATCTGTGAATATGAACTTCTGGATACTTGGCACCAACATGTCAGTGTACGAGAAAAAAGCTATTGTGTAAGAAGCTTGGTAACTAATTTTCTTCTTGGAAAATATAAAGTTAGAATGCTATCCTGCATCCTTCACTATAATAATGCTCTGCAAGAAATTTAAAGATATCACTGTGGTTCACTATAATTGTAAAGTGAATTAATATTTGTAGAAAATAGGTAACAGTGGAATGTCTTGGTAGTAAAAGTATACTTAAGCAGAATAAAATGTTAAAATGTAGTTTCATATCTGTGCAGATGTGCTATCACGATGCTATTTTCAAGAGTACTGTTTTGTAGTCATTTTGATTTGAGTGACTCTCTAGGATGAAAGGTTCAAAGGACCACAGGGAAAGCCCTGAAGAGATTGCAGGGAAGTTAGAGCACTTTGCTTCTAAAATGTGGAATTATAACATTTGTACTTTCAGTTTTAGTTTTTCTCTATTGTTTTAATCTTTGACATGGATATCAACTATCTTTAAAAACAGGATAAGACATTCATTCCAGGAAATACATTTATTAAATATGAAACAGAAGTCTGAAATATTGATCATGAGTCTGAGGCCATAGTCTGACTTCACTTGCTAATGGGTGGGTATACACCTCTTTGGACAAATCACTTCCTGGTATCTCAAAACACTTTGATTTGATTCAAAAGCCTTCAACAACTCTAAAAGTCTATATTGACATAAAGACATCCCATGTGGATGTACATTCTGCAATAAAGATGCAGGGTTGAGCTGAAGGGAGATTGGAGCTATGGAATATAATTTCCAGAAGCTATAGAAAGAGATGCCAGTGATCCCAGGATGAGAGTGGAAGGAGACTAACCACCCTGTGTCTCTGCAGCGAGTCACATCCATTTGTTAAATGGCACGCCCTTCCCAACGGTGCAATCTACTTCTGTGCTATGCTTCAACATTAGTTAAGCATGATCACCATCATGATGCGCACATAATTGGTAAAACTAGTGTATAAAACTCTATTAATTTCAAGCTCCAGTAGAAACATGGAACGACATTAGCATTTATCAAATGAAATAAGGAAGGTGGAAGGAATTATTACTCTCAAAAGCGTAAAGACAGCACCATAAACAACACTATGTACTTGATTTGGAAGAGTGAACTAAATTAGGTGATTTGTTTAAAAGCAGTCCCCAGACTTCTCATGTGCCAGCATTAACTTATTTTTGATCTAATTCACCAACCTGTATAATCTTGACTTATGTCAAGGTTAGAATAAAGAAAATAAAATTATTCTTCCACAAATCAACTATGTGTTTTCAGTCAGTATCTTCTTTCTCAGTCTTGGCTTTTCCTAATACCATTCATGCCCAAGGAAGGAGAAACACTGCAGCAGAACATACAACTTCAAAAATCTTCTGGCTTTTACATGTTTTTGTGCCTACTTTTTAACTTAATATCTAAAATTCCTTTCTTTTACTAAAGTACCTCCAAGGCTAATATATATATCCAAGGCTAATATATATATATTAGCCTTGGAGATTTGACAAACAAATTATTAGACCAGGTAATTCAATATTGTAACTATGTCTACCCATTTCCCTCTGGAAATAGCCCTTCACTGGCAAGATGGTGAGGTTAGCATCTTCTCATAGGCTTTGTCCACCAGAAGGCTTAGCTTATAACATAACAGAGCAGAAAAGGTGCTGTCTTGAGTTCAACAGATGCCAAAAGTATTGACCACTGTGAAGGCTCGATGCCCCAGTGTAGGGGAATGCCAGGGTCATGAGGTGGTGGTGGGTGGGTGGATGCGGAAGCACCCTCATAGAAGCATTAGGAAGGGGAATGGGATAGGAGGTTTGTGTAGGAAAAACTGGTAAAGGAAATAACATTTGAAATGTAAATAAATAAAATGTCCAATAAAAAATGCCAAAAGTAAGTATGGACCAAGGAACAGGCTGAGTCACATTTTCTCAACTTTTACAAAACCATTGATACATACCACCAAATCTTTGCTCTCTGTACGTATATATATATATATATATATATATATATATATATATATATGCATGCACATGGTCCCTTAAGTTTAAAGAAAAATATAAAAATGAAATTATTTTATTTAGATTTATTAAAAATCTATAAAGTATTATTTATAAAGAAGTACAAGAGTATAATGTTCAAAAGCATTGGTAACAAGTAATTTCCTTCCTCAACAGAGAACAAGAATTCCTGTAACACTGGTAAACATGTACTGTGGTAATTACTTTAGAATCATGCAATATATTAACACTGAAAAATACCATTAGAAAGAACATAATATCTTATTATAGCTTTACATCATCTCCTCCAGAAAGCTACATGGAATCTACTGCTACTTCAAAATTGTATCTTTAGTCATTTTATGATAGCACATTTTACAGAATGTAAATGTCTAGATAGAAAAACTTTATTTAGTATTTTAAGTACCTGCTTCAACATCCAACCCATTTGTAGATCCAATAAATTTAATACTTCTTGCATGCCAAGGACTAGGATAATCTTTTTGTTATTATTCATACACCATCTCTAGGTATTTCCATTTTTTTTTCACTGCTGGTAAATTGCCTTCACAGGAAAGTTTATGGAAACCTTTCCTCAAGGGTGCAAAGAGGAGGCTAGAGATGCCACCTAGACAGAAAAAGAGTTTGTTTGACAAACAAGCAGCCACAGTTTTGCTGTCAGTGCTACATAAAACAAGGAACAGTGGTATGTCCATGCTTGTAACTCCAGGACTCGAGAGCAAAGGAAAGAATGCAGAACTTCGGCATCTTCTACTATACTGCAAGTTCAAGGCTAGCTGGGATTACATGGGAAGGGCTGAGGATGGGTATGGAGGTGGTGCATCACACTACTGAAATATTTAGAGTAGTTTAGGTGTGTTATTCACCAGATAGAGCAGAAGTTCTAGTATAAGATCTTATTATAAAGACTTTCGTCAGTCATTGAGCCTCACCCTAAATCTTCTAGGAAGGGAAGCCAGGATGAGAACCATATATCATCATTTCTCAAACTTTGGGGTCATATGACCCTCATTAGAAAATAAAGATATTTACATTATAATTCATAACAGTATTAAATTACAGTTATGAAGTAGAAACAAAAATAATTTTATTGTTAGGGGTCACCACAAATGAGAAACTACATTAAAGGGTCTCAGCATTAAGAAGGTTAGGGACCATAAAACTGATACAAATCAGGACCCAGAGAAATTCAGATATATGACCTAGTAGTGGGATGGCAACCATCTACATAGACTCTAGCTCAGTTTTCTTTACTTCTACTAACACAGTGCCTCTGTTTCAGAAGTGTGTTCTTGACCTTCAGTGTCAGATGGATACATGCTGCCAATCTGTTTTCCCTCTGACATGTCTTCCCACCTCAAGCAACCTTAAGGAAAAGGGAATTCCAAAGACGCCAAATCCTCCATCCTCTACCAATCTGAGTCTTCCTCTTTCCCCTCTCCCTCTTCTGGTTGGCGGACATCCCACCCTATTTTCTATTTTGCACTGGCATTGCACGATCAGCATTTATTGACAAGGCAGAGATAAAGGGTAAGAATTGTTTACACAAAGTTGAGATAGGAGATTCTTGGTATAAACATTACAATGTTGTGTCCAGATTGAACCAAGATATGAAGGCAGAGAAATCAGCCTTTGAATAACGAAAGTGTAAACTTTATATAGTGTGCAAAACATGATGCCTACAGGAGGTGGTCAAAATACTTAAATTGCAAAGAGAGCAATCATGGCTTCTTACGAAAAATGCTAAACTTTGATTTTATAATAAATTCTATTTCATATTGTTGAGTATTAAGCAGTTAATGCAGCCATTTCTACCTGAAAAATGTGCTATGAGTGTATGTGTAAAAACTAAATAAAATGGACAATGTAAATTCATATTGACTGATAAGTAAAAGTCTGTTTTTAAGTCTACAAACTATGTAAGACATATTTGATGAGCTGATGTATTGCAGTTCTCTATGACAACATTATTATTTTGCGCATACATATCCATACTTATATATAGGTCCATTTATAAGAAGTACACCACAGATTGTTAAAGGAGGCCCCAATTCATTTTCCCTGTGTGGGGTAGTCAGCTGTACACAGACAGCCTGGTCCCAGTTGAGCACAGACCCTGTGCCCAGATGACATAGTAGGTGGTGACTTCTGCCTACTAAATAGCAGGTGCCCATGCCCCTTGGGCCCCTGCTCCTGTCACAGCTACAGTCTCCCACAGCCCCCTCAGCACTCCTCCCACAGAGAGGTGTGTGACCATCAGTCATGTAGGCAATGCCCCAAGCTCCTAGTATTCTGTCTGGGCTCCACCCCCAGTTACCTGGCAACAGCCAGGCAGACCCAGCCCACTATAAAAGCAATAATTTGCCACTTCCTCACTTGTTCTCTTGCTTTTAGTCTCTTGCCTCTCTCTGCCTTCCCTTCCCTCATCTCTCCACATGGCCATAGTCAACCTCTACTTCTTTACTCTTCTCCCTCTCTCTGCTTTTCTACAATAAATGCCTTAAAACCATGGACTGCCTTTTCTTATCGGGATCCGCAGTGCTGGAGCAATGAAGGGCGTCTAACTTCCCACAGGAGGCCTCTCAACATTCCCAGATAGTATCCACCCACCCAAGCGGCCCACCCAACTAAGCTAAGGACCCTCCTCCCTGCGAAGCACTCTCCCCTGCCCCTTTTCCTTCGGCCACTGGCCAGAGCCTGCCCTTAGGCCCACCACACTCTGTTCTCAGCTCTTCTGAGGCATACAGTGGCATTTGGGATGTCTGGGAGCTAGAACCCCGACACAATTCCAGAAGGCCCATAGGGACCTCAGACTGTGCCTTCGTCACCCTGGGAGTGGGGTCCTGCAACTTCTCACAGCCTGCCACCCATCTGGCGGGATCCCATTTTCAACCCACATCCCTGAACAATGGATCTGAGGAAATAACTTATACTAAGCGTTACATACTTTTGGATCTTTCATATTGGATTTGTCTTCTATCAGTTACTTAATTTGAGGTAAAGGATTTTCTGTAAGGACATAGCTTCAATGTATTAGATCTTCCCACTTTCTTTTATTATATCAGACACTCTTCTACTTCTATTTCTATTCTCTTCTACTTCTTCTACACTTCTACACTCTTCTACTTCTATTTCTTTCTCTTATCACTAAGAGGACAATGACAATAGTCCAGGGCACACAACAATCATATTCTTATGTTTGCTCACAAAAGAAAAAAAAATTCTTTTCTTTCTCCTTTCATTGCCTGTCATTTTACCCAAATTAATGTTTTGCAAATTTAGAAAATCTGTTTTCCTTAATATCTTCCAAGTTCCTTGTCTTCCTTGATCTTGTGAGTATATATGCAATGACCTATGGTTCCTTATAGATTTTAGATCTTTGTGTTATACACACGTGTTGCTTTGTATCATTGTGTACTTCTCCTGCATCATTGTACTGTTGTGTATAGCACCTGTAGTGTTTCCTTGTGTCATTGTGTACAGCACCTGCAGTATTTCATTATATCATTTTGTACAACTCCCGTAATGTTATATTTTATCATTGTAAATAGCTCTTTCTGAGTTTCATTGTATCATTCTGTACAGCACCTGCAGTGTTTCATTGTCATTGCATATAGCTCCTACAGTGTTTCATTGTATCATTGTGTATAGTTCCTACAGTGTTTTATTGTATCTTTGTGTACAGCACCTGCAGTGTTTCATTGTCATTGCATATAGCTCCTACTGTGTTTCATCACATCCTTGTGTATAGCTCCTACAATGTTTAATTGTATCTTTGTGTACACCTCCTGCAGTGTTTTGTTGTATCTTTGTGTACAGCTCCCACAGTTTGATGGACTTTCTTCTCTTTGACCTTGCACAGTATCTTTGCTTCAACAGAGTTTCATCAATATTCAAAGAAAAAAATGTTTCTTTCTTTCATTCCATTTCATTTGTATAACAGTGAGTCCTTCTTATTTACCTGCTTTATTTTTATAGTTAGCTTTTCATCTATTTTTTCTTTACTTACTTTTCTTTCCTTTCGTTTTTGTTTTTGTTTGTTTCTAGAAATGAAGTTCCTTTTCTATGGGGCACCAATTGAAATTGCTTCTCAGAGTAGAGTTCTACTGAGCCTATTTGGTTTTAAAATTCATTCTCTTTTATAGTTTCCAAATAGTTTGTAAATCGATAATGTTCCCTTATAAATGAAGCTTCAAAAGTGTATGATTCATGATCAATTCAGAAGTATAATTATTCCTTTAAACAGTTGAAGAAATTCAGTACTTATTTATCAGTAATTTTATTTGTCATATTTTTAAATGGATTTTTTTTGAGGCAAGTAAACCTTAGAAAATAAAGGTACTTCTCACTGTGCCCAAGGATCTGAGACAGAAGCAAAGAATTGAGTACGTAAGTTGTCATTTGTCTTCCACAGAAGGGTAGTGGCTCATCTATGAATATAACACACACATGCGCATGCACATATACACACATTAAAATGTATTAAATTGTACTCATTTTTATTTTTTACCATTTTTATTACTTTCCTTTACAGGCAAGAGTACAACTAATTATGAATATTTCATGAATGTCTACAGTAGCATAGCTTATTAAAAGTATAAATTCTTAGACAGAGATTTTATATTTATTGATACCATCCAAATAATTCCTCAGTGTCTTCAATTACTTTTTATTGGATCTGTTTAAATATAATAAATATTCTTTTGCATGATCACTACCTAGTTAGGTAAACACAGATGTTGGACAGACTGTTAGGTATGTAGATACTGAGGAATACCAAATTAGACTCACCACTGTTTGTTCCCCCATTCATTTACTGCTTCTTGAAGTTTCTGAGCTGATATATTATTTTGTTGAGTTTATTTTCAAGCATTGACTCTCTTAGGAAAGCAGATGACATATTGTCTTGATCATTGAATACTCAGCATACCCTAGATTGTTCCTTTTAATCCTTAAGGTTCATGAATTTTATCAGGACTTACTAAGGTTATGTGTCTGAGTTCATCAACTATACCTACTACACATGGGAATTTAACATCTGTACATAGTTTCACTTCCATCTAACCTTGCTTTTAGGTAAGTTCCATCACTCACATGTGAAATATCCTGAAGCTACTTTTCAGCTTCTCTTTCTTCACCATTTTCAGCCCTTTGCCATTAAGTGTTGGTTCTTCTCTTGGATTATCCTAACAATCTTATAGGAATTTTATAGATTTGCAAACTAAATGACTCTACTTTCTTTCTGTTCATTTGGTAATCATCTACTAGCTACATTATTTCATTTTTCAATGAATTTTAAAGAGATGTTTTGGAAGGTGTTTTGGTCTGGAACACTTTTGCATTAAATCGGTATGTAGTGGAATAGCTAACCACAGAGGGAATGCTTAAACAGAGTGTCCCATTATTTCTTGATTCTAGTTGCCATTTAGAGAGGGTGTAATCTGTCTGTGCATTGAATCTTCCCTGCAATTGACCACTCCATGCTTTACCTGCTCTGGGTCTTGGCCTGGAGAGAGAGCTTAAGTGCCAGAATGGTGGGAAAGACAGGGATCCTGGTCATGTAAAGCTTCCTTTGATATTATTCAAATCAGACTCTTCTCTAGGGGTCTGAATTTCTTTTTCTGATTTCCTTATTCATTAACAGTAACAGAAAAGAGAAGTGGTAAGTAATTTAACAAATCTCTCAAGTGATACATGAAAACACATTCTTTTCTCTTTTTCTCAAAATTACTCCATTTTCCTCAACAAGATCCATTTTTTTTTTTTTTTTTGGTCTGGGACTTATTCAAGGTGGCCAGTGTAATAAACATGCTTTCTTTACTTAGACTTCACAGTTATCATTACCTCTTCAACTACAAAGACAAGGTTGGTGACCTCTGGCTTAGCACTGGAGGATTTGAATGTGAGAGGGGAATGGAGGAGACATGCAAGAGAGACACAGCTATGCACGTTGGAAGAAGAGGAAACCTAACCATAGAGAGAAGATAATTGTAGTGATGTCTTCCTTAAGAGTTGGCTCAGCATTATGACAAATTAACAGAACTCAAGTCGACAGTGGAGACGCCTAATTCCTGATGCTACAGTATGTGCTGGAGATGGAGTCATGGGAAGGGTTGGTGCTGTGCGGGCAAGATGCTGCTGCTAATCCCACTTCACTCCTGAGTGAGCAAGATCATAGCAACCAGAGCAGAAGCCAGACATGCCAAGTAATCTCTGGTTACTTTCGCCATTCCAGGTGTGCCTAGTTAGCACCCAACCAATTTTGAGTTCTGTCTAAAGGCAGGCAAGTTTTTAAGGACAGGTAGAATCCTTATGTAGTCTAGTCCATACAATGCAACGGGGCAGGTTTCTTGCCTTAGTCTTAAATTGTTTTCCTAAGATTTCTATGTTCACTATGTCAATTCACATTTAAATACTCATAAACTTTCTAAAAAGAAATTGAAAGGGATCAACATCCTAAATCAAAACATTTATACATCTATGTATATTATGTATACAGGTGTATGTGTGACTACTAGTTTTGAGAAAAAAAAGTAGAGAAAATATATTCTTTTACCAAAACACTGCTATTAGACCAATTACACTTATGATTGTTTTCCTCAAACTTCAATTTCTAATATACTAAATAAGATGAAAATGCACAAAATACTATATGATTTGAGTTTAATAAACTGAGTATTATGAGCATAGTAAGGTACCATTCTCAAAGTAAAATGTTTGTCACACAGATATTTAGGTAGTTGGTAAACTGCCAAGTATGTACAGAACATAGGTTTAGCACCACAAGACATTCTCAGTTGACCTCACTGTCAATCAGGCTGTCCCTTCAGACAGGGAGATGACTGTAAGTAGTTCTAAGAACTCACTCTCTTTTATTGAACACAACCATGCAAAGAGATGTTTATTCCCATGCTTCTTGGAGAGTCCCTAGAACTTCTCTCCTGAGCTGAGCTGTCTTCTTGTTTCTGAGTGAAAGAAACATGAGCTTGCCCCAGCTGTATCTATGGACACACTATCCACACTCAAAGTTGACCTCATGTGAACCTCAGTGGTGGAGTGAGGGTATGGGAAATTAATAAAAAGACACAGCAATACCATTTCTGAGCCTATATACAAAGTATTATTCACCATGAAACTAGGACACTTGTTTGGCCATGTTCACAGCAGCTTAATTCATAATAGACAAAAACTAGAAACAGCCTAGATGTCCAACTAAAGAATGGATAAAGAAAATGTAGTTCATTTACAAACTGGAATACTACTCAGCTATTAAAATTAAGGACATCATAAAATTTGCAAGTAAGTGAATGGAACTAGAAAATATCCTGAGTGAGATAGCCCAGACCCAAAAGGACATACAATGGTATGTTCTCAGTTTTAAGTGGATATTAGTCATAAAATACAAGACACCAAACTACAATTCACAGACCCAAAGAAACCAACTAACAAGGAGGATCCAAGGGATGATGCTTGTACCTTTCTCAGAGGAGGGAATTAAATTGATATTAGAAGTGGATAGAGGGATGGAACTGGGTTGGAGAGGGGATGGAGAGGGGAACGCAGCAGGGGAGAATAAGGAAGAGAAAAAAAATTGGGCAGTGGACACGGGGACATCTATATGCTGTACTATAGACTTGGGATGGGGAAGACCCCAGGGATTCTATGGGGGTTACTCTAGCTGATACAAGTAGCAGTGGGTGACATGGAACCTTAAGTGGCCAACACCTTGAGCCAGGCAGGACTCCCAGTGGAGGGATAAGGACAGTAACCCATCCCAAAACCTTTGACGCAAAACGTGTGCTGTCTACAAAAAGCAGGGAAAAAGATGGAGCAGGCACAGGTAGAATGGCCAACCAATGACTGGCCCAAATTGAGACCCGTCCTATGGACCAATCCCTTGACACTATTAATGGCACTCTCTTATGCTTGCAGATAGGAGACGAGCATAACTCTCCTCTGAGAGGCTCCACCTAGCAGCCAATGGAAACAGATGTAGAATCCACAGACAAACTAAGGTGGAGCTCCTGCACCCTGTGCAAGAGCTGGAGGAAGGAGTGAGGGACTCAAAAAGGATATTGATCCACAGGAAGACCAACACAGTCAACTAACCTGGACACTTGGGGGCTCCTAGAGTCTGAACCACCAACCAATAAGTGAGCATGTGTTGGATTTATCCCACCAACTCCCACACTTATGTAACCAATGTGCAGCTTGGACTTCATGGGGGTCTCCCCAACAACTGGAGAACCTAACAGGGGAACCTAACAGGTCCCTGACTCTGTTGCCTGTCTGTGGACCCCATTCTCCTAACTGTTCAGCCTTGTCTGGCCTCAGTGGGAGAGAATATGGCTAGTCCTACAGTTACCTGATGTACCAGAGTGGGTTGTTATGGGGTTGGAGGTGGAGGTCTTTCCCCTTGTCAGAGGAGAAAGGAAGCAGGAAGTGCAGGGATGAGCTGTGTGAGGTGGGGACGGGGAAGAAGGGGGCTGATATTGGTATGTGATGTGAATAAATAAGTATTTTTTAAAAAAATAAAAAAGCTACAAGATGAAGTTTGGATTGATATTCATGGGAGGCCTTCTCTTCTCTGAGGAGAAAGGAGGTGGGATGGGATTAAGAGAGATGAGAATGAGAACTGAGACAACAGACTGGAAGCTGTGATAGAAAAGGGTGTAAAGTAAATAACTTAATTAATGAAATGAAAAAAGAAGAAAATTGTTCTTTCTTCACAATTTTGTCACAACAGAAGATTGTGACAAAAGACCTCTTGTAGTTGCTGCAGATATACAGGACAAAGGTCTTTGGGTCTGTGAATATCTGTGCATAATACTTTATCTCATATAAAAGAGTAGTCCACAGATTCATCAGAAATATCTACTATTAAATTTTTGTTGTTGTTGTTGTTTCGAGACAGGGTTTCTCTGTGTAGTCCTGGCTATCCTGGAACTCACTCTGTAGACCAGGCTGGCCTCGAACTCAGAAATCCACCTGCCTCTGCCTCCCAAGTGCTGGGATTAAAGGCATATGCCACCACTGCCCGGCTACTATTAAATTTTAATATTTAAAAATGTCAAGCACATTTTTCTTTTTATTCTTAGGCAACTTATGACACTATTCTTGGATCTAGTAGAGCAAAACAAGGCCAAATTTTGCAAAGGAGTAGACAGGCCCCATAATGACACATATGTAAGGGTACTCCAATCTCTGGATGTTTTCATCAGAATCGTCTACAAATAACCCTAAATATAAGTTACAGAACAGGTTTTCTCTCAAAATAGACCCAGAAGATAAGGAAAAGTCCACAGAGTTTGATGTTCAATGTAGGCAGAGAAACATCAATAAAGATGTGTTGTTTTGTAGGAGAGAAGAATTATGAGACCCTAAGTCAATATTCTTGTGGGGAAAGTGGCACTGCAGAGAAATAAATCTAAGAGATCACTGGACAGAGGCAAAACAGAAGGTTCTTCATGTGACACTAAGGAATGAAGTACAGACTTTACAGGTGATGAAGGACAAAATAGTTGCCATTCTATAAAAACTCATCCATTGAAATGTAGTATGTCTACACTATAATGATCAAACTTAAACAAGACTGTGTGTGATATCCAGGTGATAAGATTATCCTGAGTTTAATATGCAGTCCTAAGGTGACTCCACATTTACATATAGAAAAACCACAGACTCAATGTGTACTGGCTGGTTTTGTGTGTCAACTTGACACAGGCTGGAGTTATCACACAGAAGGGAGCTTCAGTTGGGGAAGTGCCTCCATGAGATCCAGCTGTGGGGCATTTTCTCAGTTAGTGATCAAGGGGGTAGGCCCCCTTGTGGGTGGTGCCATCTCTGGGCTGGAGGTCTTGGGCTCTATAAGAGAGCAGGCTGAGTAAGCCGGGAGAAGCAAGCCAGTAAAGAACATCCCTCCATGGCCTCTGTGTCAGCTCCTGCTTCCTGACCTGCTTGAGTTCCAGTCCTGACTTCATCTGGTGATGAACAGCCATGTGGAAGTGTAAGCTGAATAAACCCTTTCCTCCCCAACTTGCTTCTTGGTCATGATGTTTGTGCAGGAATATTTAGCATACTTCTCTGCATGAGATTATTGGGGGTGACTTGAGAAAGGAGGCGATCTGACAGTGGTCGACGTAGGCCGTGGCTCCAAAAGCAGCACTAACAGCATAGGGAAAGTCAGTGATTCACTGTCTACAGGCACAAGCTTCTGACCAGTTACCTACCTTATGTCTGACCTTTCAGTTAGTTCTTCCAACCAACTCATTCAAGACATTAACTCAATGATGCAATTGAGAACTCTGTAAGTAGCTCATACTGGACTTGACTGTAAATATGGCGGCCATATATGAAAGCGGTTCAAATTGGACTGAGAAAATTAAGTGTACACATTTGCACTTACATTAAGGTACATGTATAAGTACATGCCACTGGGCATAAGATAGACGGAAAAGAGAAATACACTGTATCAACCCAGTCTTCATGCTGTGCTGCAGACCAACCTCAAAGCAAGAGCCCACAAGCATTTCATGCATTCACTAAAGATCGGCACCTCATTCTCTCCATGCTACAACACTGACAGGTATGTGTGTCCCATTCGCAAGTTCTAAGCTTTTCTCATATTAAGTTGTATTGTTCCTCACTGCAGGTCTGAATGATTCATTGAGGAAAAAAAAAGATACTTTGCACAAAGAGCTATAGACTAATTAAAGTAATTTTTCTGGCAATGGAATGTAAATATGAAAAGTGATTCTTAGTTGTATCAGACTAAGGCAAATTCTAATACTGTTTAGAAAAACTTAGAACATATTCTCACTTTAGCAGCAGACGTCAATAGTAAATGTGGAGGAACTTAAAGTACAGATATATTACAGTATTTTGTACTATTTGTATAGAGGTTCAAATGATTTACTTATTAAACTTGAGAATGTTGATGTCTTTGGCATGTTTTCAAAGGCATTATGATTCTTTTGTGTTACAATGTAGTTAACATGGTAAAAGAAATTAACCTTTCATAAATTAATTTTTGAAATGTTAAACAGTTGCTTTCCTTCTTTCAAAATATCATAAGGTCATAATAAATTTCCTCTTGTATCATGTTATCTTTGCTATTCCTAGAATTTTGAGACAAGTTTTCATTCTGAACTAAGTTAATTTTCTCCTCTTCCTAATATTTATCTATCTTACAAAAAGCAGCTAAAACTGTCAGAAAAAAATCTCTTATTTCTATAATACCAATAATAGTAAAAGTCAATTATTCTTTAGTTCTCTACATGCAAATACTTTAATAAGGACTTGGAGTTCTTTCATTTAAAATGATACCCCTGCAAGTTTAGGATCATATTCTTATTTCAAAAAGAGAAAAATGGGGGTCCTACTGCTTTAATACCAATACCAAATAGCTGACAACATTAGAGCAAGTCTGGATTTTACAAGTCAACAGTGAAGCACAAAAATAATGTCAGCTAATGAAGAGAATGTTATTAAGGTGTAGATGAAAAAATGGTTGAGGTCTGGGGATCCAACACCTCACTCCAGGAACTGGCTAGCTAACACTCACTTTAATTGTATATGCCTTTCCTGAGAGCATCACAAATGCTAAGCTGGATGCACCTGAGTAGGCTAGGACAGATGGTGGTACAATCTGAGTTGGCACTGTCTAAGCAGGCCTGAATATTAATTATCCTACTGAATATTAATTATGTTAATATTAATTCATCATACCGATATGGATGATAAGGTTCTGTCTTAGATGTACTGGTCCAAAGATCAATAGGAATTACTTGTACAGAGAATTGTCCTATAGGTATACACGAAGGCATGGAATAGGGAATATGTACTTCCAAAAATACTCATGTGGTACACTCCTTTACTCACTATCACCTAAGGCTCCATGGGCCAACCCTTGCCCTCCATGTCTCTCCTGCAGGATCTCCCAGCTTCATAAACAAGTTGCTAAACTCTACTTTTAAAATCATTTAATTATGTAACTTTTTTTAGGTTTATTCAGTTGATGGAGTTTAATGTTTCTACTGCTCTGAAACATCTTACAAAAGGATGAACTATATATAGGCCAAGAGCCCATGTTTGCCTTCATGGTTATGTATGGACTGTAAATAAAGAATGTGATTTTACATTTCTCAATAATTGAGCTAGGAGAAAGAATGCAGAGGAATATTTTTTGTGAGCTGAAGCATGTGAAATTCAAACTTCAGTGTGAAGCACAGTGTCAACCAGTCCCAGCCATTGTCTTACAGGTTGTCTGCTGATATCTCTTCACTGGAAAGGCAAGGTAAAGAAGCTGTAAGAGGCTCTATATGGCGGACAATGTTTAATGTATTTATCAGGTTACTCCCTTACAGAAGCAACTTCCAGACTGATTTGTGGTAGAAGTGTGGGTCTGTAATGCAAATTCTATGCTGAAAAGCCTTTTCCTGACTGCTTATGTCTTTGTTGCTAGCATCTAGATGGGTGTTTAGATAAATAAACTGAAGAAAACAAGAAAGCAATGAAGACACTGTTAACAAGAATTGGACATATGAAGAGTACGTCAAGGTGTCTTTAGTTAAGGGTTTTAGAAAACACCTTAGGTTCCTAAACAAGGTAGTTTGCAATTGACTTTACTTCATCTTTATGTCTACCACTGTCTAGACTAATGTCTCTAGTAATGCCTAATTCTACCACGCAATGCCTGTTCATGATGCTTTTTCTTCCTTAATAACTTTCTCCCTCCAGACCACGATGGCTCCCTTAGTTCCATACTCCATGGAAGACTTCATAATCAGGTGTGGTCCGTCAACAGAATCAGGCCCCATGGTATTTTCTATTGTTTTGTTCTGTGTGTGTTTTCATTTGTTTGTTTGTTTTTAAGAAAAAGGAAGAACGTGAAGTTGAAAAGAGTAGAGTATGGAAGATGTTAGAGGAGAGTAATAAAACAAAAATTTACTGTATGAAATTTTCAAAAAATAAAAATAAAAACATTACAAATTAATTCTTCATAAAATCCAAGAATTCAACAACAGCTTCTATACATAGTATTCCCCAGCTTGTGTTCCATGAATGAACTAATTTCTCCTCTATAAGTCTCATGGATCATTAATAAGGCTACCATTCAACAGACTATAATTAACTTCAAGGGCTTTGCTCCTTAACATAATTATGAGTCTTTCAAAAGCAAAGGATGATGATATGCAATTGATTACCTTTCTCCACTGAGATGTATTATAATCATTCAATAACTGTTTGGTAACTAGAGAAGTACCTAACAAGTAATCTGGAAATAGAGTTCAGTGGCAGAGCAGGGTTAGCATGTACAGAGCCTCAAATCTTACCTTATGAGGGAGAAAAAGTAGAGTAAAATAACATAACGATATTCCGGAAATACTCCACAGGGCTTAGCACTAGAAGAAGCACTCAAACAAATACAATTTTACATCCTAGGCTGGCCCTTGTCCTCCACAGACTCTAAGAATAAATGTGATAAATGTCCTTTCAAGTTGTTAGTCAGGATAGTTCTACAGACTTCCAAAGTATTGTCCTTGCCCTTGGTTACCTGCTGAAAGTTGCAGGTAAATTCCTATTGCTATAGACACCATTCACTTCAAATATAGAACCTGGACGACCCAAGCTAGATCTGACCTGAAAGCCTACTCCGTAATAGTTAGCTTTCATGGTAAATGAAGGAGGGATTTAAGTTTCTAAGAGAGGAAGCAGCTAATAGCCATCTACCTATGATGTCTCTGAACAACAGTGAGCACGGCACCTTATCCTTTGGGTTCAACAGTGGCATCCATATGTTGGCTAATGAACATCTCTTTAACTAAGGTTAAGGCAAATTCAATTATAGAGAAATCATACCTGGTACTGAAAACTTATAACCTCCCATGACTAGTGAGATCATGGATCATAGAGGAGAATGTACACCTGCTGCTTCACTAAACCAGCTCAGTTCCTATGTTCTAAATATTTATCCTTATACCACTGATAAGTATAACTCTCATGATTGAACAATGAAAGTTTTCTTTGTACCCACCTGAGAAGAAAACTACCTAATTAGGATGTAAAGACCACTGTGGGCCCCACTCCAACTGATCCATTTACATCACAACTCCTGCACCTGCAGCTCAAGGAACATTGCAACAAAATCACCTAAAGTAGTCAAAATCAAAACTATGACAATGATAATGTTTTAAATTTATATAGACCTTCATAAAATGTCTTATAATTAAAATTCAAATAAAAAGCAATTAACTATATGATTTACAATTTTTAGTACTGTAAGTACAGTTTTATACCCAAGCTTTGAAAAACCTGTTGTGCTTAGATGCTTTAAAATGATACTAGCATCAAAAAACAGTTAAATGATTAAATTTAGTGAGGAAAATTACAAGGCATAAAATTCCTTAATGAATACAAGATGGCAAAACAACCAGGTAGCCAGAGCAGAATAGCAACTGGATTGCCCATCCTAATGACATAATCTGCATTTAGTGGTGTTATTTTTAACCCTAGGCTTTTGGAGGTCTTCTAATCGTTTCTCAGCTCTGGAGATCCTTTGTAGAAAGCCTTGGAAGGCATCCTATATTTCCTGCCTCTAAGCCTAATAGTTACTATTTCCAGAGTCATTTTACCTAGTCTTGATCTATTTAGCTTGAAGAAGGATACTTTAAAATAGCTCACCAGAGTAAGCCAATGAAGGAATTTATGGTTAATGCACTCAAGTCCATAATAACTTAACAATAAGGAATTAAAAGTCATTAAAAAATTAAGCTGGTTTTTCTCAAGTCTTAGATACTATCCTCTGAAGCAACATAAGCCCTCTTACAATTTTTTAATAAATATTATACCTTTATTGTTTTTATGAATTATATTGTTTGCATCCCTCCAGGTGGCCCTTTGCATTTTTATTCAGAGATTAATGCCATAGTTTTTGGCTTGTTTTTTTTTTTT
>NW_022196915.1:100131956-100140086 GCF_008632895.1 Mastomys coucha | reverse complement strand
GTCTCACCAGTACTAGACAATTCAATTTTTAACTTTGTTTTAGTGGTATTTCTTTTTTTCATGATATGATATTAAAAAAGGGAACACATTAAAATTAGAGAAAACAAAACCAACTCAACAACCCAAAAGAAGGCACAAGAAATAGAGATCTATTAGTTCACATACCCATTAAAAACACTAAGCTGGAAGCCTTAACATGTATGCATGGGACCCAGTGCAGACCTGTGCAGCTCTTGTGTATGTTGCCTAAGTGTCTGTGAATTCATCAGAGCTTTGATAATGTTGACCAAGAGGGCCTTGTTTTCTTGGTGTCCTCCATCCCCTCTGCCTCTTATACTTTCTGCTTCCTATTCTCCATAGTTCCCTGAACCCAGAGGGGAAAAGTTTAATGGAAATATATCCAAGGTCTCACTTTCTGGGTAATGTCTGGTTGTGTGTCTCTGAATTAGTTCCCATGTGCTACAGGAAGAAGCTTCCCTGAAGAAGGCTGAGCAAGGCATTGGTAGATGAGTATGAAAAAAATGTCGTCAGGACATTTTACTGCTACTCTTATTTTTTTTTTAAGACAGTAGTATTTGGTTTTACCTGAGGTCCCTAGTTTACCTAGTTTCAGTTTGTTTGTCACCTAATTAGTATTGGCTATGAGTTCCATCTTGTGGAGTGGGAGTTAGATCAAATCAGGCCCCACTGATGAGCACAACACTTACACACATCATTGAACGTGGATAAGAGAAGCTGGTGCCTACATGGAGCCTCTGGTACAGAGAGGTTCTTTGCATGCTACCAAAGAGAAACAGAAACACCAACTGCCTTAACTAAGTTTACTATCGTTGTGATGAAACACCACCATGATGAAAACAACTTGGGGAGGAAAGGGTTTATTTGGCTTATATTACACATCACGCCTCATTACCAAATGAAGTCAGGACAGGAACCCAGACAGGGCAGGAACCTAGAGGCAGAAACTGATGCTCAAGCCATGAATGGGTGTTCCTTACTGGCTTGCTCTTCATGGCTTGCTCACCCTGCTTTCTTATCAGAAGCCAGAACCATCAGCCTAGGGATGGCTCCACTCAAAATAGAATCAAATACTAATTAAGAAAATGCCCTACAGACTTTACCTACAGCCCCAAGTTTAAAGGAAATTTTCTCAATTGAGGCTTCTTCCTCTCAGATGATTGTAGCTTGTGTCAAGTTGACATAAAACTAACCAGGATGGTAACCTATCCACAAACTTTTGGATGTACAATGGTGTCCTGCCTACAATGGTGACACCAAGCTTGTGGGAGTGACCAACCAGTATCTGTTCTGGTAATATTTTAATCTATTTCATCTTGGACTTCTTAAGCTTCACATATTAGTGATTAAATGTGATTTTTCAGATTAACCTATTTGTGTAGAGGATTTTTAATCCAGCAATATGGCTGCTTGGATAAGGGATCATATCCAAAGACCTTCTAAGTCTATGTGATCCAGGTAGAATGACACAAATTTAATCCCTGTGGCTGTAATATAGACACACACTGAGTACACACCTTTAATCCCAAACAGTGAAAGTAAAGTTAGTTTGTAAAGAAAGTAGCCATGTTGGAAAGTGATATCTAATTGAGGGATTAGACAAGTGATGAATCAGAGAAAGATTTGATGGAACGAGTCAGAGATAGGATATGTTCAATTCTCATGAGAGCAGACATTGAAGAGAGGCTACATTAGAGCACTGAAGAATGAGTCAGATGGAGGGTAGTTCAGTGCATGGAGTTCAGTTGAAGTCGGTTCAGTGCAGTTCAGTGGAGTTCAGTTGAATGGAGTTGAGTTCATGCAGTTCCGTTGAGTTTGTGCTATCGGTGCAATTTAGTGCATAGAATTCAGAAGCAGTTTTTCCAAGCAAAGTAATTCAGTAGGAAGCTGAAAGAAACCAGTTTGAATCACTCAGCTTGGAAAGAAGTTTTGAGCCAGAACAGCTGATTTGAAACACCCAGCCAGAGTTCAGAAAGAACTAGGAAGGATGACCTTATTCAGCAGTAAGTCTCAAAAGACAGTGATTACATCTGGGGAAAAAATTATGTATATATGTGTATACATATATATATATGTATATATATACACATACATACATACACATATATATACATACATATATATGTATATATGATACATTATAACATATATATTTGTATACATATATACATATATACACACACATATATATATACATATATGTATGTATATATATATGAATGAAGTGGGAAAGTGCATGTATTGTTAGGAGGTATTTGCTGTTCCTGCAGAGAACCCTAGGTCATTTCTCAGTATATAACTACCAATAGCTACAGTGATATAGGTTCTGATGTCCTCTTCTGGAAAACATGTAGTACACACACACACACACACACACACACACACACACACACACACACGCACGCACGCACATGCACACACAGAATAAAAACAAATCTTTTGAAAAAGATGATGAATCATTAACATTTTTCTCAAAATGGTTTTTTACCGAGTCATGGAAAAACTCAGTCAGTAAAAGAGAACGAGTATTGAGACATGAAAGACTTTCATCTCTGCATCCTGCACAGGGGCCTTCAGAAAGGACAGGGCAATATCAACCTTAGAAGTAGGAGAGACCTATACACTGCCATTTCACAATATGTGAAGACACAACTGTACAGATTCATATATATGGCAAAAACATGAACAAAAACCCAGTCAGCAGGCAACCTGGCCAGAGTGATGGGTGTCAGACCGCCTGGCCTGGGTGATGGGTGTCAGGCAACCTGGCCTGGGTGATGGGTGTCAGACAGCCTGGCCTGGGTGATGGGTGTCAGGCAACCTGGCCTGGGTGATGGGTGTCAGACAGCCTGGCCTGGGCAATGGCTGTCAGGCAACCTGGCCAGAGTGATGGCTGTCAGGCAACCTGGCGTGGGTGATGGGTGTCAGACAGCCTGGCCTGGGCAATGACTATCTGGATGTTTATCATTTTAAACATGATTTTACCTAAAAACCTTGATGTCACTTCATCCTAATAGCCTTGACCTCTCAGATTTGTTAAAAGAAATTCATACAGCAAATATGCTTTGTAATTGCTTAGTGGAGAATTTTCATATTCTTTTCCCAACTCACATTTGGTAAGTCTCCTAATCTACATATCTCTAGAATTGTAGGCTATCATTTAAAAAGCCAGTGTCATATGCCCTCATTAAAGAAGCAATTTAGCTAACTAATGCTGTTATATTATTGAATAGTCTAACTAAGCTGACAAGTTTTTCATAACCACCCAGTGAGATCCAGACTCCCTTGTAATTTTCTAACAGACAGGCTAGAGAGAGAGAGAAAGAGAAGAATAAAAACAAATTTTAAATTGTGACTTATAAAACCTCATTTACTGGAGAGCAGAATTGAGGCCTCCTTCTCTTGGGGAAATATTAACCTTTAACTTGAGCCAAAAGCAGGGATGTCTCAACACATTAGCTGTCCACTCAGATCCTCATGCAAAGCTCTCATCTGGAAGCACATATGCTGCACTAAGTCCTTTCTACTTTTGAGACCACTGTGCAAGAGTAAAAGTACACAGAGTACTATTGGTATTATATCTTGGAAAATAGCACTTGTTATATTTATTCTAGGTTAGGGATGCTTCTTCATAATAACAATAGTTTTTTTTTTTTTCTTAATTCACAGATGTGTAAATTCCTGAAGACTGAAATAAAGGCAACAAAAGGAAACAGTCAAACCTACAACAAGGTAATGAGAGAAACGATAGCAACTTGGAGATTCCAGACATGGAGTCCTACCGCCTGACACACTCCCAGAGGGATGTCAGCATGGCCACCAAAGTCCTGTCACATCTGAACACAATGATGCCTTTTGCTGAGAAACCTATCTCTTTTGTTTATCAGCACTCTGGATGAATACTGTTAGGATAACAGGAACCTGTCATTCTGACATCTAAAGAATGCAATTAAAATGAACTGTAGAAGCCAAGTGTACAGTAATAAAATATAACACATCTGAAATCAAATAAATAAATAAATAACAAAAGCCAGTCATAAATCTTTTTGTTTACTGTTTTATAGAATGGAAGACATTCCAAGAGATTTATATTGTGGGATTTAAGAAATAAAACTTAGACTCAGCAAGTATGTAAGCATTTTATAAGTACTTTATAATCTTTCTTCCTGCTGTTATGACACTATTAAGAGGAATACACTGTCATTATGTGTTGAATAAAAAATGAAAACTTGATGATGCCCACTAGTGCCCTTTCAGTAATGCTTACTAACTTGATAATAACCACTATCAACGGCACTCTACAGAGCACACTGAAAATTCTCAATGCACATAACAAATGTGTACACACAGCTGTGCAAGTGGACAGGTTACAAAATGGCCCCACTCGTCACATCCCCCTCAGATTTGTAGCCATCTGTTAGAATGTACAGAGAAAGCAGCATCCTGGAACTCCATGCAACCGTGTGTATTTTGTCTGTAGTCACCATAAATAATACATACTTCAGTGCGTTAGTGTGGCAGTCAACTTTGCTGTGGGATTGGAATGCCTGCCTTGGTAACCTACTAAGGAGCCCTGAGTTTCATAGTGCACTCCACTGGTTACTATAAGTGAATGTGCAAGGGCATTGTTTTGTACAGTGTTAGAGATAGAAGTCTCTAACATGCTGGCCAATCATCATACCACTGCCTCCAGTCTTGTGTATTCTTTTGTATTCTTTCATCCCCTAAGTTGCTAATATATGCAATAAAATAAAATGGAATGATATGAATCACATAAGTAAAACACATAAAATAAAGTTTTTTGGGATCTAACACTGAAGAGTTGAATTCTTTAAGGATTCCCTAGCTTTGATACAAAAAGAAGGTTGCATATATGTATTTCTCCTGGATTTATTCAAAGCTTTCTACAATCTAGCAAAAAAACCAACAAATCATTAAGTCTTTGCCTGACTTAAACCCAGTTCACAGTACTCTACTGAACAGGGGAGCTTGAAAGTGTTTTTAAGATCAAGGACAGCTCTTTCAACATTATTTCAAAAGGAGCCTATGTGTTAAAATTAAAACATAGAAGATCTAGGCTAGAGTAGACACTCGAAATATGAGTTGTGTTTGACGCATTGTTTTTAAGTAAAAACAAAAGATGGAGAAGCAGAAATTGTTTCATGTGAGTATACAAAGTTAAGAGTGTATAAAATATAGTAAATATACTTTAGCTTATTTGTGGTTTGAAATTTCTAAAAAATAAGTTTTGATATAAGAAATATGTGGAACTCTAAAAAAGTACAAAAGTAACCAAAACAGATAACCAAGACAAAATATGTTTGGTAGCTTAATTGTGCTATTAATATGTATCTAGAATTTGAATATTTATAATGTTATATAGTTGGGGATCCAACTATTAATTTTTTTCCACAGTATCAACGGTAACAGTTTTGTGTGTGCCTGGTTAACATCTCTTCATTTGTGGAATCCTAAGCCAATGATTCCAGCGCTTCACCTGAACACCTCCAGTATGTGTATGTGACTCTGCCTGGCCATTTCATGGAACACTATTCCTTTGACAACATCACTGTTTAAATTGTAGTTGAGACATTCATAGAACTTTAAGATATGGCTATGAAGTGATGTGAGCTATTGAATATAATAGTAGGTTTCTTTCAACTGCTTTAGCTAAAAGAAAATGAGACTCCTTTATGAAGAGATTTTGTGAGTAGAGAATTGTCCTTCACTCCCAGTGGGACAAGAGGATGGAAGAAGAGGTTGGAGAAGGGGACGTGAAGAAGAACAAAGCCAGTGAGACGATATATCTGAAGAAAGAGTCTCAACTCTACTTTTTGTCTTCTATTCTCTTCCTCCAACATCAACTATGAGTCAGCATCCCCTCCACACTAGACCAATGCAACTGAATCAAAGGCAACAAGTGCAGCTCCTTGGCCAATTTATTCATCTCCAGTACTTAAGTACTGAGTAATTATTATTCAAATTACTAACTTGTAGTTATTTTTCCCCCTTATCTGTTCAACCACAGCATTTTCTATTTGCTCAGTATTCTGGACCACTTGAAATGTACTAGAAAATGAGGGAACATAGGCATACTGGGGCCAGCTGCTCGCTCTCTCTCTCTCTCTCTCTCTCTCTCTCTCTCTCTCTGTGTGTGTGTGTGTGTGTGTGTGTGTTTATGTGTGTGTGAATGTGCACACACACACACACACACACACACACACGCATGTTCCTCTGAAACCAGAGCCTGTTCTTTTTACAAGGACTGACTTCTGCAGCTGCAATCATAAGGTTCCCCACAAGGGACAAGTTAAGCGTGGGAGTGTATACTATGTCAGCATTTGGAATAACCTATATGCAAAAAATCCTAAATATTGCATTACAGCCTAAGATCAGATCAAACTTTATGCATAAAATATTATAAGCATCTTTTCTAGAACAATAAAGTCAATATTCCTCTTCTCTGATTCTTACTGAGGAAAAATCCATGCTTTTCTGGTTCCCTGTTATATTCCAGCCCTAGCTCTTTTAAAACACAATGAATGCTGCATAAATGATTGTTGCATAATGAAGGAGTCCTTTGGAACTTACTGTACTGCCCACCTTATTGCCAGGTACCGCACATACATCACTTAAGAAATTGTTACCTGGCAATATTACTTCGTTAAAGAAAAAATAATTTTGTAGGCAAATAGATGGAACTAGGAAATATCATCCTGAGTGAAGTAACTCAGACTCAAAAGGATCATGCACGGTAGGCATTCACTAATAGGTGGATATTAGCCCAAAAGTACAGAATACCCAGAATACAATCCATAAAACTTAAGAAGGTCAACAAGCTGAAGGGACCAAGTGAGGAGGCCTCAGTCCCTCTTGGGAGGGAGAAGAAAGCAATCACAGGAGGGTTTAAGGAGAAAGGGACCTGGGTGGGAAAGGGGACAGGGAGAGGAAGAGAGGAACATGATCAGGTATTGGGTTGGGGAACAGGACTGAAGCCCTGAGGGCCAGCAGAAAGAATGGAAACAGGCAACCTCAGGAGTTAGGTGGAGGGGAACCTTCCAGAATGTACCGGAGGCCTGGGAAGTGTGAGACTCTCAGGACTCAAAGGGAGGGACCTTAGATGAAATGCCCTCCGGTGGAAGGTGGGAACTTGTAGAGCCCACCTCCAGCAGAAAGTCAGGGCATCAAGTGGAGGGGTTGCTATCCCACAGTCAAAAACTCTGACACAGAATTGTTCCTGTTTGAATGAACTTCAGGGACAAAAATGGAGAAAAGCCTAAAGAAAAGGAGGTCCAGGTCGGGCAGTGGTGGCACACACCTTTAATCCCAGCACTTGGGAGGCAGAGGCAGGAGGATTTCTGAGTTCAAGGCCAGCCTGGTCTACAGAGTGAGTTCCAGGACAGCCAGGGTCACACAGAGAAACCCTGTCTCAGAAAACAAACAAAAACAAAACAAAACAAAAAAAAAACAAAAACAAAAAGAAAAGAAAAGAAGGAGGTCCAATGACAGGCCCACATTGGAATCCAGCTCGAGAAAAGGCCCCATGGCCTGACACTATTACTAATGCTATAGTGTGCTCACAAAAAAAGGGGCCTATTATGACTGCCCTCTGAAAGACCCAACAAGCAGCTGAAAGAGTCAGATGTAGATATTTACATCCAACCAATGGACAGAAGCTGCTGACCCCTGTGGTTGACTTAGGGGAAAGCTGGAAGAAGCTGAGGAGGAGAGCAACCCTGTAGAAGGATCAGCATTCTCAACTAATCTGGAACCGCGGGATCACTCAGACACTAAGCCACTAACCAGACAGCATACACCAGTTGATTGAGGCCCATAACACATATACAGCAGAGGACTGTCAGGTCTGGACTCAGTCAGACAAGATGTACCTAACCCTCAAGAAACTTGAGGCTCCAGAGTGTTGGGAGGTCTGGTGGGGTGAGAGTGAGGAGGTGGGGACATCCTCATGGAGATGGCAGGGCTTGGGGAGGTATGGGATGTGGAACAGTCAGAGGGTGGATTGGGAGGGGGATAAAGTTTGTACTGTAGTCCTTGGTTGGTGGTTGAGACCCTGGGAGCTCCGAGGGTACTAGTTAGTTCATGTTGTTGTTT